>NC_089174.1:86977214-87317605 GCF_009819655.1 Sylvia atricapilla | reverse complement strand
TGTGGGTTTCTCGGTGCCATATGGAGCTCCCTGCTACCTGCAGCACAGAAATTTAAATATTAAGGATGAGCCGGTTTGGAGAGTTCAGCTCTGGGTGAGCAGTGCTCAATTAGCTTCAGGAAGAGGGAAGTAGAAATCGGGAAGAGGAAGCAATGGGGAATCATAAAGGGTTTCAAATGCTTTTGTAATCATCTGCAGATCAGACATGGGGCTGGTGACTCCCAGCGATATCTGCAGGCACAAAGCCACGATGGCTCACCCTGCCACCTGAGTGGGACTGACAGATTTATCTCCAGACAAATGATGGGGACGGTGCTGAGAGGGAGCAGGCAGACATGAAACACAGTGGGGCACAGGAAATTGCTTCCAGGCAGGAAACTTTGCCTCCCCAATCTGTAAAAAGAAGGAAACAGGTCTCCTAGGGGTTCTGGGGTCTGAGCATTGACTGTCATTGTACTTCTGCTGTTCTTCAACCTCCCCTCCACAGCTCAGTCCCTTCAGCCTCTACAACTCACAGCCTCCTCTATTCCTGGCAGTAAAACTCTCCAACCACAGAGGAAGAAAAGCATAGACCTTTTGCAGTACCTCTGCCACTGCAAAGAAAAAAGAGTTGGCAGGAGACAAGGAGTCAGGATTCCTGGGACTTGCACCAAGAGAAAGGGAGGTGGCAATGGGACACATGTCAAGAGGACATCCCGATTTCTTCAGCTGCCAGGGGCTCAGAGCCTGGAAGGGTTACGTGGTGAAATGGCACATCATTCTTTGTGTTCTATCAAATGGGGCCATGGCCTCACTTTTTGAGTGAAATGGCAGCTTTGTGACCGACTGCAGACACTCACTGGCAGCTGTGGCCAGAAATACGGGCTGGGCACAGCCCAGAATGTGGGCAGCGGGGCAGGGGGATTCTGCCCCTGTGCCCCTGTGCCCAGGTGAGAGCCCACCTGCAGAGCTGCCCCAGCCCTGCCTCCAACAGCACAAGGACATGGAGCTGCTGCAGCCAGTCCAGAGGAGGCCACGGAGATGCTGCCAGGGCTGGAGCCCCTCTGCTCTGGAGCCAGCCTGGGACACCTGGGGCTCTTCAGCTGCACAAGAGAAGCTCCAGGGAGAGCTCCCAGCCCCTGCCAGGGCCTCAAGGGGCTCCAGGAGAGCTGCAGAGGGGCTGGGGACAAGGCCTGCAGGGACAGGACACAGGGAATGGCTTCCCAGGGCCAGAGGGCAGGGCCAGCTGGGATCTGGGGAAGGAATTGGTGGCTGTGAGGGTGGGGAGGCCCTGGCACAGGGTGCCCAGAGCAGCTGTGGCTGCCCCTGGATCCCTGGCAGTGTCCCAAGGCCAGGTTGGATGGGGCTGGGAGCACCCTGCTCTGGTGGAAAAACATCCCAACCCACAGCAGCGGGTGGAATGTGATAATTTTCAAGGTCCATGGCAAGGGTGGAATGGGATCATCTTCAAGGTCCTTTCCAACCCAAACCATTCTGGCTCCATGAAAACAGCTGCTCCCAGCTGGGCAGTGGCACCATCTCCCCTGTGCAGTTGCAGACCTCCCAGGATGTGATCATTTGTTGGGTCCCAAAGCCGCAATCCCCAAAACAAACCTGTCTCAGCTGCAGTGCATCCCTCACCCCTGCCCTACCCCGTGTCCCACCTGGACCACCCAGCTCCCTGGGCACCTCCTGGGATGGGGTGAGCAGGATTCCCACATGGGTGTATCACCCACACTGCAGCAGGTGTCCAGGAGAAGGAATTGTACTCTGAAGGGGTTTTTTCTCCTCTCAGAGACCCTCAGGAGATGCTAAAAAAATATTAGACCAGAAATCTAGCTTTCTACTGTCGGAATACGTGTGAGGTGAATGCCATCAAATGCATGGTCCAGCCAGGCAAGTGCCAATAGTGGAATAAAAGTTTTCAATCAGCGTCAAATGGTGTGTGAGGCATTGAGCTCTTTCCTATCCAGCCTGGTGAGCAGAGATGAAGTGCCTTGGCAGATGCTGGAACAGAAATCCACACTGCCCTCAGGGGCATGTATAATGGCATGGGATTTCTGTGCATTACAGCATTCCTTTAACACCAAGTCATCTAATGACAGACTTTCTTCTCTCTTTTTTTTTTTGGGGGGGTAGGGAGGTAGAAATTAGGTTTGTTACATGGTTTCCTCCCTCTTAGCTGTTTCTCGGTTTAGTTTTCAGATAGACCGTGGATTACGTGTTAACTGTGAATAATAATTAAAAAAAAAAAAAATTAGTTCTGCCTTGCAGTAGGTGCCCTTTGGAGCCTGGGAGGGGAGGAACTGCACCTCCTGACTGCCAGTAGCTGATCTGCCCTGGGGTAATTAGACAGAGAGGTAATTACCTGTTAGTGAGCACAGTCATAGCTGGGTAAACTGAGGAACAGGGCTGGCCCAGGTGAAAAAAGAGTGTCGTGGAGCAGAGTGGGCACAGGAGGTGGCAGCGTGGAGGTGGCACTGGGTGGGGCTGCCAAGGGTGAAGGGTGGCAGGAGGAGGAGAAAGAGGAGGATGATGAGGAAGAGGAAGAAGCAGCAGGGAATCCCCAGTGCCAGGGATCCTCCCGAGGCTGGCATGGGCAGCGCCACAGGCCCGAGGAATTTTTATTGTGTGTCCTGTAATGTCCCCTGTGCCACTGAGGACATTGCTGAGGACTGACTGCTGAGTCCCCTCCAGTGCTGGGGACAGCTCAGGGCCCCTCAGGACAAGAGACCCCGAGGGGCTGGAGCGTGTCCAGGGCAGGGAACGGAGCTGGGGAAGGGGCTGGAGCCCCAGGAGAGGCTGAGGGAGCTGGGAAAGGGGCTGAGCCTGGAGAAAAGGAGGCTCAGGGGGGACCTTGTGGCTCTGCACAAGTCCCTGACAGGAGGGGACAGCCGGGGGGGTCGGGCTGTGCTCCCAGGGAACAGGGACAGGAGGAGAGGGAACGGCTCAGGATGGGCCAGGGCAGGGGCAGGGTGGATATTGGGGGAAATTCCTTCATGGAAAGGTTTGTCCAGCCCTGGCAGAGCTGCCCAGGGCAGTGCTGGAGTCCCCATCCCTGGGGGGATTTAAAAGCCATGTGGATGTGGCACTTGGGGGACATGGGATAGTGGCAGCCGGGGCAGTGCTGGGGCAACAGTTGGTCTCGATGATCTTGGAGGGCTTTTGCAACCTAAATAATTCTGTGATTTTATACATATTGCCACACATTTCCCATCTTTGAACTGCAAGACGCTCCGGAGCATGGCTCACATCCTTTATCCCAGGGTGCATCCCAGCAGGATTGTGTGAGAGCCCTGATGGGGACTGAGGGTGTGAGTTGCAGCAGGACTCTAGGCAGGGAGGTAGCACCTAAAATAGTTCAGATGTACAGAAAATGAATCCTTTCTTCTGAGACTCTGAGTAGTTTTGTGTTCCCGGTAAGTCAAAGCAATTAAGAGAGCTTTCTGGCTTTACTAATCTAATTTACCACATTTTTCTGTAATGAATATGTTGCAGAATGGTTTAACTAGTCTGGACTAAAGGCACTTTCAGAGCAGTACCAATTTACCTGACCTGCTGTTGTGCAGACAGATGTGAGACAGAGGGAGATGATGCACTGAGACTCAACCTAGGGCTCGCCAGAGGGACGGGGACAATGTGTCATGATGTTTCTAGCTGCGACCCAAGAAGCCGAGACCTTGCTGTCTTGTCCTTTTTATCATAGGAAGTGTCCAAGGTCAGGTTGGATGGGGCTTGGAGAAACCTGATCTAGTGGAAGGTGTCCCTGCCCATGGCAGGGGGTGGGACTGGACGGGCTTTAAAATCCCTTCCAGCCCGAACCATCCCAGGATCCTGTGATCTTCCCAACGGGCCGAGTGCTGGTGGAGCAGCCCTGAGAGCTCTGCACTCCCACTGACACACGCCCTTTGGAGGTGAGGCTACTCTCTGCAGGAGTCCGTAGGATCTTGGAGAAACCCGAGCTGCTGACTCCCTGCACATCACCACGGACGGAGAGGGTAATGGTAATAATGATAATAATACTTAGCACCTAAGGACAATAGCTCTCGGGGCTGTGAATGGGACGGTTCTCTGTTTGTGGTGCCTGTGATATCACGAAGTCTGGCAGGAGACCTGCTCCTCGGATTTCTTAAGGGCTTTAGGAGGTGGTAATTGTCTCACTTTTGCTTTAAACACCGTGTTAATTATGGTTTTAAACAATGGCTGTAAAGTCATCCTTTAATTCTTCGTGTTCTTCCCTGTCTCTGTGATTTGGGAGGTAGGTGAGTGTTGGAAAGCACTGGGATCAGGTCATAATTAAGTACCCTCACTAAGACCACAAGCAAAAACGTTTTTTAATTTTGCTGATTGTAATTGATACACTTCAATATCTAAGATCTTTCCCTGAACTTGAAGGCACAGTTAGCCTAGGATCCATTACAGTGAACTTTTCCTCTTTGCTGTAAATCAGTATTCCACGTGTGGTGCTGGGTGGTTTGACTTCGTGTCATTAAATTACGCCAGCAAACCCCTAAAAATCATAAAATTAAAAAAAAAAAGAAAAAAAGAAAAAAAAAAAAAAAAAAAAAGAAGTGTGTCTCCAGTACACTTTGGATATTTCAGACCTAAACTTACTTTTATGTCTTTGAAAAATACCTCAAATATTAACACATATGGGAGACGGTGAGCCGTGTTCCGCAGTCTCCAGAAGAGCCACAGGTATCTCAGTCAGTACAGCTGTTTTTACCTCCTCACAGAATATGTAATTTTTCCTCTTAAATGAAGAGAACAAGTCTGGGCCTCCTTTGGATTAATCATTGCTATCAGATGGCGTGCCTTCTTCCCTCCAGATAAAATGAATGTGCAAGTTTGGGTAATGTGCTTTTGAAAATCCAATCTTTAAATTACACTTTACTTCTAATACTTCTTTTTTTTTTTTTTTTTCTTCACTTTATGCAATTTGGATTGTGAAATCAGGGAAGTCGGTTCCTGTCCAATCCTATATTTCTTGTTTACCTGAAACTCCCTCACTTGAGGTTGAAAGAAATTTTCTCATCCTGAAAGTAGGGACTATCAGACAGAGTTTCAGTTTTATTTTAGTGTGAGCCACTCTCCCATTCTCAAGCAATTTCCATCACTTGGAAATTTCAGAGAAAAAAAAATCAATTCCCAGCAGGTTCCATTTCCTGGAACTAAGCCATGTGCAGGGCTGTCATGAAAGCATTTCTGTTGGGTTTAATATTTGTAAAAAGTTATTAAATAATCCCAACCCTACATTTAGACAAATGAGGACTTTTCAATTATCTGTTTTAATACACTGGCTCTACTAATTAATAAATTATCGGGTATGAAGAGCTATTCCTGCTGTCTAGACTACCCACCTGAGTAACTCGGGGCAGAAAGGCTCCCTGCACCCGTACAGGTTTAAACCAGCTGGAGCTCATCTGCTGAATACCACCAAAACCTCATTTCACAATTATTATTGACAAAACTTCCACCACAACCAGTGGTTAATTACCCCACCTGGATCATTACCGGTGAAAAAACGATGCTTCACTTCTCAATTGTGTCCTCCTAGCACAGCATCTACCTCCTCTTCTTTTTTTTTTTTTTTCACCCATGCAGGTATTTCGTGACTAAGTCACTGCAGATAAAAGACATTACTTGCCTCAGCTGTCCTGATTTTGAAGCATCGTTTAATTATTTGCGTGCATCTTCTCTCTCACACAACTCAAAAAGGCATATACTATGTAAACCCAAAATATTGTAATCTAAGCCTGTAGTGCTCTTAGAGAGCTGGAATATAAAGAAGAATTCAGCAATTTTGCTGTTTTAAGTGAGTGTTTGCATCGGATTTGAGGACAAAAAATCCAGACTGTGCTCCTCGAAGCTTGACTGTCGTGCAGTGTAACTGCGATACTCCACACGTGAAAGGTCAGGGCTCCATAAAGTCCTTGATGGCAGATCAGAGATAGCTGGATTATTTTTTTTTTTTATGTCAAGCTGTAGGTCAGAGAGAGGAACACTGATGCTGAACAACTCGCCATAAACACGGGGATTTTCTTTTTACAACGGGCCAGTCCCTGTCTCTGACTGGACAGAATTCCCATTAGCGCCACTGGGAATTTTGCTGGGTAAAAGTCTGTGAAAAGCACAGGCTGTTGTACTGCCATCTGTGAGGACATGACTAATGTTCGAGGGAGAGAAATCAGCTCCACAGTGCATCTGGCCAGGCCACTGCAATAAATACAGAGAGACACATAAATGATGGTGAGGTTACGACCTATCCCATTAAAAAGGAAGGAACTCCAAAATTACACCCCTACCTGCCAGCAATAGGAAGCACAGAAGCTGGAGTTTTTCCTCTTGCTTTGCTTGCTACTCTCCCATCCCTTTTACAACTGTTTCCCTCTGCCAAAATGGGTTTGGGGTGGTTTTATTTGATTTTAATGAGGGCGTTGTGGGCTCCTCCCGCTGGTAAACTGATCTGCGGGCAGTGGCACCTCAGCCTCCTCTTCTGGGGCAGAGGAAGGGCACAACCCTGCCTTGTGGCTGCATCTCTCAGGAGCTGATAAATTCCCCTAAAGCCAGAATTCAGGGATTGGCTTGATAACATTAGGACTAAAATGCTGCTTTTAAGTGATGGACACCCCGCCCTTCCCCAGGGCTCCTGGGCGTTGGTGTTGCAATATTGTATGTGCCAGAGTCCAAGGAGGCAGTGGATCCCCAGCTGGGATGCACCCTGAGGTCCTGGAATTGTGGAAGCACAGAGTAGTTTGGGTTGGAAGGGATCTTAAAGATCCCTCTGGTTCCAATCTCCCTGCCATGGGCAGATCTGCAAGGCAAGTGTGGCTGAAAACAGAAAATCTTGGTCTTCCCTGAGAAGGAGGTCTTCTCCTTGGTCTCCTCCTCAGGAGGAGGAACCACAGCGTAACAAATACCCTTGTTTCTCTTGTCAGCCCCAGCTCTTTCCACACACAGCATTATCTGATCCAGAGATCCCCATAGGTGACTACAAATAAAACATTGCAGTTCATGCAAATGTACTTAGCTGAAATAAAGAGGACTTTGATCTACGCTACTGAAACTGAA
This sequence comes from Sylvia atricapilla, assembly GCF_009819655.1. NCBI lineage: Eukaryota > Metazoa > Chordata > Aves > Passeriformes > Sylviidae > Sylvia > Sylvia atricapilla. Next base: position 87,310,555 of record NC_089174.1, on the reverse strand, counting down.
ATACTGAAAGAGGGACACCAGCTATACTGTCCACGTGTGCTTATCTCTAAACTGTTCCAGCAGAGCCACTTTGCTGTTACAGAAAGGAAAAAAAAAATTACTTTTTGAGAGCTTTACACACCAAAACAAATCTGAAAATTTATATTACTAATTTGGACATCTGAAACAGAGAAGCACAGGTACAATACGGATGAAGAGTTACAACTCAGGTGGTGCAATAGCATCGAATATTTTATATTAATATTGAGTCAGACTCTGCTAGATCCTAAGGAGCTGAGTGCAAGCAAGTGCCAGAGGCACTGGGATCTCTGGGCTGGACTGCTGGAGGAAGAAGCCAGCCTTTTTCTCAGCATAGCATGCCCCAGCTAAAGGGATTTTCAGGCTTTCCTTTATCTGTAAAATCAAATATTGCAGCTGTCTCCATTCCTCCCCATTACATCTTCCCTCCAGCAGCCCTGTGTCCCCTCTGCCTGGCCTGTGGCTCCCAAATGACACCGTGTTCTCCTGCCCAGAGCTCCACCATCATCCCCTCTCAGACTGTCTGACCTAAATCCCTCTCACCTCCTGGTCACAAATCCCACTGGTGACATTCATCAGGAGCTGGGCTGAGCCTTGGCCCCACTGGTGACAGAACACTGCTGCCACGGGTTATTTGAGGGGCAGAGGTGTGGCAGCTCTGAGTGGACACTGAGTGACACCAGAGAGGCCCTGGAGGGCAGGCACTGCTCCTGTGGCTCACCTTGGCGTGTCACGGCCGTGGGACACCAGATCCTTGTCACCAGCAGCACTTTCCCTCTGGCAGCAGCCCATGTTCACTATTCCTTTCCCTGCAGGACACTGGGTCCTGATCCCTGCACCATCCACATTCCTCTTGGATGGATGGATGTAGTTACACTGGCACCTTGAATTGCAAACTGCAAAATCTCCAGCTGGAATTAGGGAGACAGACAGTTTTAATATGCACTTTTATATATGTACTTTATGTCGGCATAAAGAGTGCCCCGTGTTTAACCCCTTTGTAGCCATCAAACCTAAACACTACAGCATCTGTGTGGTCAGCTCGTAAAGCTAAAAAAATTTCAGCCAGCAAAGCACAGAGTCAGGCAGTGCCCTGATGAATGGAAATATTCCCATGTTGGAATGAGCCCCCCAGGGACAGCACTGGTGCCTGTCACAGCCACTAGTGGACATTTGATTTGGATGGCCCAAACCCCAGGGCTGGAGAGAGGAGTGGTTTCACTCCTGGCTGGGAAGCACAGGCAAGGATACATCTCATCTCATCAGGACTTTTCCTCATTTTTCTCACATAGTGGTGTGGGCTTGAAGGGACCTTAAAATTGACCTCATTCCAATCCTTTCCTTCATGGGCAGGGACACCTTCCACTGTCCCAGGTTGCTCCCAGCCCTGTCCAGCCTGTCCTGGGACACTGCCAGGGATCCAGGGGCAGCCACAGCTGCTCTGGGCACCCTGTGCCAGGGCCTCCCCACCCTCACAGCCACCAATTCCTTCCCCACATCCCAACAGCTCCAGGTGTCCCGGTCTGGCTCCAGAGTAGAGGGGCTCCAGCCCTGGCAGCATCTCTGGATTCACTCCTGTCTATTTGCTGTCAGACCCCAGGGGTGGGCGCGGTGAATTTCCCATTTTAAAAGTACCCACTTTTACTGAATCCTTTTCCAGCCTCGGAATTGCCACCAGCAGCCAGGAGCACCAGCGCTGAGATGGTGATTTTAGCTCTCAGGGCTGTGTGACAGGAGCGAGCATGAGATCCTTGTCTCCCCGTGACAATCTCCACGCAGGAGGGTTCCCTGAAGAATGCTTCTCTTTGCAGACCTCGGGTGTCCTACCTTGAATCTGCTCTCTTGACACGAGCTGCTGGAGGGGAAGGAGACTGATTGCAGCCAAAACGGCTTCATAACCCAGACTTTGAACATTGCTTGAGAGCTCTGCTCTCAAAATAATGCGTAAAAATAGAAGCAGGGCCACAAGCTTAGCTATTCCTAATGTGCACAAAAGGATGGGAGAGTGCCAGGAGCCAGCCTGTGCTGCCTCTGCCCTGCCTTCAGCCTGGCTTGTTCTCTCCTACCTCCCCTGACTGCCTTTTCACTGCTGTGAAAAGGAGAGACATACCCCCAAAAGAGCAAAGTGTGTTTGTTATTGACCCTCGCCTGGAAAGTGTATGAAGAGGGATCAGCTCTGTTTGTTTGTACCCGGTAATGATGTCAGGAAAAGGGGTTTTGGCTGGCTTTTTTTTTTTCCTTTTTTTTTTTTTTTTTTTTTTTTTTTACCCCCAGTCTGGTTTTATCCCCTTTGTTGGAAGTGCCTTTGGTGAGTCTCACACCCTGGTGCTGTTAGCAAAACAATTAGGTTAACAGTGCCTTGGCTCCAACTGTCTGTCAAAGGCTGAATTGCAATGCAAATTAACTCGGCTTCAGCTCTTCAAAGCCAGCTGGGTTCAGGAAAGGTCCCCAGAAACCCCCGTGAGAATGGAGCTGTGGGGCTGGGGAGGGTGGGCTCCACGGGATTTTACATCCAGGGCCTAATGTGTTTGGCAGGAGGGATGCAATACGCTGTGCAAACACATTATACAAATGCAATACATCGTATAAATCCCTTCGATACTCAAAAGGGGCTTAGAAGAGAAACGGGGAGAGAGTTTTTAGCGGGGCCTGAAGTGACGGGTCAAGGGGTGATGGTTTTAAACTAAATTAGGGGAGATTCAGGCTATGTAGGAGGAGAAAATCCCTGGCTGTGAGGGTGGGGAGGCCCTGGCACAGGTTTCCCAGAGCAGCTGTGGCTGCCCCTGGATCTCTGGAAGTGTCCAAGCCCAGGCTGGACAGGGCTGGAGCAACCTGGTCTGGTGGAAGGTGTCCCAGCCCTGACAGATGAGGTGGAACGAAATGAGCTTTAAGGTCCCTTCCAGTCTAAACAATTCTTGAATTCTATGACTCAAACATATTTTATTTCTCCTCAGGGATTAACAGTGCCCTTCATGCATTTCAGGACAGGTTTCTGGCCCAGGGTGACATTTGAGCGATGCATCCAGAGCAGGGCAGGCTGTGATTATCACCTTGCTTTCCAAGTGTCCCCTCTGCCCAGGTCCCATTCCCATCCTTATCAGCTTCATTATGCTTATTTCTGTATTTTCCATATGGGCACATACATATGGTCTGTTTAAACAAGTTTGCAGGGTTAATTGGAAGGCACTTCTTTATCAGTCATTTAATATTTAGCACTTCTGGGGCAATTTTCACCTGCAGAGATCACAAAACAGGCAAGTGCTGATGGCCCAGCTGTACCTATGGGAAACCACAGGTGCCAAAGCCCAGGTCCCTACCCACACGAAAAGCCAGGTGCCCAAGGTCACCTGGAGAACCTACGGCAGGGCCAAAAAATTATATTAACTCCTGGACCCCATTCCTGTTCTCCACCTCTCCACAGCACATAACACACTATGCTTTTTGTCGCTTTCTTCATGACAATAAAGTAATTTTAGCTGTCAGTGCTGAGACAAGTGGAGCTACGGAGGGGGAAATAAAAAAATTAAAAATAAAAAAAAGAAGAAAGATTTTAATCTCATTTTTAACAGCCTGGCAAGTTTTGAAAAATTAAAAAGTAAAATGTATGGGTGAATGGACATGTCTTTCACTAGAAAATATTGGAATGAGTAGGAACTCTTCTCTTCTGCCCCCCTCCCCCGATTTACCATATACATGAAAAGAGATCGAGGTTCTCTGAGGAAGTGAGGAAATCAGCCCCAGTGCATGTGAGGTCACTCCGTAGGACAAGCCGTTGAACTAAAAACATCACCCAAATTCCATTTTTCAGGGTGCAGGAGGAATCATTTTGAAAGTGATGTGACTTTTTTTGCGTGTGCAGAACCAAGTGCTGATGCTGCTCTGATGTGGCCCCTGCTATCACCTGAAGGCTGCAGGGCTGTGCTCTGGGCTCTCCTCATGCCTTTAATTATTTGGAGGTGAAGCAAGGAGTCAGTTTCCTTCTTCAGACTCCAGCTTTACAATGAGACTTCCTAAATTATTCTTTCTGATGCCAGTGAATAATACCCTTCTTCCCCTCCCCAGCGTTTTCCCAACTATTTATCTGGATTTTGAGCAGATTTTGTACCTGGCTAGTTATAGTCTGGTTAACATTTAATAAATGCCCCCAAACCTCGTCACTTTGTGACTAATTCAGATCCAGATTCGGCAAGTTCTGGGCCTGTTTGTAGCATCCCTGACCTGCTCAGGTGAATATACGTACAACCGGGCGCTTAAATTATCCCTGCCCTCCTGCCTATCCCAAATTCAGGGATCCAGGGATGCACCTCAGGGATGCCCTGCCTGCACGGGATGTTAGTTTTACGCGCGCTCTGTCCGGCGTCACGTTCAGTCGGGTGCATTCGTCTCGGATTTTGGCTTTGGCTTTGGCTTTGAACCGGACTCGCTTATAGCAGCCATGATTTAAGAGCCCTGGCTCCTACTTCCGACACGATAACTGCCTCGGAGAGTGACCTTAAAGCAACTCATCCGCCCGCAGCTATTCTGTGAAAAAGGAGCTGCTCCTCCGTGGGAGTGCGTGCAGGACGGGGACCCCTGGGGATTTCGGCTGCCCTGCCAAGCCTGGCGCTAGGAAGTCTGGCCGGACTTCCCAGCCCGGCCGCAGAGCGCAGCAAGGCTGGACGAGAGCGCAGCCTCTTGGTGGCTCGGTTTTCCTCACCCTCCCGCAGGTCCAGAATTGGAAAGGGGGAATCTGCGGAGCGCCCAGGGTGACAGGGGTTGTTACCGCTAGTAGTACCCGTAACGAGGATACCGGAGCGCTGCATGCCTGTCATTTCTGCTTCGTGTTTGGAATCGGAGCCTACCGAGCCTCCGTGGGGTATTTTCCTGTCCTTTGGTGACAGGTGCTGTGAGAGCACAAATTATTATTGTTATTATTATTATTATTATTGTCATAATCATTATTGTCATTGCTTTTTGTGATGTGCCCTGCCCCGAAACCCAGAGCCGTACCGATTTTTTGAATGTAGACGCTGATTTGGTTTAATATTCCGATATTTACAGCGGCACAAGCCAGCCCCGGGAGCTCCCCACCCTCTGCCCCGCTGGGTGCGGGCCGGGGGGGACACCCCTGTCACCCCGCACCCCCCACCCAGGAGCAGGTACGAAGGGAGAGGTGCCGCGACAGTGGGGTGCTGCTGGCCGAGGGGGAAACACACCGACCCACAACCTCTCGGCAACCCGAGCCGCCTTCTTGCGCAAGGCGGTTGGAGATAAATATAATATATAGATTTTTTTTTTTTTTTTTTTTTTTTTTTTCTCCCCGGAGCGACACGGTGTCTAGACGCCCACGTGACGGGGCCGGGGCCGGGCCGGGCCGGGCCGCTGCGCACTGCGAAGCCGCCGCCGGTGCGGGGGGAGCCGGGGGAGGGCGCAGGCACCGCGCCGGCTCCGCTCCCGCCGCGCCCCGCGCCGCCGCCGCCGCTCCCCCCGCACGCACCCGGGGAAAAGGCGGAGGTGCGGGGAGAGCGGCTGACTGCGGGGAGAAAGGCAGGGGGGGTGTGGGGAAAGGGGGGGAAAGGGGGGGAAAGGGGGGGAAAGGGGGGGAAAAGGAGGGGGGGAAAGGGGAGGGGAAGAAGAGAAAGAAAAAAAAAATAGAAAAAAAAAAAAAAAAAAAAAAGAAACCTCCACCACGAAAGGAGGAGGAGGAGGAGAAGTAGGAGGAGGAGGAGGAGGGGAAGGAAGGCAGGAAGGAGGAGTGAAGAGCAAAAAAAAGGCACCGCGGCAGAGGCGCCGGCAGCAGGGAGAAGGGGTCGGCGGCCGGCGGGCACCCCCGCACCCATGTAAGCTCCGCCGGGAGCGGCGGGCCCGGCTCGGCCCGGCGCGGCTGCTGGGGAAGGCAGGAAGGAAGGGACATAGCCCCACTTTTCTCTCCCTTTTTTATTTTATTTTTTATTTTTTTTCCTTTATTTTCCTTTCTTTCTCTTCGTAGCAGCCGGATCAAGACTCCGTGTGGATTAAACCTTTGGAAAGAAGGAGGGGAAAAAAATAAAAGCCCACCCCGAAACCCCCACATCAGGACGACCTGGGCTTTTAAAAAGGGATACAACACTCTGGATGCGCTCGTTCTCCTCTTTTGTGACAGATGCTTAAACCGACGTCCAAACCTTAGGGTTGGTGTTTTGAGGTTTTTCTTATTTTTTTTTTATTTTTTCCTTTTTTTTTTTTTTTTTTTTTTTTTTAAACCCGTTTTAATAGACGCCTTTTTGGCTCGCCTTTTTTTTTTATTATTTTTTAATTTTTTTTTTTAGCCTTTTTTTTTTTTTTTTTTTTTCGCTCCGTTTTTGCCTGCTGGCTCTGCCCTGCGCCGCATCCCTGCCGCCTCGCCCGCTCCCCGGCGTGGCGGGTTGATGGGCGCCGCGGCCCCGGGGCGGCCGAGGCTCCCCCGCGGCTCGGGCCGCGCTCCGCACCCGCGCACGGCGGCGCGGCGCCGGCAGCCCCCGCCCGCCTGCCTCCGCCACGGGCGCCGCGGGCTCTAGGCGGGGAATTTTTTCCTTTTTCTTGGCTTTTTTGGGCGAAGCCGGAGCGAGCGGCGCCTCTCTGCCTCCCCTCCTTCCCTTCCCCCCGCCTTTATTTTTTCCTCTTTTTTTCCTCTTCGTTTTTTTCCTCTCGGTTTTGATCTTTTTCTTTTCCGCCCGATTTTTCTGCAAATTTTCTCGCGGCGGGCGGAGGAGGCGCGGCCGGCGCATCCCCCCGCGGGAGGCGGCGGGACCCGCGGCCCCAGCGCGGAGACTGGCGCATGCCACAGCCCGCCTCGGCTCCGCTGCCCCCCGCCGCTGCCCCCCGCCGCCGCCGCATCCCGCCTGCCGGCCCCTTCATGCTCGGCGGACGACATGCCCGTTTTGTAGCCGGGGGCCCCTCCTCTCGTCCCGCATGTTCAGGACCAAACGCTCGGTGCTCGTCCGGCGGCTCTGGCGGAGCCGTGCGCCCGGCGGCGAGGAGGAGGAGGAGGCGGCGGCGGGCGAGCCCGGCGCGGCGGCGGCGGTGGCCGAGCCCCGGGCGCACTTGGGCGGGGGGCGCGGGTGCTGCCCGGGCAAGGCGGGCCGCGGCGGGCGGGCGGCGGCGGGCGCGGAGGCGGAACTGAAGGCGCTGACCCACGCCGTGCTGAAGCGGCTGAAGGAGCGGCAGCTGGAGGGGCTGCTGCACGCCGTGGAGTCCCGCGGCGGGGCGCGGACCCCTTGCCTGCTGCTGCCCGCCAAGGCCGACTCTCGGCTGGGACAGCACTGGTACCCGCTGCCCGTGCTGCTCTGCAAGGTGTTCCGCTGGCCCGACCTCCGCCACTGCTCCGAAGTGAAGCGGTTATGTTGCTGTGAATCCTACGGCAAGGCTCACTCCGAGCTCGTCTGCTGCAACCCGCACCACCTCAGCCGGCTCTGCGAGCTAGGTACGGCCCGGGGGGATAGCGGGGGTCGCGGGGGCTGCGGGGGTTAGCGGCGTGCGGGGTTTGGAGGGATGCGGGAATACAGCGGAACGGCAGGCACGCCAAAGTTGCAGGGCGTTCAGGGGTGCGGGGTCTGGATGCAAAGAGATGGAGGGGATGCAGCGGTGCGGGGGCTGAAGGTGTGCAGGAGATGGACGGATACAGGGATGTGGGGATGCAGGGCATGGAGAGGATGTAGGGGTGCAGGGAGCTGGAGGTGTGCAGGGCTTGGAAGGGATGCATGTGTGGAGGGGGATGCAGCGATACGTGGATGCAGCCCCACTCACCTCCCGGCCCACAAAACTTTTTTATTTTTCCCCCGCTTTCTGGAGGGAGAAAAAAAAATGAAAAAAAAAAAAACCGTAACAAAACAAAACCAACCCACAACAAACAACAGAACCCAGAACGCGCACAAGAACTTTCCATTGCCCTGGTTTATGTATTTCCTTTAGTACTTAGGGGAGGGGGCGACGCCCCCACCTCCGGGACCCCCCCTCCCTCCCCGGGGACCCCGGCGCTGCCTCCCCGCCGTCCCCGCACGGTGCCGGGGGATTAAGGGCCGGGCGGCCCCGGCGCTGCCGCGGCTCCGCCGAGCCAAGGAGGCCCCGATCAGACAGCCCGAGCGGCAGATAGCAGGGAGACTGGCGCCAGACGGCCCCTTTTGTTTATCTGACAGCTAAATATCAAGGCAATCACCGCCTCGCTGCCCTGCCTCCAACCCCCAGAGCTAAGACAAACAGTTTTGCTAAAAGAATGCCACTGTTATCATAAGTTCCTATCTTTTTTCTTTTCTTTTTTTTTTTTTTTTTTTCTTTCTCATGGCTCTGCCTTTATTTTCTCTGTACTTCTCTAATTCCAGAGTCTCCCCCTCCACCCTACTCCAGATATCCAATGGATTTTCTCAAACCAACTGGTAAGTGGACTTCTTTCAATGCAAGTATAAGAGATAAAAAATGGCAAAACAGTCCTTTTATCAGGGAAAACAGTCTCCTGGCTTTGTCATGCGTTTTGCTCTTGGGTTGTTTGTGTGCTTCTGTGCCTCCTGCTACCCCTGTAAGAATTAACATGTCATTTATCTAAGCCACCTTGTGCACAAAGTAGGATTTTAAAACTCTGGCAGGGAACCTCAAGAAGGGATTGCAATGCAGCACAGGCCTGTGCTGCTTAAGTCAGCCAGGAAAACCATAGGCTCCAGCTGGAAATGGCAGTGCTTCTGCACCCCTGGGTGAATTTTTAGGCGTTTAGGTTGGGACCCAGCATCTCCCTGATGCTTGGGAATCCCTTGACAGGGGACCGGTTGGTTAGAAATCTAACTTTTCTGGGAGCCTATTTCTCCCTCATTAGGTTGGGAAAAAAAAAAAAAAAAAAAAGTGGGAAAAGAGTTTGAAAAGTTACTTTTAAAACCTTTTTTAAAAAATTTAACTTTGTTGGAACCGCTGTGCATGCCTGTTGCTTGTAGTTGAATGTCAGGGTGCCAGGGGAGAAGCCCATTTGAGGCTGGCACCAGCTCTTTTGCGGTTGTCTGCATAAACTCTTGGTTGGCAGCGAGCTCGCCCCGGTGTGAGATAAATGAGGCTGGGAGAAGGAGGAGAGGAGGGGAGAGTCGGAAACACGAGGAGCCCGGGAGGAGCAGCTCCTGGCTTCCTGAGGATTAGTGGCTCTGGAGTGGGCTGGAGCACGGTGGTCTCTGCGGTCGCGTCCCGCCGCGGTGGCAGGCAGGGGAGGCAAAGGTAGATACACAGGTATTCCTGAAGACCAGGATCAGATTGGTTTGGTTGGTGTTTTTTTTTTTTTTGTTGTTTTTTTGTTTGTTTTTTTGGTTTTTTTTGCCAAAAAGAACAGCGTCTGTAAAATTACCTCTCTTCAGGGTCTCAGGCTGCTCTGGTGTGCAGTGGTGGAGTCTCATGCTGCCAGCTGCTCCCTCGGAGGCTGGACTGTTGTTTTCCCCTTCTGCAAACTCTTTGGGAACACTAATAAGGCTGTCTTTTTCTTTGCCTCGTGGAAATAAACAAAGCTGTTTAACAAACAATTGGGTTGCAAAGCATGAACTATCTTTCCTTGGTGTGGAAAAAGCAGAAGATAAGGGCTCATGAATGAAAGAGGGACATTGGGAGTAGGTTCAGCATCCAGAGCGTGCGCTGGGATGCAGAAAGGTTGTTCTGTAACACACTCTGAGGGTCTGCTGGGTCATGAAGTTTCGTGAATTTTGCAAAATTTTGACTGCATCCCTGGGGTGCTCCCCCAAAAGTTCCTATTTCTGCCTATATGGCTTTTTTCTGCCACGTTCTTACTTCATACTCTTCATGCTCATTGATGATCCTGGCGCGGGATGCAAAGGGATTTGCAGCTGTGGGAGAGAAGGGTTAAAGCTTGGTTTTGGTTTCCTGTAAAGATGTTGGGATAAAATCTATTAGCAGGATTTAAACATCCAATCTGCCTCTGCCAGGATCTCGTTTTCAGTTAGCCGAATGATATATTTATTCATTAGCAAGTGTTGACATAAGGTAGCAAAATGTGTGTAAACAGAAAAGCCGCAGAACATGAATGTGCCATTTCGAAAGGAAAAGTTATTCCTATCGGCCAATAGGAAGTGATTAACGCTGCCCATCGGAAACACAGAAACAACTGGGTTACTCACCAAAAAAGTCCTCCTTTTTTTTTTTGCTATTTGAAAGAAAAATCCTCTTGGCAGCTGAGCTCTGACTAGCGGGGCTGTGACAGGCACCAGCGGAGTCTGGAAGTCTGTGGTGGCAGGTGGGTTTTGCAAGCTCAGGGTTTCTCAGCATTTCCTCTGCAGGGGGACTGAGGGTTTCCTGTCAGTGCCATCTCCTGTGGCAGTTCCCCAGCTGCACGTTGGGAACTGTGTGAAGATTTTTTTTACCTGGCTGATGCCCATCAGCCATCTTCTCACCTGGGTCTTTGTGTAGGAACAGTCCCTGTGTTTGGGCTCTGCCAGCGGAGCTGTGAATCCAGCAGGAACCTTCTGCTTTTCCATGAAACGTGACAGTGGTGGTAAAAGTTTTTTAAGTGTTTAGTGCAGTGTCTTGTAAGTGCTTCGTGTGGAGGGACAGGCAGATAATAAAGCTGGACTGGTGTGGGCTCTGGCAGAGGTTGACAGATCAGAGAATCAAAACCCGGTTTGTGTTGGAAGGGACCTTAAAGAGCATCTGGTCCAAGCCTCCTGCAGTGAGCAGGAACATCTTTAACTAGATGAGGTTGTTCCAAGTCCCATCCAGCCTGACCTTGAAGGTTTCTGTGGTGGGGGATCTACCGTTTCTCTGTGCAACCTGTGCCAGTGCCTCACCACTGCCATCGTTAACCATTTCTCTCTTCAGTGTTGTCTAAATCTCTCTTCTCTTTTTGCTTGAAACCCTTAACCGATGTGGATTAAATTGTTTTTTTCTGGAGGTGATGGGGGCTGAGACAGGCTGCATCGCAGGAAAAGGAAAAGCAGGGAGCTGGGGATCTGCTGCAGGCAATGAAATGCCACATCAGGCTGTGTTGGTAGGATAGATCTGGTATTTGTGAACTTGTTGTAGAGCAGAAAGATCTGCCCTTGATGGCTGAGTTACCTGAGGGAAGGCTCATTCGTGGAATCCCAGAATGGTTTGGGTTGGAACAACCTTAAAATTTGGAAACACCCCTGTGCTCCAACCCCCTGCCTTGGGCAGGGACACCTTCCACTAGACCAGGTTGCTCCAAGCCACCTCCAGCCTGGTCTTGGACACCTCCAGGGATGGGGAAAGCTTTTATCAAGGAGAGGACTTTCCCTCTTCCTCACAAGGGGTGTTGGCAGGGATGGATGATGGAGGTGTGTGGGCATTCCTGATGTCCCTGCTGGAGCTGCCACTTACAGCTCTGCCGAAAATGGGGTGGGTAGTAGCACCCTCAAATAATTCCGGCAGCTTTTTGACTCAGCTTTGAGTGGGACAAGGGGCTGCAAGTGGCTTTATCGTGCTCCTGTGTGATGGGACTTGGTGGTGCTGGTGTCTGGGAGTGCAGGGAACCCGCTGAGATGCCGCTGCGGGGCCGAATGCCCTCCGGTGGTGTCAGCTTTCAGGGGAGCTGGAGGTTTGGCAGCTCCCAGGAGCTATTTGACACCTTGCAAGGTTGGGCTGGTGGCCACGAGGAATAACCGTGTGTCTCCGCAGTGGTTTCATGCTGTGGGGAGGCAAAGTTGGGAGGAGATCGGTGTGCACCAGGACTAAAGTCTGCTCCTGCGACCTCTCTGGGGCTGAAGGTAAAAGGAGCACAGCAGGAACAAGAGCCCTGGACGCTCTGTGGGCGGTAGGGAGAGTGCAACAATGAATCTGGCCACACACAGGGCAGAGACCCTGTGCGGGCTCAGCCCACGCCTGGCTCCCGTGGTTGGTCTAGAGCCCAGCTGCACCAGCTCTGCGTTTTGGAAAGGCCTGTGGATGAGGGGAATTGTCTTTTGGGTGCTGGGACACCCATTGTGTTTTGGGGAAGGGCGCTGAGGAAGAGGTGTGGAAGCGCATCCCTCCCCACACCTATTGCTAGGGTTACGTATTTGGAGTTCAGATGGGATTCTGTCCTGCCTGATGTGGTGACAGAACCTGGTCATGTGTGGTCTCTACAGCAGGGAAAGGACCAGTTATGTTCCCTATCCACAGGAACTCCTCAGGGAGCTGTAGCTGCAGGTGCAGGGAGCCCAGGGCAGGGCAGAGTGGTTGGTCCAGCCTCTGTTCAGAAAGCATCTGTAGCTCAAGCAGTTGAAGCCATCACAGGGCTTCAAATTCCAGGGATTCCTGGCAGAGGAATCTTCTGTCTGGACTAGAACGGGTTAAAAAAACCCTTTTCTTTTCTATTTCTTTAAAGCATAGAAAGCAGGACAAGGCATTTAGAGAGTGTATCATATACAGTATTTCACAAGTAAGTCTATTTCCTGTCTCCTCTATTGTTTTCAGTTTGATTAAGTATATCCTGTTAAACTGTATATTCCTGTTAGGGCTTTTACTTTACTCTGATAAAATGAGGTTATGCAGACAGGAATTTCTTATTCACTGGTATTTCAGGGGTGGGATCTGGCAGAATTGCTTTATCAGTAGGGAGAAAATCATCTCTGCTCTCCTGGTGACCCTTGCTTTGGGATTCAGATGTGAGCGAAGTGAGGGCATAGAGAGCCCAAATTTGATGAAACCCAAAGCCCCTGAGGACCAGAAGTTTGCATGAACTTCACAGGTCTTCTCAGGCTTGTTCTTTAGCTTGGGAGTGACCGAAAAGCTGGAGTTGGTGTGTAGGACCAGGAGACTGGCGCTGGCTTCTGACTGTTGTCACCTGGAAGAGCAGACTTAGGATGGCGAGGTCCAAACCTTGATCTCCTGCATGCACCAGGAGAAACCTCTGGTGCAATTCCTGGTGCCTCCCTGCGCTTTGGTGGTGCACAGAGGAACAGGTCCAGTTGTCCAGGGGGTGGCAATAAGGTCTGCTGGCTGCTGGTGGGGACAAAAACTGAGCAGGGCACCACAAACTCAGCCCGTTCACTGCAAAAAGGGCAGCAATGAGACGTTTCCCTTTCGGTTCCCGTTTCGGTGAGTTACAGGTTTTGGCTAAATTGGGTGCATAAAGCCACGACTTAAGCATTTTTGGAAGCTCGCTTACATCAGAACGGCGACAACCTTGATCTCCTTAGCCGGTGACTTGTCCAGAGAGGTGGCAGCCAGCCTGTAATTTCTGCCAGTCTATAATCAGCGCTGGCTGGTGATGAAGCACAGCCTTGACTGAGACAACGAGTTAGGGTGGATGCTTCTTGATGAACTACCGTCTCTGCACGGACAATTAGTAATCGCTTCCTGCTAAGCCCTTTGGAATGTGTGCTCTGCTTGGGGCGATGCTGGGAGCCTGAAAAGAACCACCTATATACTGACTTTTTTTTTTTTTAATTTCTTTTTTTTTTTTTTTCTCCTTTTCCTCTGCTCCAGCAGATTGTCCAGACTCTGTGCCTTCCTCCACTGAAACAGGGGGAACTAATTGTCTAGCCCCTGGGGGGCTCTCAGGTAAGACATCTCTTGTTGCCCTTGATCTTTGCTGTGGGTTGTGTTTGGCTGAGGGTCCAAAAGGTGAAGTGGTGCTGGGGGAGTTTTGGGAATGCACATCACTGGGAAGGGTGTGCTCGGAAGGGGAGTTGGGTTTTGTTTTAGTGGCAGCTGTGTGCTTCTCGTGCAGAGGATGTGTTGAAATCCCAGACAAGGTTCTCCATCCCTGAATGTCTGTATTTCTTTTGAATTCCCAGCCTTATGCTCCATTCATTTTTGGGCTAAGGCAGGAAGAGGCAAAAGGACTGAGGCAGGGGAAGGCTGAGCAATGTTGGCTGGCCGTTCATTCTGGTGTGTGGATTATGGGAGCAGGTGCAGTTGTACCTTAAAGAAGGATTTGGTGTCAAATCCTTGGCTTGGTGGTGAGGGCATCTCTTGTCTCTGGGATGAGAGCCCTGCTCAGGTTGTGCTGCTGTTGGGGTCACCAGCATCCCCCATCTGATGCACAAGGCTCGTGGTGCCTGGGGAGGAAAGGTGGCCTGATTTTTAATAGAGGATGTTGCAGAGAGAGTTGACGATGTGCTTTTGTATCCCTTCCTGAAATATTCAGTGATTTCCATTGTTTTCCTGTTTGCCATCTCCTTCAGCCTCCAGTTGCTGTTGCAGGATGGAGGCTTGTAGGGTGTAGTTTCTCCACCCCTCTTGGAGTTTGCATGGAGACATAGAGTGGTTTGGTTTGGGAAGGGCCTTTGAAGGTCATTTAGTCCAACTCCCAAAGCCATTTCCAAGGTGTGATGTCTCCGGCACCTCATCTCCCACCCCAGACCGGCCACCTCAGTGTCTCTACCAGGATTAAAGTGTCTGAAACCATGTACCTGCAGCTACAGGCTGATGTTTGAAGGTGCTTGCCTTTGTGGGGACGTCTCCTTGATTTATGATTTATTCATCACCCTGAAACTTGGAATTGGGAATTAGGTCGTCCGCCGCCGCACGCGCGCTCGGATCTGCCCCTGCCTCTCTCCAGGAATTGTGTTTGGTGTGGATGTGATGTCTTTAAGTGAGCCTTGTTTGTTTTTCTTTGGGTGTAATATATACCCTGTCTGTTATTTGAGAGGGGAGCATATTGTTTGTTCAAAGGCCCTAATGAGAATTAATCAAACGAAGGGGGAGAGGGAACAGGAAAACTTGTTGCTGTTTCGGTTTTTTTTTTTCTTAAGGCAGAAAGATTTGCGTTTTTTTAATTTTTTTTTTTTACCATTGGAGCTTATAGCTTCAGGGAATTAAAAAAAAAAAAAAGGGACTGTAGAAAGAAAAAAGACAAGAAGCAAAACAACACAATAAGGATGTTGTTAGATGTTTTTTTCCTTTTTTTTCCTTTTTTTTTTTTTTTTTTTTCCTTTTTCCTCCTGAAATACACCCGTTGCAGAGGGGAGGAGAGAGTTCAGTTCTACAGGATACCACATGAAATAAGCAGAGGAAGTACTCGCTTTTAAAAGGGGGCTTTCTGTAAGGTTCAGCCTATTGATAACATCTCGTCTGGCAGCCCAGCTCCCGAAGGGAAGGCAGGAGGTGGGGGCTTGGGCTGCAGGAAATAACATGGCTCGTTCCTGGTGCCTCCCAAAGGGCCGCGGGAAGGGGACCCCTAGCTCCTTAATTGAGCTTCTTCCCCAAATGAAAGCACATTTCCACCTGAAAGTACATTTTTTAACTCGCTTTATTCTATTGTTATTATTTCACTGGATTTGAAATTTTTTTTTTTTTTTTTTTTTTTGGACTCCCTTATCAAAGGTTCCCCCCCCTCCCCAAGCCTGGAAACAGAACCTTTTTACGATCATTAACCGCTCTTTTTTTCCTCCCCAAATGTAATTGTAGCCATTTAGTTTAATGAGGAGCTGATAGGAGAGTTGACTCTTGAAGGGATATGGTTAGCTACCCAAGCCCTGAATGCCTCCACATGAAAGAGCATTTGTTTTGAATTTGCTCTGATTTACTGGCATCTCCCTTCCGCGCGCAGAAGTGCAGCGCTGAAAATTCCCAACTGGAGAGACCCAGTCAAGAAAGGAAAATAAACGCACTTCGGAGCAATCCTCCAAAGCTCACTTTCTCCTTTTTTTTTTTTCTCCGACCCCCCCTCCTGCATATTTTAGTTAGCAGAGGAGTGTGTTTGAAGAGGGCTTTAATGAGATACTGGCAGGGGACATGGCCAACGCTTTGGCTTGGTATTATCTGTGTTTGGGCAGGTAGGGATGGGTGATACTGGGTGGAGAATCCCAGAATCCCTAGTCCCCTCCAGACCTGTGTGTGTTGGATTTGCAGCTCCTCGATGAAAGCATGGTTTAAGAAAAGGGTAAAAAAAAAAAAAAAAACAAAAAAACAATTAGTTATTTTGGTAATTTGAAAGCTGGAGTGGGTGTGTGAGGAAAAAGACCATCACAGGTGTGTGGTGGTGTCCTGCAGCTCTGCAGCTTTTGGTCATTAGTGACGTGTGGTGGATGCTGGTGTAGCAGCAGGGTCAGAAGACCTGCTCTGCTGTCTTAAAGAGCAAGATTTGGCAAGCAAGATCACTCTCAGCACTCGGCGTTTGGGAATGAGGCCAGCCTGGGTTCACAGCCACTCCGTCAGGGGAGTGCACGGAGCGGGCGAGAGGATGGTGGCAAGGGGAGCACTGAAGGGGCTGAAAGTGAGCGTCCCTGCAGCACTCCTTTGATGAGGAGGAGCCTCAGAGCAGCCACTGCTGGGGTCTGTCTCTCTCCGGGGCTGCAGGCAGTTGTGTTGATGGATACCAGAGGCTCTGGAGGATGTGTGGCGGGGGGAGCGGCCGGGGGATGTACG
The DNA here is from genome assembly GCF_009819655.1 of Sylvia atricapilla. Taxonomy (NCBI): domain Eukaryota; kingdom Metazoa; phylum Chordata; class Aves; order Passeriformes; family Sylviidae; genus Sylvia; species Sylvia atricapilla. The sequence continues at coordinate 87,294,253 of NC_089174.1, read as the reverse complement.
GGGAGTGTTTCCCCCTCGCCATAACTGCTCTGAGCTGCTCTTTTCCCTCCCTCCTTCTTCTTTCTGTTCTCCTCCGTGACCCAGGAATGCAATTCCTGGGTAATTCTTCACACCGTGCTGGTGTCTTCTTCTCATCCCACCTCTGCTCTGTCTTCCCAGACATCCCATCCTCTGCCTGATGTACCCCTTCCTTCCCCCAAGGCGCTGGCTCTTGCTTCTGTGTTCTTGGCTTTATTTATTTTCTTATATCATCTTTATTTTTGACGGTGGTCAGCCTGTGGGTAGGTCAGGACTCCTTGCTCACGTTTTTCCTCTACTGACAGGGCTGTGCTCTCAGGTATTACTAGCCAGATCCTTTCTGTCCTCAGTGTGGTTAAAGAGCAAAAAATATCCCGTTGGAGATAAAAATAATTCCCGTAAATAGGAGGCAGAGGGTGGTTTTCCTGTATTTCGAGCTGACTTGTTCTCAGCAGATGTGTTTGGTTGTGACTCCTTTCAAACAAGCAGAGCCATGAGGTGGCTGGCCCGTGGTTTGGTGGCCTCAGACTGGTGGCAGCCAAATTCCTGCATGAGGAGAAGCTGTGCTCCGAGGGTAGAAGCGAGCCGGTGGTGTTTGGTCTCCATGGAATGTGATCCACCAGCCCTGGACATCTCTGTCCTGACCCATGTGTGGTGTTGGGCTGGTGGCTCTTGGCTGGTGGAAGGTTGTGGTGTCCGTGGTGGGTAAGAAGGTGCCTCTCCAGCAGGACAGGTGATTAGTGCTGGATCTGCTGGCAAAGCAAAGCTCTCAAGCAGTCCAGAGCTTGTCCCCGGAGAGGGAGAGCAAGTTGAGCTGGCTTGTGTCCTCGCCACATCTACTGCTTTTTCATGGAGGTTGTTCCTGAAATACCAAACCTGAGAGGTTATCCAGATTTTGGCCCAATTCCGCTGATTTTCCCGAACTCTGGAAGCATCTCAGGGTCTCCAAGGGTTGAGTGATGATGCTTGGTGGGTGCTGGCTCAAGGTTCTCCAAGCCTTGAAGCTGGGAAGCCAACAAGGCTCTCCTGTAGCAGGCACGGACTCAGTTTCTCCCTCCCAGCTCCGCACCAAAAATGCAGGGAATAGACTTCCCCAGGCTGGAAGAGCTTTGGCATCGTTCCCTGCTCTGGCTCTCTGTGCTGTGGGACCTTGTCTGGTCTAAGGGACCTCTTGGCTGATTGACATTTCATTCCAAAATTGCGGACAGGCCGGGAATGTTTCACTATGCCTCTGATCCCCGCTGGTATCTGCTCGGCGGGGAAGGAGCACCTTGTCCAAATCCGGAGATATTTGCCCCCCAAAGCGGCTTCCCATCGCTCTCCCCTCGCCCATGTAAACAGGATCCTGTGCTGTTTCTCCTCCAGAGCCCTGCCTGTGTTTTCCCGTTCCCCCTACTTCCACCTCCCTCCCCTACGGAGTTTATAACCTCCTGTGAAATGCCTTTATTTACAAATTGGCATCCTATTATAATCTGAAATTGAGACATCTTCCTGTGGAACTAGGATTGTATATTTGTCCCAGGGATAAACAATTGCTTGGGAATTTTTTTTTTTCTTCTTTAAGTCACTTATTTTTGGTTTATTTTTGAGCTTACGTCGTTTTAATTTTTTTTTTTTTTTTTTAATTTGCTTTGAGCGTCGCGGGGCGCTGCACCCTTTCCTTCCCAGGGTGACCCCCCCAACCACCACCCTGATCCTTGCTTGCCTAAAAAACCACAGTCCAGTCCTGGAAAGGACAAGGTTATCAGGGGTTAATGCCAGGATGACAGCACTGGAGCCTCTGGAGCAGAGCAGGCTGCCTGCCAGACTAGGAGCCTCCCGGCTCGCCTCGCACATCATCTGACCGTGGCCGACTGGGAGGAGGGAGCTGGTGCTTGGCACCGACCCCGGGCTCTTGGCTTGGCCACCCTCTCTGGTTCCTTCAAGCCCCAGGTGGTTTTTTTTTTTTTTCTATTTTTTTTTCCCTTTTTTTTTTTTTTTTTTAAAGGGGGTTTTCACCCTGTGGGGACCCTCCTGGGACGCAGCCGGGATCCTCCTCCCGTCTCCCAACGTTTCGCCGATTAAAATCCTTCCAAAGCAAATACGATCCATTTAATAATTACTTTTAAGTGCTCTAGAGCCTCTTGAGCCTTTCCTAGATACTCTCCTATGATGTGTTTTTAAAAAAAGAAGTGATAGCAGAGGTGCTGCCCCCATTAGATAGCTTCAATCCATACCTGTACAGCTTCATTAAACACACTTTTCCAGATGACAGCAGATTTCCCCATCCAAACGGTGCCTTTGGAACAGCTGATGACAAAATGCGGAAGAACCCAGAACCAGCAAGTCCATCAAAGCGGGGATGGTGATGGGAACAGCGACGGAGGACCACGGTGGGGGTCACCTGCATTTTAATCCCACAACCTGGCGCTTTTTGGGGCAGAATGAGGCTAGGAAGGTGAATTTTGGAGGTTGGGTATCAGTTTGAGCCATGCTCTGCTGGCAGTAGCTGTCCCAACCAGCGCCGGCAACTTGATCACTGGGGACATTTAAGACTTCGACGGGACAAAAACACTCGTAGAGGAGCAGCCCCGGGCTGGCAGGGATGTGGGCTGCATCGTTTCCATCCCCACTGTCTGCCAGTGGGTATCACTTACACTAAAGGAACCAGTAACATTAGCCACATGCATTTCCCTGCCACGGGCATGGGGGCGATGCCAGTTTCCAGCCACGGTGGCCAACACCACCAACCTCCCCGCGGGGTGCAGCAGTGTTTTAGGGTGTCTAGGATGAAATTGTGCGTCGGGACCCTGTCCCCAGCCCTAGGTGTGCCCCAGCAGGGTGACAGGCTGGGCGGTGGGTGGGTGCCAGCCCCCTCCGCCGTCCCCCCGCCGGCATGAATGACCCACTGCTGCAGCCTGGCCGCCTGCCTACTGTCACAAAGGAGCTTCCTTCCCGGTTTATTTTCAGCGCTGGGATATTATTAACCGCTGAGGCACACAGTCTCTGTGCTCCAGCCACCCTCGCTTTTTGCCTAAATCGCTTTGTTTTCGGCCGCCGCCGGCGCGGCCGCGGTGCCGCCGGGGGACCGGCTGCGTCACGGCTGCTGTTGAGGAACAGAGGGCACGGAGGAGCCTGATCCTGATCCTGCACGGGGTGGGCAGGGGAAGGAGCTCGGCGGCTCGCAGGATTTCCGCCTGCTGTCTTTGGATTAGCCCCTGGGTTTTTTTTTCTTTTTTTTTTCCTATTTTTTTTTTTTTTGGGTATTCTTAAAATTCTCTTAGTGAATGCAATGTCTTGGGTGTTGCTGGCTGCCTCTTTCTCTACAGGTTATTTGGCTTTGTTTTATTTCTCTCTTTTTTTTATTATTATTATTATTTTTATTATTTTGGCTTTTTTTCCCTTCCATTTTCTTTCCCCCCTTCTTTTCCCCCCCCTTCTTTCCCCCCCCTCTTTTCCCCCCCCTCTTTTTCCCCCCTCTTTTTCCCCCCTCTTTTTCCCCCCTCTTTTTCCCCCCTCTTTTTCCCCCCTCTTTTTCCCCCCTCTTTTTCCCCCCTCTTTTTCCCCCCATCTTTTTCCCCCCATCTTTTTTCCCCGTTTTCCTTCCTCTGCTTTTTCTTCTTTTCCTCCTCCTCCTTCCTTTTCCTCCTCCTTCCTTTTCCTTCTTCCTTTTCCTCCTCCTTCCTTTTCCTCCTCCTTCTTTTCTTCCTTTTTCTATTTTCCTTCTTTACTTTTTTCTTCTTTTTCTTCTGCTTGTTTTCCTTCCTCTTCCTGTCTTCCATCTCATTGTTTCCCCTTCTTCTTTTATTTTCCTTATTGCAAGAAAAGAGATTTTTCTGGGCAGACATTGCAGGGATTTTCCATCCCCATCCAGGGGAGGGTGGGGGCTTGGATCACCTGTGCACAGACCTTCAGGGGGTCTTTGCCACGGGCTCAAGCCATCAGTTCCAAAAAGCTTTTTCCAGGGTGTTTTGTGCTGCTGGGGATGTGATGTGGTGTTTGCTAACAGCCAGCAAACTCGCATTCCTTTTTTTCTTTTCTTTTTTTTATTTTCCCTCCTTTTCTTTTTTCCCCCCTCCCTTCTTTTGGGTTACCATTTAAACGCGTGATGATAACTTTCACCCTGTTAATTAACAGGAAACATTGGGACAAGACAGGAAATTACATCAGTCTTTTATGAGGAAAGAGCCAAGAAAAAAAAAAATGCAAGAAAACATAGTTATTAGTGAAAGGAAAGAAAGTGCCAGGGGAGGGAAAAGAAAGAAAAGGAGAAAAAAGGAGGAAAAAACACCATCTCATAGGCCCTGCTTTTCCAAGGGAGGCTGCTCCAGTACTTGATTTTATTTTTGTTATGTTGAAAAATATTTGACTAGCAGGGTCACCTTTGCTTGAGCGCGACGGTCCAGCTTCCCGAGGAATTTTTTTTTTTATTATTATTATTTTCATGCTTTTTCTCAGCTTCCTTCCCCAAACTGTGAGGCCTAGGAAGCTCTTGGCCGGGAGACTAATTTTGGTTTGGCTGCTCAGCCCTTCAAATTGGTCCCCACCCAGTGTCATTATCTTGGTTTTAACTTGCAAGGGGAAAAAAAAAAAAAAAAAAAAAAAAAAAAAAAAAAAAAGAAAACCAAAAAAAATAAAAAAAACCACCCTGTAAGAGCTGGCTCAGCCCTTCTCTACCCTTTTAACCTCACTACAGAAAAAACCTACTGGCTTCAGCTTCCCTTTTTAGGCTGTGCTGGCTGTGCCAAAGCACCATGGGCTGGTTGCAGGAGGTCCTGGTGATGCTCTTGGTGATAATCCCCTGTTCCTGGCTCCATGGTCCTTCCTCTCCCTCCCTCAGTGGGATCCCTGTTGGGGTGCTGGGGTTTGGTGAGCCAGCTTTAGGGCGAAGTCCTGGCTCCCTGAGTATGTGGAAAGGCAAATTTTGCCCTTAAAGGAATAATTCAGTGCTGCTCGAGCTCTTAACCCTAGTTGCAAACATGTATCTTAGAGATGTATGTAATCAAAAAGACTGTAGATAGTTAAATATTGAGCAAAATCTATTCAGTCTCTATGCACAGGTTAAATATGTATGCAGATCATTTATTCAATATATTATATATATAATTATGTGAGATATAGTCAACACACATTTTATACATTCTGCAGATATATAGGTTGAACACATTCAATATATTCATTGTGTATTGAACGTGTTCCATATTTTTATGGAATTCTGTGTAACACTCACACAGGTTAAAGAGATTTTGTTGGTAGAAACCAGAACTTCATCAATAAGAGGTGACTTTGTGGTGGAGAAACTCGGCTGCCAGGAAGGTGGTGGAAATTCAGACATCTGCCACTTTCCAAGTGGTGAGGTTGGCTGTGGATCGAGCGATTTTTGGTGATGGAAAGCTACAGGCCAAATTCATAGGTGATAAAAAAATAACCAGGCTTCAGTGCTGGGGAGGAGCCCTCTCCATGGTGGGTGATGCGAAATAATACCAGAGGAGCTGAGTGTCTGTTTGCACATCGGAGTGCAAGGTGAGGTTTTGAGTAGAAAAGCAGGAAAACTGGCAAAATAGCCAAAAAACTAAGCCACGGGATGAGGTCCTGCCCTCCCACATGGGACAGCTGTCAGTGACCCTGTGGCTGGGCTCTGGCAGCACCTTCCCAGGCGGGGAGGACAGAGTCAATAACTCCATAAAATCATTCTTCGAGCAGGAATCAAGTAACAGGAGTTTTATTTGGAAAAGGAGCTGGGAGCCTGAAGTTACATCACTGCATTTGAACTGATGAATTCATTTTCTTTGGAAGCCAGTCTGAGACTTTTTAGCTCACGATAAGGAACAAACCCATAAATCATAAGCAGGGGCCTGTAGTTTTACTGTTCTTTGTCACAGCCAAGCATGGAAAATGTATCCTGGGTGTCAAGAGCATGAAGCCTTGGCTCACCTGAGAGTTGCACTGCAGTTATTTTCTGGAGAGGCTGGTGTGGTGCTGGGCTTGCCAAGCCTCAGGTTCCCTGGCTTTATCCCTGTGTGAGGATGCTCCTGGGTTTTAGTGTTGCCCAAATCCCTTGGGTTTCAGCCCTCTGGGAGGATCCTGCTGCATTCCAGTGATGCCCAGTTTCCATGGGCTTTGTCCCCATGGGAGAATGCTGGTGGCTGTTGGTGACACCCCAAACCCCCTGAGTTTTGTCCCTATGGGAGGATGTTGGTGACAGCCCAAACCCCCTGAGTTTTGTCCTCATGGATGGATGCTGGTGACACCCCAAACCCCCTGAGTTTTGTCCCTATGGGAGGATGCTGGTGACACCCCAAACCCCCTGAGTTTTGTCCTCATGGATGGATGCTGGTGACACCCCAAACCCCCTGAGTTTTGTCCCCATGGGAAGATGCTGGTGACACCTCAAACCCCCTGAGTTTTGTCCCCATGGGAGGATGTTGGTGACAGCCCAAACCCCCTGAGTTTTGTCCCCATGGGAGGATGTTGGTGACAGCCCAAACCCCCTGAGTTTTGTCCTCATGGATGGATGCTGGTGACAGCCCAAACCCCCTGAGTTTTGTCCCCATGGGAGGATGTTGGTGACAGCCCAAACCCCCTGAGTTTTGTCCCTATGGGAGGATGTTGTTGACAGCCCAAACCCCCTGAGTTTTGTCCCCATGGGAGGATGTTGGTGACAGCCCAAACCCCCTGAGTTTTGTCCCCATGGGAGGATGTTGGTGACAGCCCAAACCCCCTGAGTTTTGTCCTCATGGATGGATGCTGGTGACACCCCAAACCCCCTGAGTTTTGTCCCCATGGGAGGATGTTGGTGACAGCCCAAACCCCCTGAGTTTTGTCCCCATGGAAGGATGCTGGTGACAGCCCAAACCCCCTGAGTTTTGTCCCCATGGGAGGATGTTGTTGACAGCCCAAACCCCCTGAGTTTTGTCCCCATGGAAGGATGCTGGTGACAGCCCAAACCCCCTGAGTTTTGTCCCCATGGGAGGATGTTGGTGACAGCCCAAACCCCCTGAGTTTTGTCCCCATGGGAGGATGCTGGTGACACCCCAAACCCCCTGAGTTTTGTCCCCATGGGAGGATGCTGGTGGCTGTTGGTGACAGCCCAAACCCCCTGAGTTTTGTCCCCATGGGAAGAGGCTGGTGACAACCCAAACCCCCTGAGTTTTGTCCCCATGGGAGGATGCTGGTGACAGCCCAAACCCCCTGAGTTTTGTCCCCATGGGAAGATGCTGGTGACACCTCAAACCCCCTGAGTTTTGTCCCCATGGGAAGATGCTGGTGACACCTCAAACCCCCTGAGTTTTGTCCCTATGGGAGGATGCTGGTGACACCCCAAACCCCCTGAGTTTTGTCCCCATGGGAGGATGTTGTTGACAGCCCAAACCCCCTGAGTTTTGTGCCCATGGGAGGATGCTGGTGACAGCCCAAACCCCCTGAGTTTTGTCCCCATGGGAGGATGCTGGTGGCTGTTGGTGATGACCCTGGGCATGGCATGTCCCTGCTCAGGATGTGGCTCTGCTGTTGCCACCAGAAGCAGGGTGAGGTGACCCACGAGGAGTTTTGGTGCTTTTTTTTGTTTAACCCGTGTGCTGCCAACCTGCCCCGTTTCATAGCCCGGGGCAATCCTCTGCTGGCCTCTGTCTGCTGGGAGGGGGTGCCAGCTCCGCCGGAGCGCCGGGAGGGTTAATTACTTAATGAATATAATATTCTCCATAATTGCTACGTGTTATTAATCCAGAGCAAAGTGAGAGGCGAGGGGAGGGGTGTGTGTGTGTATGTGTGTGTGCATGGCCAGGCTTGTGAATTCCTTCTTTACACCATCCATGCTGTCTGTCCATCCCTTAATTGCCCCCTCCCCGGGCTGGGGGCTGTCCGTGTGTCCATCTGTCCACTCCTGGGTGGTGACCCCAGGGATGGATATATCATGGATATATCCCGTGTACGGTGTGCTCCGCCGCCCGCTCTTAGGAATAGGCGTGATTAGATTATGAAGGCAGACAGAAGTAATGATTAACTTTTTCAGTCTGCCTGCTGTCTCCAGTCTGGCGCTGGGTGTTTTTTTTTCCCCCTAAGTAGGCCCTGGCCCCGCGTCGACAGGGTATTAGGTTGTAAAGAAAGCCAGGAGGAATGAAGGCAAGGGAGGGGAGGGGAAAGAGGAGGGAGGGAGCCTTTTCCATCGGATCCGGGACTGGAATTTATTGGCAGGAATGCAGTAAATGCTCCAAATGCCAGCCCAGCTAAACAGTTTTCATAATTGTTACGGAGCGGGGCACGACGAACGTGAAAAGAACTTTTGTTCCTACTCTGCTTTTTCCATGGGTTTACATCCCTGCGAGGGAGATGCTGCTCTGGGAAAAGTTGCTGAGGGAAGTGGGGTTTTTTTTTGTTTTGGTGGTGTTTTTTGGGGGTTTTTTATTATTATTTTTTTTGGTTTTTCGTGTGTGTGGGGAGAAATGTGTATATTTGCGTCTGCTTTCAGCCTTTAGGAGAGAATTCTGGGTCAGTGTGCTGCAGGGAGAGGAGAATTGTGTTGTTTTGGGTTTTTTTTCAGTAGTGGAATAAGAACAGCAGTGATGCTGAGTTGTGTATGTGTGCAGTTGAGGGGGGGAAAAAAAATCCTAACACACATCTGTGTATTGAGTATCCATTTGGAAATTCTAGACTGCGCTGCTTGGGTTTTTATTAAGGCCTTAACAAGGTTTTTAAGGTGTAACTCACATGGCTACATGTTGTCAGTGGAGAGCTGTGGCTTTCCTGGGGGCTGCATCCCTGCCCTCTCCCCGGGGTCTCTGCAGGACCTTCCCTGACTTGAAACAGTGAAGCTTTATTTTTCAGATAGCTTTTATTTTGGAAAAGAAGCTTTTTAAGGTCGTCCCCTAAAGCCCAGCTGGGTGGCTGTGCTCAGGGGGGGCTGTGACCCCATGGCCCAGTGGCCTCTGGTGGCTTCAGCGTCTGTGGCATGATTTATCCCAGAAAAGGTGATGGGCAGGATGCTGCCACAGGAGCCTCCAGCACAGCCCGGGCAGGGAGAGGGATTCTTGGCAGGCTCACCCTGACGTCTGATTTGCATCTCAGTAAGTCAGGATCCCTTTGTGTGCTGGTTTCTCTTTCTCAGAAGGTTTCTGGTTGAGATCTGGGTTGGGTTTGGGTGGGGAAGAGGTGTGTCCTGGTAGCTGCTGAGGCTGGAGCATGGAGGTGGCTGCTCTCTCTGGGAGCTGGTACCAGCCCTGAGTCACCTGGGGCTCCCAGGGCAGCATCCCAGGAGGGCTGTGTTTTCCAGACAAGCCTCTTGGCTGATTTGTTACAAAAGTCAGATCGTTTCGGGTTGCCTCAAGGAAGGGGAGAAGGTTGGAGAGTGGCACAGGGCAGTGGAGCACCTGCACCACCTCCCCTCCAGCACACAGCAGCAACACGCAGCAAAAGCAGGATTTCAGGGGGGTTTCCACATGGATCTGCACACCCTTGTGACTCTTTGGAAGCCCAGGGAGTCTTAAAAACCTTACGGATTTTGGCAGGGCTGCTCTGGAAGGGTCTCACCTCTTGCAGCATCCCTTTGTCCCACCCAACTCGAGTTGGAGCTTGGGGAAGGGATTCCCGTCCTACTGCTTTTTCGAAACAAGGGAAAAGTTTTCCCACACCTTTGAGGGGTGCAGGAGGAGAGGCAGATAAAGAAGGTTCTTTAAATTAAAACTTCAAAAATAATTAGGCTGACTGTATACTAAACAACAGCAAAGAGGCCCATTTACTGTAAATATTATGAATGGATTTGGCTGGCTTCTTCATCCCCACCCTTCCTCTAAGGCTTTTCTCTGAGCTGAGTCGAAATTCGGCCTTCAGACAGCACGGTACTCTATAATTTGCATGGCTGATGAGGCCTGAAGCCTGGTACGGAGGAAACTGGAGTCAGCTGGCTCCTCTAACCACTGGAGACAGGCAGACAGGCATTTTTGGTGTGTGCCTGCATATTTTCCCCACCCCCCCGCCCCACCACCTTGTAGCTCCAGCCTTGCCTGGCTTTTAAAGAGAATGGTCACAAGAAAAAGGGTTCTTCTCTTCTAGAGTCGTTTTTTTTTTAGCCGTGGTAATTGATTAATCACCGTAATTAGACAGTAGCAGTGACTAATAGGATGTTTATGAATCAAATTTCTGGTTTGGTGGACTCCATGAACTCAGCAGTTTCACTCAGGTTCTTTCTCTGCCGTCCTGTAAACGCAGGGGACGTGGATCACCCTGTATTTTTTGGTATGTTTTTTAATATTTTTGGACATTACTCTCAGTCCAGCATCTGTACCACTGCTGGCATCTGCCATAGTGATGTTTGCTCTTGAGTCTCTGTAGGTCTGCAACAACATGCTTGCAGGGCTTCCCTCTTTTCCCTCTTTTCCCTCTTTTCCCTTTTTTCCCTCTTTTCCCTCTTTCTCTTTTTTATTTTTTTTCTTTTTTTTCTCTTTTTTCTCTTTTTTCTCTTTTTTCTCTTTTTTCTCTTTTTTCTCTTTTTTCTCTTTTCTCGTTTTTCTCTCTTTTCTCTCTTTTCTCTCTTGTCTCTCTTGTCTCTTTTCTCTCTTTTCTCTCTTTTCTCTCTTTTCTCTCTTTTCTCTCTTTTCTCTTTTTCCTTCACTATTTCTTTCTTCCTTCTTTTTTTTTTTTTTTTTTTTTTTTTTCTTTCTCTCCCATTTTTGTGTTCTTGCTGAATTCACCCTGGAGAAGGTCAGGGCTGGGTCCCAGGTTGAGGGGAGGCTGACTCAGGGCTCCACCAAGCTGGGGTGGGAATCTTGAGGGGATGTCCTCAGGTGTGAATCACCTCTACCCACCGTCTCACCTGACCTCTCTTCTGTCCTGATTTCACAAGGGAGATTCCCAGCTGTGGGGAAGGTGATGGCAGTTTTTGGTTGGGTCACCTGGGGACTGAGCAGAGCCCTCCCAAACTCTCAGGTCACCGTTAATACAAACCTGAACCAAAGCCCAAGAAAAATGGGGAAATATGAGACTCCATCCCCTGATGGCTTCTGCCATATTTTATCCTGCTTGACCTCATCAGACTCAATCTTAGTAAACATCAGCAAATTGAAATCTTGTGGCGAAACTTCACATTTATTTTCGTGCAAGGTTGACTGATTTTGCAAGGAACAAGGAGCCATTCGAGTGATTGATTGGACAACTTGCTAATAAATTAAAAAAAAAAAAAAAGTAATCTTAAGGCTCTTTAGCCTGCACGACTACCGTATATGCTGAGTAATAAGAGCTGTCTAATTAGACATAGACACAAATTTATGGTCTAGCCTGTCAATCCACGGATTAAGGGCTGCATAAGCACCTACTGACACGATGGGCTGTAATGGCTCCTAAAGAGATGTTATGGTCTAGCATGTCAATAATCCACAGATTAGAGCCTCCCTAAGCAGGTGCTGATGTCTCAGCTCCTGGGGGCTCTTGTCCTGAGGGACCCTCCAGGGTGGTGCCATCCCTGCAGAAGGTGAGGGGTTTATTTCTTCTGCAAAACGACAGGAGCGTGTTTGAAATTAGGCTTTTAGGAATGGCCTCAGCCATCAAAAGCAGGGGCTCCTGGTGGAGGTGAAGCTGTCCAGCCCTTGTGTGCTGCTGAGATGGAAAAGGTTTGGGGCAAGACTATGGGTGGAGTCTCCAGGCTGCCCACAAACTTTGTTAAAGGCACAAAGCCTCTTTTTTTCTGCAGCGGGATATATCCTTTAATGTGGATTTATTCTTTAATTCAGGCTTTTTTTTTTTTTTTTTTTTTTTTTTTTTTTTCCTTTTCTTTTGCTGAATGTACCTGGAAATCTGGCTTTTAGGTATTTCTCTTTGTTTTGTTTGTTTATCAGTTGGGTTGGTTTTGGGTTGGTGTTTTTTATGTGTTATTCTGTTCTTCCACCCTGTAAGTCACCTGAGAGACTAAAAAGGAAGTGGGATTTACCCTTTTGGGTGCCCTTTTTTCTTTGTTTTGATGAGCACACTCAGATGAGTGCTCTGTGTTCCCCTCACCTTGATGTAATGCCTTTTTTTCTCAAGTAAGGGGCCAGGGGGATATTTTTCCTGATATCCCACAAAATGACCATTTGCCAATAACACGGGGTGGGGGAGGCAAAACTGCAACTGGAGAAGTCCTGAGGACCCTTTAGGAGAGCATTTAAAACCTCATAAAAACCTCTCCATCCTTAGTATCTCCAAGAGAAGATAAGGGTCAGGGCACTGTCCCGGACACACAGATGCCACCTGAGGTCAGCCAAGGGAGATTATCGGGCGTGAGACGTGCTGAGCTTGGTCTCAGCCCTGGCCCCAGACAGACACGTTGTGCTGACACCAGTCCAGACAATTTTTTTTTTTTTTTTTTCCTGAGCACAAATGCCCTCCGTGTGTGCTGGTGGATCAGGGAGGAAGGGCTGTAATGTGTTCATCTGCTCCTCGGCAGTGCCCCCGGCACTGGTTTTCCAGCAGAAAGCTGTCCCCTGGAAAGCCAGGCAGGATTCTATCCAGGTGTTTGAGTCTCCCAACAGCACAAGGACGTGGAGCTGCTGCAGCCAGTCCAGAGGAGGCCACGGAGATGCTGCCAGGGCTGGAGCCCCTCTGCTCTGGAGCCAGCCTGGGACACCTGGGGCTCTTCAGCTGCACAAGAGAAGCTCCAGGGAGAGCTCCCAGCCCCTGCCAGGGCCTCAAGGGGCTCCAGGAGAGCTGCAGAGGGGCTGGGGACAAGGCCTGCAGGGACAGGACACAGGGAATGGCTTCCCAGGGCCAGAGGGCAGCGCCAGCTGGGATCTGGGGAAGGAATTGGTGGCTGTGAGGGTGGGGAGGCCCTGGCACAGGGTGCCCAGAGCAGCTGTGGCTGCCCCTGGATCCCTGGCAGTGTCCCAGGACAGGGCTTGGAACAACCTGGGACAGTGGAAGGTGTCCCATGGAAGAGGGTGGAGCTAGATGATCTTTAAGGTCCCTTCAAACCCAAACCATCTTTGAACATGAGGAGACTTTCGTTAGCAGTTCACAGCAAAGTGCTGCCATGGTGAGTGTTGTGCCAGAATTGAGGTTTAATGCGAAATTCTGGCCCAAGAATGAGGCAGAGGAAAGGAGGAGAACCTTAGGAAGAGCATGAGAAGATGCTCAGAACCCAAACTGCTTTTTGGAAAAATAAATCTGTATGTACATATATAACAAAACATGTACACACATTGTTTGGAACACTTCTGCATTTGTATATTTTAGTTTGTCTCTAAGCCTGATGCCACTGACGAAAGGTCCCATTACAGGCATTTAAAATCCTCATCAGTAAGGCCATTTCATTCCCATTTTGAACTTTGAGTTGTTGTCACAGCTACTGGTAATAGTTTTGACAGCCCTTGACGTGGTCAGCTGGGAGCACTCCTGGTGGGTCAGATAGCTCAGTGTGTGCTAAACCTGCTCTTTCCTTTCAAGGTTGGTTGACTGCAGGAAAACCTTTCACTAAAAAAAAAAAAAAAACTGAACAAAACCAACAGATCTCCAGCCTAGCTCCCCTTTACATTCATGAACCTGGCACTGGGACAAGGCTGACATCTGAAGGACAACAGAGACCTAAAACAACCCCAGGACAGGAGCTGTGTTGTTTTAGATTATTATTATTATTATTTAAATTCAGTTTTGCTAAAATGCTTTGGCTTTCTGTGAATTAAAAAAAGAGATTTTTCTTTTCCTTTCCAAACTCCTAATAAACTGCTGGAGCTTGGGAAGAAAAATTACAGATAACATGCCTTCATCAACTTAAAATTTACCATGTGACAGGGAGAAAAGCTGCACCAGAGATTTCCTGCCACTTCCAAGTGGGGGGAGATGTGAGTCCTTCTGCCATAGCTTTGAAGAACCAAGTGTGGGACTTGATAAATTTTGGTGTTTCTGTGTTGTCAATGTTCTATACCCAAGTTTGTTTCTGCAGCTGTCAATTGGTTTTTTTGGGGAGGTGGTGGTTTGTTGCTTTGGTATCCCATCCTCCTGGATTTCTGCATGGATGAAGCACTTCCAGCAGGAGCAGGATCATGCCCTGAGCCCACAGACAGCAATTTGGGCTCAGTGTGGAGAAATCCTGACTTCAGGATTTCAGGCAGGACTTGATGTTTTTGGAGGTCAAGGCAAGTTGACCTCATTGCCTGTTGTGTTAATTGGTGTGTTGAGTCTCAGCTGGGATGATGCTTTTATGGAGAATAGTGGATGCATTGGCAAAATCCAGGAAGGTGTTAAAAATATGTGAAAAAAAAAAGAAAAAAGAGAGAGAGCTTTCCAGTGGGAACTGGATGTGGTGTAATGTGGTTGTGCTGTGGCATCACTAGTGATGAACCAATCTGCACCAAAATTACCAAAAGCGTCGTCCCAGGGGGTTTGGGGCGTTGCCTTGATTTCTCTCCCTCTGTGAGAAATCATGTATTGACCATGAGTGATCAATACAACTAATTCCCTGAGTTCCTGAAGGCAAACCCACTTTATTTTCGGTTACTTCTATACTATTATTTTTTCACAATGAGCTTGCACAACGCGCCGGGGGGGAGCCTGCTGGAGCCCTGAGGAGGGCTGTAATGGAAACCATGGAAAATCCTAATAACCCAGTGATAGCAGCAAATGGAGGGATCCTTAATAACCAAATAATAGCCCAGATGTTTATGGCATTAAACATTATCATTGTTTGCCGGGGTATGGGAACGCTCCTCAGTTTGCTGGGAGTTTTCCAGGCATTTAGAGAGGGATGTGTTTGCACCGAGGAGCTCGTAAAAATGATGCTTTTTAACTCAAAACAGGGATCCCAAAGGGTTTGCAGCCGTCTATGGGCTGTTGCACACGAGGATGTGTTGAGGAGGATGTGGCTGTGAATTTTTTTTCCTGGGTTTTTGTGTGAGTTTGGAGATGGGAGCTGGATGGTGGGTGCCTGCCATGACCCCAGGTTGCACGGGGTGAAGCCAGCAGGGTGTTTTTTTTCAGCGTGTGGCACTTCTGTTGGCTCCACTGGCGCGGATCCGCGAGGGTTTTGTCACCAAAAAAAGCCTTCTGGGGAGGAAAAAGAAAAAAAAAAAAAAAAGAAAAAAAAAGAAAGTCTGTCACTGTAGGAAGCATCTCTTGAGTCACTTTTTCCTTCTCTCCTGCCACCTCCTCTCCTGTCGGAGTGATGCCACTGGCTTTTCCCAGCCCTTTTCCTGGCTCATGCCAGAGGCAGGGAGGCGGGTGGGAATAAGGGAGCTCCCCCAGGGTCCCAAAAACTGCAAAAAGCAGCTTTGGTGGTGGCTGGCAGGGAGGCCTGAGCCTGTTTATCCGAGCTCAGCCCTTATATTCTGGTGGATTTTTGACTAGACATGCAGTCAACAGCCGAAGCCGGCTAACGGAAGAGGCTCTGGCATATTTATACTGTGTGCTGGCATCAGCTCCTTAAAAAAATCCTCAAAACATCCCGGATTACCTAAGATTTGTCCTTGAGGTCTGGTCACCCCATGTCATTCAGAAACCTAGTGGGATTCATTCATGAACTTCCAGCCCTCCATAAAGGTCTGTTCATTCATGGCCAGACGGTTTTCTATTTTTTCTTCTTTTTATTATTATTGGTAGGTTTGGGTTTTTTTTTTTTCCTTAAATGCTCTATCAATTAAATAGCTCTCTGTAAGCAGCAGTGAACTAGTTGTTATGTGGTCTTCACTGATGCAAGAACAAAAACCAGGTGAAAAAGTCCTTTTTTCCCCTCCTGCCACCTCCTGAAACTGATGCTTTAATTTATGTTCGAATCAATAAAAACCTACAGGAATTTCAGCAGGGGTCCAATGGCTCCAAAATTCCCTTAGCTGCTGTAAAACAAAACCCAAAAGGCTCTGAAACATCACTGGCAGGCTGACAGTGAGGAGAGAAGTAGCGGGTGGTCAACAGAGATCCTCCTTTTGACTGAGGAGCATCCTTCTCCTAGATAGAGAAGCATCCCTCCCAAATTCTTCTCTCTCCCAGGCAGGTAGTGGAAACTCCATCCCGGGGGTTTTTCTTGCCCTTCTGGATGCACTTTTGCGTGGAGGAGCCCCCATCTGGGTTAGAGGGGAGGAAATAACCCAAACTGCCCTCCCTGCCCCTCCTCAGTCCCAGGTTTCATAATGTTACCCACAGCAAAGTCTTGTGAGGCACCAAAAAAAAGGGAGTGGAAGGACAAACTGGGGTGCACCCCGACAGATGCTGTCCCAAGGACCACGCCAGCATGACCAGAACCCCCATCCCTGGTTTAACCTGGGAACGAGGGTCCCTATTTTGAGACATACACAGTCAGTCCCATTTTTAGTAGCTGCCTCCAGCAACTGGAGAAATATTTTCCTTGCTGGCATAGAAATGAGGAAATTAAAAGTGTGCGGCTGGGCTTTTTTTTCTTTTCTTTTTTTTTTTTTTTCTTCTTCTCTCTTAAAAGCACAGCGCAGGGCTTGAACGAGATGGGAGGAAAACTGGGAAAATGGGCTTATTAATAGAAAAAAAAAAATAGGCAGAGCCAGCATGTTGCCCTGGGAGGGAGGGATTGATGGGGGCTGCAGGAAGAGCTGTTGGTTCCTGGGTCACCCACCATCCCAGCTCCAGTAGTTCCTCTCATAGTTTAGGGGATTATTTTGGTAGCACTCTCTAACTTGCATTCCCAGCTTGATTTTTTTTTTTTTTTTTTTTTAATACTATTATGGAGATGAATAGTTCCCAGGTCTTAACATGCCTACTGAGGCTGGAAGGAATTACCCGCCGAGCAGAGCCAGGCTGCTCGGGATCCTCCACCAGGAAAAGGCTTTCTCACGTGTTTTTTTTCCCTCCTCCTCCATCATGGCCATGCTGCAGGGGGTAGCTATGGGAAAAGGAGTTCGGAGAAGGGGCTGTGCAAATGGATTTATACTTTTTTTTTTTTTTGCAAGTTTTTACGCCGTTTTTATTAACATGTGTGGGATTTTTTTGGTTCCCATAATCTTTTGGTGCTTGCTGTAGCTTAGGGTGGCATCACATGTCCCCATAATGTCCATCTCCCAAGCCCTGCAGGCAGGGAAAAGCCCCATGAACCACAGCAGTCAAATTCTTGTCCCCTCTGGTCCTGAAGGGTGGTTTTCAATATGATTTTCTTAGCAGCACCTCATTTTTTTCAGTGTCTGGCACGGCAGATTGTCATTTATGGAAATAAATCCATCATTCAGCAGGAGAAAATCAGGGGATTTGGGTGTTTGGTGGCACAAGCATCTCACCTCTGCTGGTGTTGGTTTGGGTGAAGGTGGCTGTGTCGTTGACTCTGCCATTCAGGAATTGTAAATCCAGCTAGAACTGGTCACTGGAACAACAGCGACAACACCGAAGCGACAGGAGCACCCCAAACCTGGAAATAGTTTTTTTGGAAATTGGGGATGCGCTGTGGACGTTGATGATGCGTGGGGTGGATCGTGAAGACGTGGGTGGGCAAGGTTCCTATCATGAACTTACTAATGCTAAATTTAAGGCTGAATTCAATGCTGAATTTCTCAAAAATTTTTTTTTTTCTCCTGTTTTTCTCCAGATTCTCAAGTTCTTCAGGAGCCAGGGGATAGGTCACACTGGTGTGTGGTGGCATACTGGGAAGAGAAGACGCGCGTGGGTCGGCTGTACTCTGTCCAAGAGCCCTCCCTGGATATCTTCTATGATCTACCTCAGGGGAATGGTTTCTGCCTCGGACAGCTCAACTCGGACAACAAAAGCCAACTGGTGCAGAAGGTGCGCAGCAAGATCGGCTACGGCATCCAGCTCACCAAGGAAGTGGACGGCGTGTGGGTGTACAACCGCAGCAGTTACCCCATCTTCATCAAGTCGGCCACACTGGACAACCCCGACTCCAGGACGTTGCTGGTTCACAAAGTGTTCCCAGGGTTTTCCATCAAGGCCTTTGACTACGAGAAGGCGTACACCTTGCAGAGACCCAACGACCACGAGTTCACGCAGCAGCCATGGACAGGATTTACCGTGCAGATCAGCTTTGTGAAGGGCTGGGGCCAGTGCTACACCAGACAGTTCATCAGCAGCTGCCCCTGCTGGTTGGAGGTTATTTTCAACAACCGGTGACTCGAGACAGAGTGAACTCATGACGTCTATACTCCTTTGCTGCTATTACTTCCTTCTGAGTGCTTGCTTTTCATGCAGACTTTTTTTTTTTTAATTTTTTTTTTTTTTTTTTTTTTTTTTTTTTTTTTTGGTGTTGTTGTTTTTGTTGTTTTTTTCGGTTCCGTTTTCGTTTCGTTCGCCCTTCTTCGTTTTGAGAAATAGCTTATGAAAGATTTTTTTTTTGTTTTGTTTTGTTCGTTTGTTCGTTGGGTTTTTTGTTGTTGTTGTTGTTGTCGTTTTTTGCCTTTGGGGTATTTTGATAAATATATATATCTATTTTTTAAAAGTGTGAATGACCAATAACTCTCAGAAGGGCGAGAGAAGGGTGTGCAGTGGGGATAGATCACATGAGATAATTAATTACTTCACGCCTCTCAAAAAGGATTATCCAATGGGGATCGACGGATTTGAAAGCCACTAGCTCTATGTTACAGCTCCTTTCTCTTGGACAACACAAGGAGATGACTGTATTTTTGTATGCACCACCTTCCCCGTGACGGCGACACCGAGACCCCCTTCCCCAGCAGTGCTGACCCCCCGTTGCCGCCGAAGGATGGTGCAAAAAAACCTTCCCAGACAGGTCTTTTGCCGACCTTTTGTGTTTTCTCTTGTTGGCTGGGTTCATGTCTTGTCACTGTGTTCATTGTTCCACTGCTTTTTTTCTATGTTTTTTAATGATCGTGGATTGGTGTAAGGGGAGGAAACAACAGCGGAGGGACTCCGGGTTTATGGCCCGTGCTTGATCATTTGAGCTGAGATGCAGAGTGACAGAATTGTAAAACCTTAAAAAAAAAAAGGAAAAAAAAATAAATTTGGAAACAAAACTAAAGAAAAAAACAAGTGGGGAAAACAAGAGAAAAAGTGTTCACAACAGTCGGTGTGTAGTAACCTGCTTAGATCAGGTTATCCAGGTACCATCTTATCTGGAAATGCAGTTGTGCTTTCATTTCTTCTTGAATTCATACACGAGTATGATACTTTTACACTGTTCTTAGCTCAATGAGCATGTTTAGACCTTAACATAAGCTATTTTTCTAAATATAAAGGTTTAATTGAACAAGAGAGCATTCTTCTTGGAACTTTAGCATTGTAGTGCTTTGGAAAAACACCCACACAAAAGAAAAGACTCCTTAAAAAACCCTGAGATTTATTAAAGAAAAAAATGTATTTTATGTTATATATAAATATATTATTACTTGTAAATATAAAGACGTTTTATAAGCATCATTATTTATGTATTGTGCAATGTGTATAAACGAGAAAAAAGTAAGAAAGATGCACTTTGCTTTAATATAAATGCAGATAACAAATGCCAAATTAAAAAAAAAAAAAAAAAAAAAAAGAGAACACAAGATTGGTGTTTTTTCTATGGGTGTTATCATCCAGCTGAATGTTTCTTTTTCTAAAGGAGTCTATGTTCCATTAAAAAATAAAAATGTACACTTGATCCCAAACTGTGCCAAGCGGCTTTTTTTGCGGTGTGGATGAGGAAGGCTGGAGGGGAGCTGCTCTAAATGAGGGCAGCGTGGAGCCTCTCTGGGGTGGGTGACACCTGGGTGGGATCATCCTGGGCTGGTTCAGTGCCCATGGCTTTTGGCTCCCCAGTTTGGATGCACCAGGCTGGAGGGATTTGGCTGCCCACATTCCACTGCTCCAGCAGGTGAGGAGGAAAACGTGAAGAGGAAGCCAGCCCTTGGGTTTTCCTTGCCTATTTCCTACCCTTTTCATCTCCCCTGCCTCTGGAAATAAAGGTGGTTGTTCCTTTTGCCTCCCTCACCCTGCTTTTGGGCATTCCCTGCTGCACTCTCTCCTTGCTTTGCTAGGGACAAGTCCCTGTGGATTGTTCCTCTCATGGAGCAGGACTTTGGGTGGAAACCTTCAGAGTCCTGCAGGCTGAAGCACATGGACAAGAAAAATGTCCAGATGGGTTTGAGAGC
The DNA here is from genome assembly GCF_009819655.1 of Sylvia atricapilla. Classification (NCBI taxonomy): domain Eukaryota; kingdom Metazoa; phylum Chordata; class Aves; order Passeriformes; family Sylviidae; genus Sylvia; species Sylvia atricapilla. The sequence goes on along the minus strand of NC_089174.1, from coordinate 87,274,244 downwards.
TCCCGCCCTGCCCAAGTGCATGGACCCCAGGGATGTGACTTCAGCCTCTGCTGTCCTCCAAGGGGTGGCATCTCAGCCTCTGTCACCATCAGCTCGATGCTGTGCCTTCTGCTTCAGATGTGCCCTTCCCTGAGGGATTTACTGACACACAGCAGCTGGTTGTCTCCAAATGGACAGAGCCTTCAGCTGGATCCATGGTACTGAGCACAGGAACCAGCTCCAAAATGGCTTTTGGTCACGGGTGAGTTTCCATTTCCAGGTTCTCTCCTCATCCTTCAGGTGGGAATGAGCATGGAAAGCTGAGGCAGGATGGATGTGATGCCTTGGGAAGGCTGCCCTGAAACAGAGACTGGACAGAGCTAAAGTAGGTATTTATTGAAAGGCCCTTAAATACACCTTGGGCAGGACAGAGCCTGAGCAGGGCTGTGCCCAAGGTGAGGCCAAAATGGTCACAAAATGGACAAACAGTCAGAGGTCTCACACTTTTATAAGTTTTAGTCCATTTGTACATTGGGTTTAATTGTGCAATTATAACTTCAGGTTGTGAGGTCCCATCTTTCTTGTTTTCCCTCTTCAGCCCACCCTTGTTTGTGCTTTTGGGCTGGAAAGTTGTGCTTGGTCTTCATCAGGAAAAGGATTTGTTTTGTCTAGAGCTGAGTGACACTGACTGTGAGCTCAGAGCTGCTCCCTGGGCACCACAGAATGTGAAATACACGAGAGACGAATCTTAAGGCACCAGATGCACCCATCCTGTCTTGCTTGATGTGCACTAACTCCTGGGAGCACAGGAGCTGAAACTGTCTCACCTGGGCTGCAATTTGGCTCATTTCCATTCTGAGCTATCCAATTATCACATGGTACCTGCAGTGGGCCAGATAACATGCACCAGAAGCTCTAGGGTCACCACCAAAGGCACTGCAGATGGAGGATGAGGCAGACAAGTGCCTCACAAAGCCCTTTCCTGAGTTCTCTTCAGTTTTGTAGCACTGATCTGTGTGAGCAGGTCTCTGTGGGCTGCAGGGGCCCGGGGTTAGAAAAATCTCTCCAAATCTAGGTGTATGACCAGGGTCATGCTGGGGTTACATCCAGCTGTCTAAGAACCACAAAAATCAGAAAAAACGTGGAATGAATTGGTTTTCAAGGGGCTTTAAACTAGTTCCAACCCCCTCCCATGGGCAGGGACACCTTCCATTATCCCAGATTGCTCCAAACCCCATCCAACCTGGCCTGGGACACTGCCAAAGATGGGGCAGCCACATTTGGATGGGTTTTACTCTGTATTAACCAAGGAGAGGGAATATTTGGTTCACTTGTGCTTCTCCCACCTCCAAGCTGGGCTGCTGGGTCTTAAACCCAGAAGAGATGGGATGACAGCGTTGAACCTGAGGTATGGCACCAGTGGAGCCACAGAACTCTGCACTGCAGAGGTGTTTCCATACATTTTCACCTTGTTCCATGAGGTACACACTGTATCCTGGTGGTTAAAGGCCTGAAACCGAATTGTAGTGTAGATGGCTTTGTGTCTTGAATTAAGACCTGATTTTTATCCCCTCTCATTAGTCCATGAGATGTGACCAAATCATTTAACCTTCCTGCGTTCTAGGACTTCCACTTGTGAGGTACAGAGGTCACAAAAAGTTCCTCTTCCTGAAATCTGAAAGGATGGAAGTACTGCACCCCTAAACAAACCCTTCACAGCAGCTTTCCAAAATCCATCAGGTGACAGGAATAGCCCCAGGGCTGGAGCCCCTCTGCTCTGGAGCCAGCCTGGGACACCTGGGGCTCTTCAGCTGCACAAGAGAAGCTCCAGGGAGAGCTCCCAGCCCCTGCCAGGGCCTCAAGGGGCTCCAGGAGAGCTGCAGAGGGGCTGGGGACAAGGCCTGCAGGGACAGGACACAGGGAATGGCTTCCCAGGGCCAGAGGGCAGCGCCAGCTGGGATCTGGGGAAGGAATTGGTGGCTGTGAGGGTGGGGAGGCCCTGGCACAGGGTGCCCAGAGCAGCTGTGGCTGCCCCTGGATCCCTGGCAGTGTCCCAGGCCAGGCTGGACAGGGCTGGGAGCAGCCTGGGACAGTGGAAGGTGTCCCTGCCCATGGAAGAGGGTGACACAGGATGAGCTTTAAACCGTTCTGTTGTTCTCTGAAAATGCAAAGAGGAAAATCAATACAGCAAAGCCAGAGCCTGTCTGTGGAGATGTGCCTATGGTGGGTGCAGGGCTGGGGGGCTCCTGTCTCATTTTCAGGGTGCAGTGAGGGTCTGGGATGTCCTCCACGACCCCCACTTTCCACCTTGCCCCATGTCACTCCCCTGGCCATGGCTCTGACCCACTGAGCTGGCTGGACCTTCAGCTGGACATGTCTTCCATAAATCATGGACACGTCTTTCGTAAAAGCTCAAACCATAAATCATCTGGAGAGTGACCTGAAAAGCCTGGCAGATCACTTTATTCAATGAGATCTTTGCTTGCATTCATTTGTCAAAATAAAGGGCCAGGCGATGCTGTTCACAGTGAGAAAGCTGAGAAATAATCAGCAAAACTATGGCTTTTTCAATACTGTGACAGTTTTAGCTGAAATGTTCCAGCCCTCACCTCCTGCTGAGCTAATTTTAGCCCTCATTCAACAAGGAGAAAAAACAAAAAGAAAAGAGCATGACAGAAGGATGCTGAGCACCAGCTCATATGTGCCCTCATTCAGTTGTTCAGCTCTGGGGTGGTGGATGTGGAGCGAGTGGGAGGTTAAAACAGAGACTAGGGGTTAAGCAAGGAAGAATTTCCCCTTGTCAAGAGTTTGCCAGTGCTGTAATTCCACCTTTAGGGCTCAGAAAAGCTGCAGCCACACAAAGCAAATTGCTGACCTGGTATAAACCTGGTCTGAGCAGAAACACAGATGAAGGAGATGTGGACCAGGACAAAGCCAGCTCCTTCCAAAATTAAAATGCTGATGTCCAGGTGGCAAGTCACTCCTGGACAGCTACAGGGTGTCCTTGCTTCAAGCCTCCAGCACCTAAATTCAGGTGATGCCTTGGGAAGGCTGCCCTGAAACTGAGAGTGGACAGAGATAGAAAATAAAGCAGGTATTTATTGAAAGGCCTTTAGGATACACCTTGGGCAGGACAGGCTACACCCAAGGGGGACTAAAAATGGTCACAAAATGGACAAACAGTCACATTTTTATAAGTTTTGGTCCATTTGCATGTTGGGGTTTAATTGTCCAGTTTCAGTTTCAGGTTGTGAGGTCCCATCCTTCTCGTTTTCTCTCTTCAGCCCACCCTTGTTTGTGCTTTTGGGCTGAAAGTTACACTCGTTTTCGGTCTTCATCAGGAAAAGGATTTGTTTTGTGTCCCTGCTCTGAGTGACACTGACTGTGAGCTCAGAGCTGCACCCCTGGGCACCACAGAATGTGAAAAACACGAAATCTGAAACTGAATGCATCAGAGGCACACCCCAGCTCTGTGGACATCTTCCAGCAGAGCAATGGTGGCCCTGGGGCCTCACCTATCATCGTGCTCTGTGCAGCTTATCTGTGGATTCCACTCTTCCCTCCTTGGAAAGCATCTTAGGGAAATCTCATCTGCTTAAGAGGCTCAGACATGAGGTGGTTGAGACAGTCTGAAGTCCAGATTTCCCAGCGGACGGCGGGACATGTCTCCCTCCTCTCCGTCTCAGAAAAAGATTTTTCTGGAAATTTGGGATGACTGAGATCAGTCTGTTCTTGCTAATCAGTCTGTATTTTTGCTTTGGACCGTGTCTCCAGAACCATAAGTGCTAAATCTTTTCATGATACACTGAAACATGTTAAACTGCAGCACAGCAGGGCCCCTTTTTTTCCCCCCAGTGCTGCTGAGCAGTAATTGAAAAGCACAATAAAAAAGGGTCAAAAGATGCAATTTTTGCCCTGAACCGCGTACGAAATCTTGTCAAAGCGTTAACTGCTGAGGTTTTTTAACCTCAGCAAGGGAAGTTTTACCTGCAAGGGAAGGTGGTAAAATTCCACCCTCTTCAGGTGATGGTTTTCCACAGAGGAAAACCATTTGCAAGTGGTGCAGAGCCATGATCCCGGTGCCAGGTGATGCTCAGCACCTGGCTCGCTCAAGCCTACAAAGGGAACAGGTCCTTCTGCCCATGCAGCCCTCAGGACAGTGTGGTGGTTATGGGATGGCTGCTCCACACACTTCAAATCCACCAATCCTTGGAAAAGCTGATTCTTGGTGCTGGCTGTGCTTGCACTGGGTGTAAAGTTGCCCAAATGGATTTTACCTCAGCTTGCAAATGGTAGCTCCACTGGGTATTTGTCTATATGTATCTGTCTGTCTGTCTGTCTGTCTGTCTACCTATCCCCTGGTCTGCAAGGCCTTGTGGAGGCAAACTGGAGAAAAATTGGCTTAAGAGGAATTTACAAAACCACATCCCCACAAGCGTTCTCCTGGCGTTGCCTACGCGCATTTAAAAAATTGAACTTGTTTTATTTGGGCACGTGTTGGAAAGAGGATGGCAGGGTGAGGGCACACCTCTGGTGGTTTGAGGGAGGAGACTGAAATGGGCTGGGGCAGCCAGCTGCGAGAGATATTCAGAGCAAGAAGTGAAAAATGGAGCTACTCCCATTTTTCTGTACAGTGGCACGGACTCGCATGGGCTTTTTTGGACCAGACGTTTTTTGTAGCCCTTGAAACGAGCAGCAGTGAGAATTGACGTGCTGGGGGCTGGACAGCAAAGCCAGGACTGGCCTCGGACCACTGTGGTTGAACAGCCAGCTCATGGCTGAGGAGGTCTGTCCCCTGTCACCTCACCGTGTCACCAGACTTTGGCAGGAGCCCTTCTCAGCTTTGCACAGAGGAGGCAGAGGAACACCTCCAGCCCCTCCAGTGACTCGTTGTACAAATTTTTGCCTGGCTTAAAGATGAGATGAGCAAACCCCCAAAATGCTTGCGAGGCTCTGGTGGCTGTTGTGGTTAACGGGGAAGTTGCTGCTGTGTGATGTTTACCAGCCAAGGTCCCTGTCACCAGCTCCAGTGGAAAAGCCCAGGATGCTTCCTCTTGTTATGCTACTGGGTCACCACCATAAACTGCAGAAGTGCTCCTGGTGATGAAGCTGACCGTCCTCGTGGCCAAATTATTTATTTTTCAGAAACTCTGGTTTCTGAAAGCCAAGAGGCTCCAATGCTCACACACTACATCTGGCTGTCAGCTGCACACGTGGCTGGACTTGATGACCTTGGAGGTCTTTTCCAACCTTGGAGGTCTTTTCCAACCTTGGAGGTCTTTATCCAACCTTGAGGATTCTGTGACTCTAAATGTCTCCTGAACCTGGTGACAAGGTTTATCGAGGTTCCGAAAACGTGGTGGAAATCTGAGAGTGAATTCAGTTCTCACTTCCAAAAATGGGTGGGTGGAGGGAGAAGACCTGAGTGAGCAGCTGTCCTGCAGCAGAGGCAGCGAGTTGTGCTGTGACTCATCCTCCCCAGGGGACCCTGTGCTGGGAACAAGGGTGTGCTTTGTCTGGGCTGGGGCACGGTGCTTTGGCGTGTGGGCTTTGGGGATGCTCAGGCACCAAACCACCCTTTTCCAAGCTCCCTTTTGGGGAGCAAGGAGAAGCAGTGCTGAGCAGGAGCACTGACCCACTTCAGTGGTTAAGACGCCCTGTGGAGAGGGACATTGGCGCTCCTGTCCCCAGCCTGTGAGCGCCCAGTGCCGTCTGCAGCAGGACAGATTTGGGCTGGAAAGAAGAGGTTCAGGCTCCCCTTGCACCCTCCACACACAGCTCAGCCCCTGGGCACCCTTGGGAGGTTGAGGGAACTCTAAACTCCTCCAGCCAAGAGGTGTTGAGCCCCTTTGATCCCGGCTGTTCCCAATGTCGTGGGCAGGTGCTCCAGGCTCTTGGCTCCATCCCTGGGCTGGGAGCAGGGTCAGGGCTGGAGGGAGGGCATTTCAGGCCCGCGGGGTTTCAGATCAGCTCTGAGAATCAAATCTGGGTGGTTTCATTAGCTTTCAGCATGGTGAAGTGTTTGCAGCCCTTTTTTTTTTTTGTACCAGACGGGAACAAAGCGGCGCGAGTCAGACGTCGTCGGTGCGGGTGCTGTCGGTTACCAGGGTTACAACACGCATGGGAAAAAGGGAAAAAAAATCCCAGATATTGCAAGGAACTAAGTACTAATTTTGCTGTCGAGGCGATACACAGGGCTGGCATTACCATGGATGTATTTATATCCTCTGCCCTGTAGCAAATATGTAAGTTATTCTGAGGCATATCCGTGCTCTGGGTTTGGAGCTGGACCACCAAAGACCTCCAGGGAGTTGTTGTGTGAGAGCTGAGGGGGGTCTCTTGTTATTCCCTGCAGCTGCCCAGATGAGAATGTCAGCATGAATATGCTTAAAATAGGGAAAAAACACATTCTAGCCCCAAAGATATCTGTTTTGCACGAGGCATGCTGCGAAGAATGGAGCAGGACAGCTCTGGCTCCAACCTTCAGCCAGTGAAGGGACATAACTGGGCCCCAGAACTGCAGCCACCAAAGCTTGTTGGCTCAGTTTAGGGTCAATCTCCCCTGGAAAATGGGTCAGAAAACAAGTTTTGCCTCTGGTCAGCAAGGTAAACCAAGGCTTACAGGAGGAAGCTAGAAAACGAAGATGATGCAAAAGGGGCCCAGTGAAAAAGAAGTGGAAACTAGACCTGATGAAGGTGAAAGAAGGGAAACCAGCCTCCTCACGGGAGCTGGATGGTCCTGCAGAGCACTGGGTGGGCAGGTTCCTCACTTGGGGCAGCTGCAGGAGCCACAGGGGAACACTGGCACAAACAAAACCAAACAACTGGAGATGGCCCAGCACCCCGAAAATGCCCTGCTGGAAGTGGTATTTACTCCTTCCCTGGAAGCTCAGGCCCTGCGGTTTGGTTCTTCCACCCCAGCGTGCCATGGGAGAAGCTGGGATGAATTTCATGGTTGGAGAATTTTCTGGTTTTAATAATTGATCAAGAGCAAGCAGTGGGATGGAGAGGCCTCGTGCAGAGATGTGCTGCTTGTGGGCTCACCAGCAGAACCACTTCCAGCCAGCAGACAGCGTGGAGAGGGGCTGGAGGCAGGGAATTGCCTCCATCAGAGGGGCTGCTCAGGGCTCGCAGCCTCCACAACCGGGCAGAAGGGTTTGCTTTCATCTCCCTGCCTGCAACATCTGCAGCCTGGACTCGTAAAACTCCCAGCACTATTTTAACCCTTCAGGCTCTCTCTTTCTCTTTTTTTTTTTTTTTTTAGTTTTAGTTCTAGTTTTAGGGAGTTTTCTGGGGACAAAAGGCTGCAGTCCAAGCATCAAAAAAAACCCCAAGCAGCAGCATCCTTGGTTGGAGGAGCTGCCAGCTCCGTCTGCTGCCCATGGAGAGAAGGACAGTGGGACCTCAGCCCACGGCTGGGATCATTCCCTGGAGTCCTCTAGCCTGAGAGAGTCTGCTGGACTGGGAGAGCACTGGTGTTTTAGTGTGTGTACTACAAAAATATCTTTCCTTGGGACTTTTTTTATACAGAGATGCATCACCACTCTTGGCAGCAGCGAGGCTCCAGGGTTGGATTGATTTTCAGCACAGTCAAGCTCAATGCTCCTAATCCAAAGTCTTTCAGCTCTTGGAGGTCACACTGAGTTCAGGAGGCAAATTTCTCACCTGGGGCATATTTTTGTTGCAGGAAAGCAGATCCCTAGATAGGGACTGGCTTTGTTAGAGGAAACCAATCTCAGATACAGACCTGCCTGTAGCTTGGGAAACTCCAGGGAGATGGAGCCAGAGTGATCCTGGTGCTCAGGGCTCAGCAGCTCCAAGTGCACCCACCCCCTTCCAGGGAACAGGAATAGTAAAACAGTGGAACAACCTCAGCTGGGGCAACGAGGGGCACTGGATAATGACAAAACAGAACTTGAGGAATCTCTAAAAGGGACCTGAAAGTGGAGATGGCCAACGTGAAGAGCAGGAAACCACAAGGAGCAGCAGATCTCGGTTATACACGTCTGTCCCAAAAGTCTCATCTGGTTTTGGAAGCTCCGTGAGAGGTTCACACTTGTGGGCTCTGCTTGGTGTCTCCTGACTGGGTACAAGAGTCTCACAAGCATCTTGTGAGCTCCAGGAGTCGTGTAAGTGTAAGAAAGTGGAAAGCACAACTCTCCAGTCCTCCGAATGCAGGGGGACTTTGACAAGTTCAGGATGAAGACTTGGAGCATGGATAAGTGAGGGGAAAATAAAAGGTTATTAGGAGTTACCATGACTTTTAAGTCAGCTGAGGATGGATGAGGGTGATTCTTTCTGGGTTTTTAAATGGTTGGGCTGGCAGGGCTTGGCTGGGACTCCTGCTGGGAGGGACAGCCCCAGGTCTGACACGCCCAAGGCTGTGCAAAAGGCACTGAAACTCCATCAGGCACTGAAACATCCAGACCTGAATAATGTGAGAGGTTCAGCTAGTCCAAGTGAGCTGTGTGGGGCTGAGTGCTGGGGGAGGAAGAAAAATGGGTCATCTTGCAGAGACAAGAAGTTGTGGTGGAAACTGATAGAAACGTCCTTACATATCCATCATTCCCCAAAGCAACAAATTCCTGCCCCTCTCTGGCTTTGCTTTAAGCAGAGTCTCAGGGTCTGACCCAGAGCCCTAAAAGTTGGACTTTAAAGCTCAGATTTTGGTGTGTGGCTCATGGATGCCAACTCTGTCTCATCTCACAGTCCATGCTGGCCTCACTCTGCCACCTCCTCCACCTGCTGCAGCATTCCAGGTGCATCCCTGAGCTTCACACATCAGAGAAACTCTCCGAATGACCTTGGGCAAACTGCTGCTGCCTCAGTTTCCCTTTCCTCCCCGTTATCATCCCCCGTGCCTTTGGTGGCACCTGGAGTGACTTCCCCTCCAGCAGCAGGATTTGATTTAGAGGCTGGGGGTGGCTCCTCCGTTTACAAACCCAAATGAGTGCCGGAGATGGAAGCTGAAGCAGAGCAGGGCATGGGAGGGGAGCTGCAGCTGGGACCCTGGTGCCGGTGCTCCAGCATCTCCACATCAAAGAGGGCACGGCACCCTCAGGTCCCAGCCAGCGAGGAGCTGAAATGCCCTTCCAGTCCAGGCATGCCTCTCAGTTTGCTAACAAAAAAACCCAAAAAAAGCCCCTACTTCTTATTAATCTGCGATTGAAACTGTAATTATGTCATGGCTCTGAACAGCCCCATCGACAAGCCCGGGCAGGGGACAGGGCTGAGCCCCCCTCTGCCGGCATCGCCCGGGCTGGCACATCCCGGCCGGGGCCACCGAGTCCTCTCCGAGGGGACAGAACCGCTCCTGGGGGGCGAAGGCGCTGGTGTGGGCCGTGGGCATTGCCCCCTGCACTGCTGCATCTCCTGTGGGTGCAGTTCTCCTGCACTGCTGCAGCATCTCCTGTGGGCATTGTTCTCCTGCACTGCTGCTGCTGCTGCATCCCCCATGGCATTGTTCTCCTGCACTGCTGCTGCAGCTCCCATGGCACTGCCCCCTGCACTGCTGCTGCTGCATCTCCCGTGGCACTGTTCTCCTGCACTGCTGCTGCGGCATCTCCCATGGCATCGCTCTCCTGCACTGCTGCATCTCCCACGGCATTGTTCTCCTGCACTGCTGCTGCTGCTGCACCCCCCATGGGCACTACCCCCTGCACTGCTGCTGCATCTCCCGTGGCACTGTTCTCCTGCACTGCTGCTGCAGCTCCTGTGGGCACTGCCCCCTGCACTGCTGCTGCATCATCTCCTGTGAGCACTGTCCTCCTGCACTGCTGCAGCTGCATCTCCCATGGCACTGCCCCCTGCACTGCTGCTGCATCTCCCATGGCATTGTTCTCCTGCACTGCTGCATCTCCCATGGCATTGTTCTCCTGCACTGCTGCATCTCCCATGGCATTGTTCTCCTGCACTGCTGCTGCTGCAGCTCCCTGGTTGTCCCCATCCCGGTGTCTTTCCTGCCCCGAGTGCCTTCCCCGGGGTCAAACTCCTCCCTTTCATGCCTGAATGGGCATCCCTTTGGGAATGCAGATGCTCAGCTGCTCCTGCAAGGGGTTTAATCCAGACTGCAGCTCCTGGATGCACCCAGCAGCTCGGCTGGGCCTTTCCGGGTCACAAAAGAGCCTCAGTTTCTGATGCTGCTGGTTTCCTACCTCCCTGAATGTCACCTGGCGTGTCCCTGCACTGTGCACAGCCTCTCCCACGCCAGAGATGCTCAGCTCTCCTCCACCCTGCAATTCTCCCCAAACTGCTTTTCTCTCCCTGGAATCTCCCACCTCTCCAGGTGCCCCTCATACCCCAGGAAGCCAGCCCTGCTCCCCCAGCCCCACACTTGCCTCTGTTTGCTGGTTTCAGCTTTCATCGCTCTCAGATGGTTTTTTTGGACCCTATTAAATGACATTGCGAACGTTGATGTTAATTAAAATTCCTCGTAACCACTCCCTGCTCACCCTCCTCTTGAACCCCTCCTCAAAACCTCACTCATTTTTGGGATCTTCCCCAGCAGAGGCTCTCCAGGCCCAGCTTTTTTTTCGTGATGTTTTCTCCTTGCCACATCCCTCTGTAAACAATCTCTAGGGTGCAAAGCGCTGCCTGCTTTTCTTTCATCACCATTTTTTCCCATAATTTTGTCTGCTCCTAGAGCATGAAGGACTTCAGAAACTTTTATCATGTTTAGGCTGGTCTTTGTGCCACGGATGGTGTCAACAGATAAGGCAGCATCCCATGGGAACAAACTTCAAAATTTGTACCTCTCTCAGAAAGATAATGTTTGAGGAACTGAGCTCCCACCTGTGCAGCTTTGGACCTTGAATATCTGGAGGAATTTCTGCTACATCCCCGGGTTTTGCTGCTAGTAATCCCTGCTCCAGGTTTATTTCCTCCCTTTGGATGTTTGTTGTCCTTGCTGGAGGAGAAGAAATCTTCCCTGCAAAAGGACTAGTCTGAGAGAAATGCCAAAGGAGGGTATTTCTTCAAATTTCAAAACACAACCCAGGCAAGGAAGCAAAATAAACCGAATTTATAGAAAATGGTGATGGAAGAGAGCACTTAAAATCAACTAACCCCCTGCTAATTCCAAGGGCAATCCAGACATCCTTAAACTACCTGCAACTGGTGTTTTTCCAGCCTGTTCTTAATAATCTTAAGTGCAGCGTTACGATGTTTTTTCAGGAGATCTTTTTCCAGGTTTTATTATCTGTCTGTCACACAGGCTGCATTGTCCTTCCTGCAGGTTAAGCCCACCACTCCTCAGCCCTTCTTTTGTGATAATGAAGAGTTGATTTCCTTTCCCTTGGCGGCGGTTTTTTATGATTTACAATATCCCTTTATCTTTTTTTAAAAAAAGATTCTTTAGACTAAACAAGCACCAGGTCCTTCAAGCTTCCTTTTTTTGGGATATCTTTTGATTTTCTAAGCACTTGGCACACCATCCTCCTGACTCCCTCTGTTACTAGTTTACCACCTTTACGAGTAAGCGATTTTCCAGGATTCATTAGACACCAATTACTCAGGTGAACGCTGTTTGTTACAATATATTTTTTTCTTCTCTTTTATTCCAGAACGTAATAGCTGCTGTCCAGCCATCTGTCATCTCTCCATGAGAGAGAGGTGAGGGATGGGTGAGTTAGGGCAGCTATTTTGAGACTGCAAAAGGACCACAGGGATCAATCCAGTGGTTCCCAAATTCCCAACCCTCTTTTGGATGTCTTTGAGGACCCCATCCCCAAAGAGATGTAAACACCCACCCAGAAAACTGGACTGGTCCAGTTCCAACTCACGGGAGCCCATGGAAATTCAGAGTGAAGGCTCCAGATTCGTGCTGGGCAGGGAGCAGCCCTGCCAGGCATTACGTGGAAATGGGTCAAGCACATCACGTTTTTATCCCATCTGGAATGATGGGGGTTTTTTTCCACAAAGACATTTTGATAGGGGAAAGCATTTTGTGCTGCTTGTTGCAGTTATCTCCGAGGATACAGTTGGCTCTGCTGAAGATAAGGAGGACCTTGGAATTCCAGGAGCAGCATCACCAGTGAGACAAGCATCAGCCATGAGTGCACAGTGGGTTTCCCTTTCACACGGAGGACACCAGACCCCCGGGCAGAGTAAAAATCTCCAGTTCTATACAGACCTGGCAAGGAATGCTTTTTCCTGTTGAAGACCTGGCCTGGGATCTGTGTGGCAAAGCAGTGAATTTTGTGCATGAGCTGCAGATCTGCTGAGGGTGTTCTAAATGAAAGGACACCACAGTGCAGTTATTTTCTGCTTGAAAAGCCTGCACATATCGCAGAGGTTTTGGTCAAAGAGTTCCACTTACTCTCCTGCATATTTTAATTCAGGCCGTTTGAGAATAAAATACACACTCAAATCCATGTAATTGTCTTTTCATGAGTGTTTAATGTTGTCTGCTTCATCAGGAGTGACGATCAGAGAAAAAACAAATGGTTTGGGTCAGAAGGGACCTTAAAGACCCTCTTATTCCACCCCTTGCCATGGGCAGGGACACCTTCCACTGTCCCAGGATGTTCCAAGCCCTGTCCAGCCTGGCCTGGGACACTGCCAGGGATCCAGGGGCAGCCACAGCTGCTCTGGGCACCCTGTGCCAGGGCCTCCCCACCCTCACAGCCACCAATTCCTTCCTAATTTCTGATCTAAATTCTAAATGTTCTTGAATCCAACCTCCTGAGGCTCAGTTTCAAGCCCATCGTTGCTGAGAGCAGAGGGGGAAGGTGAGGGCTGCAGGGAATGGGCACAGCTCTGGGGTCAAGACGCCTCCTCCAGTGATGATGGGACAGGCAGGGAGCTTCCCCAAAGCCCTGTCCTCTGGAGCAAACAGGTTTGCTCTGGGAAGGGATGACCCCTGGGCAATGTGGGCATCTGTGGTGCTCAGCTGTGTCCTGTGAGCCCCTGAGCTGAGAGGAGAAGATGCTCTGGCATGAGGGAACTGGAGGGGGAAGGATTGGAGGATTGGAGGTCTGGGGAAGGACAGGAATCTCCCTGTGGGATCTTGGGCTGGTTCCACTCCTTGTTTCACCTCCTATCTCTTTTTTTTTCTCTCTTTCTTCCTCCCTCAGGCCAGGACAAGGTCTTTTGTTCTCTAAGCTGCAGACACCTCTGCGAAGTGACCCTTAGCCCAGGTTGTTTGAGGTGAGCAAAGCCCCCGCCAGCCGCTGTCGATTAATTATTACTTCCAACCTCCTGCTTCTCAACCTTGGGAAACTGCTCTGTATTGGGTAATTCCTCATTTTTCTCCACCACCACCCCCCCACCAACCGGGCAACAGTCAAAATACAACTTCTCCCAGGTTTAAAAAACCCTCGCTTCCTATGTGGAAAACCTAAAAACTGCAGGTTCTGAGACCAGAGGCTGAGACAGGAGCCCCTTTTGAAAGGGTGGAAGGGTGTCCACAGGGATGTCCCTCCTCGGAGGCACAGGTTCAGCAGCACCAGGGCCAGCAGCGTTGGGGAGTGAGTTCTGAGGCAATGTTAGTGCCCTGGCAGAGAGACAAGGTGGAGCCCGGCTGTTTCGACACCGAGCACTTCAGCCCTCGGCACGATTTCCAGCGGCACCTGTGCCAGCAGCCGGGCAGGAGACCTTTGCTCAGCTTCCTATTAACCATTTCGTTTTAATTGAAGGCATTCGCCACTGCCCGGCTGGGAGGATAAGTGGGTGGTCCTTAACCATGGTGTCTTTCTGTTCCCGTGGCTAATCTGGCGAGTTTTGGTATTGCAAAGGAGGGGAGGAGGTGGGTGGCAAGGGAATGCTTTGGAAAAGAGGCTTTTGGGGCGAGATGATGCTTTTGGGGAGGAAAGGGAGGAACCCCCCAGCCTGCAGCGGGCACAGGGGTGAGAGCTGAGCCATGCAAAGCTCGGTGCTGAACTGGAGCCCTCTCCCTGTGTATTGCCGTCAGTGCCCAGTTCTGGTTGTGCCCAGGACGAGGGTGAACCCATCACCTCAATCCACCCCAAGAGCTTCAGCCCCGGCCCCAGCTCAGGTGGGAACCCCCGTTCCTCACCTGCCCACCAGCTCCAGGGCTGCAGGCACTGCTCTGACAGCGTCCCTGCCGTGCTGACACCTGTCCCCTGGTGAGTCAGGGTCACCAGCCTGCTGGCTGGCCCTTATCTCCTTTCGTTGTCTTATCTCCTCGCAGTAGAAATTGGATTGGGATCGGGCGCCCCGGGAGCGAGGCGGGGAGCTCCAAGTGGAGCAGCCGACGCAGGCAGCTGATAATGGCATTTCCTGGAGGCAGAGCTCTTGGGCAAGGACTCCCAGGAATAGCTCACAGGGACAGCAGGGCTGAGATGGGCGACGTTAAGAAAAAACCCCCTCTGCGGCACAGATTCCTCATCTGCCCACAAAAATGCTGGTGCTGAGATCCCACTGGACACCTCGGAGGACAAAAAAAAAGGGCTGTGAGTGACCCTGGGGTGATCCCATGGGGCTGAGCAGGATGGATGATGCTGGTGGCCAAGCTGCAGCCCACGTGGACTGGGAGCCAACAGAACACCTCCTGCATCTGGAGCAGCACAGGGAAGTGAGTCACTGCTGAACATCCAGACTTGTCCCCAAAAAACCCCCACCCACCCCAGGGCAGTCCCTCCTGCGGTGAGGCGGGTGGATAGACCTCGTGGGCGAGCACAGGAATGGTCCCTTGGGAGGTGCAGACACAGGAGGATTCACTCTGCCGTGTGCCATCAGCCCCCTGCACTGCTGGGTTCCCATCCCATGAGCTGGGCTCAGCTCACCCCACCCAGGCTTTGGGGTGATGTGGAGTTGGGGTGTGCACGCACAAGGGTGACAGCAAGGGACAAAGGCCACCAGCTGTCCTCCAGGGGCCCCGGCTGAGCGCCCTGGGTGGAAAGCACGGCGGTGCCCTGCCGTCTGGGCTCCCTTCCAGGCTCATCATGGGACTCCCAGCAAATCCCCTGAGGCAATCTGATCTCCTGGACGCCAGGCACCTATCCCTCCCTCCGGCACTTCGGGTTTTCCACGGTTGAAGGTGCCAAAGTTCATTGACAGCGGTGGCGGCTCAGGCACGCCCACAGCCCGTGCCACCCTCCGTGGGACAAGGCAGGTCACCCTGCCAGGAGGAGAGAAAACAAGGTCCAGAGGGGATAAAGTCACTTTGTACCCGGGTATAAAGCCTTCCCGGGGGGGGGAAAAAACCCCTCTATCACCCCTGTGATAGATCCTACATAAACCCCGGAAGCTGCAGGGCTGCTGGTAGACATTAGCTGGTTTTATTTCACACAACAGTCACAGAATTGATGATGAAACTCTGTCTGAGGCCTCACAGAGACAAATGACAAGATTCCCAGTAGTCCTTGAATGGCTATCAAATGTGTCATAGTTAGAAGCCAGCCTGGAGGGGACTTTTCCTCTAGTAGGTCCTATTCCAGGAATTTAGTCTGCTCTTATGCATTCCTTAAATTTGTCAGCGATCTAGGAGGCATCTTTGTTAAAAAAAAAATATTAAAAAAATGGTGAAGTTTCTACAAACTCTTGAGCAACTTAGGAGGCAAACTCCCCTGTGGCAGGAGCCTCCTGTCTGTTCTGGGAAGGGATGGTCAGCTGGCTGGGAAACACAGCTGGCTGTGCAGGGTGCAGTGCCACTCGTCCCTTGCAGCTCTGCGATGGGTTTAGTGAGAAAACCTCCACGCCACGTCCCTGTGCTGCTGCTTTCAGCACCTCCCCTGGCCCAGAGGGGGCTGCTGTGTCCCCAGAGAGAGGTGCAGAGCTCTGTACGTGCGCCCAGCACCACCCACACACCTCTGCACGGGGCCAGCAGCTTGCACAACCCACAGGGTCAGGGACAGGGAGCACAGCTCTGGCTCGTGGGTCCCACAGCGTGCGTCCAGGCAAAGCAAATTCACCTCCACATCGGGATGGCCACATGAAAAGTGAAGATCGGGAGAAATGTTGGCGGTGCTGGAAGGTTGTCTGGAAGCCCAGGTTTTGGCACGGCACAAAAAAGTGCCCCAAAATCCCTTGGAGCATCTCCTGGTGTGGTCCTTCTGCAAGTCCACTCCCGGTTTTCCCTTTTGTCTTCTCATCCTGGGCTGGTGTGGGGCAGACCTGAGTTGGGGAAGGCTTTGCCAGCCTTGCACTAGCCACAAACACTGGGAATGGATTAAATCCAACCCGAAATGGAATAAATCCCGTGGCAGTATTTGAGCCACCACATCACCACCTCGGACTAGGAATACCACGAGAAGAGCCTTTGCAGTGTGAGGAGGCAAACTGCAGCGAAATCACAGAAAGAGCAAGTCAAAATAAAATAACCCAGTGCCCCCCTACTCGCCTCCCTCCCTGTGAACTCCGGTGAACTTTGAAAAACCCAAACAAAACAGGGCCGAGTTCAGCCTCGGTTCAAGTCATAGACAAAGTTCAGCCTATTTCTAATTTTGTCCTGACAATTCCCACCAGAAAATAGGCTCCTGCTCCGTGCCCTAGGGATGAGCCAGCCCCGACCCTCACCAGCCCCCTGGATGTCCCCAAAACTCCTGCAGGTGGGACAAGAAGCATGAGGCCAAGTGTCCCAAGACATCCCATGGGAGCATCCCCATGCCTGGCTGTCCCCACGGCTGGCTGTCCCCACGGCTGGCTGTCCCCATGGATGGCTGTCCCCTTGCCTGGCTGTCCCCATGGATGGCTGTCCCCACGGCTGGCTGTCCCCACGGCTGGCTGTCCCCATGGATGGCTGTCCCCATGGATGGCTGTCCCCTTGCCTGGTTGTCCCCATGGCTGGCTGTCCCCTTGCCTGGCTGTCCCCACGGATGGCTGTCCCCACGGCTGGCTGTCCCCATGCCTGGCTGTCCCCATGGATAGCTGTCCCCATGGATGGCTGTCCCCACGGCTGGCTGTCCCCATGCCTGGCTGTCCCCATGGATGGCTGTCCCCTTGCCTGGCTGTCCCCAGGGATGGCTGTCCCCACGGCTGGCTGTCCCCATGCCTGGCTGTCCCCACGGCTGGCTGTCCCCATGCCTGGCTGTCCCCATGGATGGCTGTCCCCACGGCTGGCTGTCCCCATGGATGGCTGTCCCCATGGACGGCTGTCCCCATGCCTGGCTGTCCCCTTGCCTGGCTGTCCCCACGGATGGCTGTCCCCACGGCTGGCTGTCCCCTTGCCTGGCTGTCCCCATGGCTGTCTGTCCCCATGGCTGTCTGTCCCCACGGCTGGCTGTCCCCATGCCTGGCTGTCCCCATGGATGGCTGTCCCCACAGCTGGCTGTCCCCATGGATGGCTGTCCCCACGGCTGGCTGTCCCCATGGATGGCTGTCCCCATGGACGGCTGTCCCCATGCCTGGCTGTCCCCTTGCCTGGCTGTCCCCACGGATGGCTGTCCCCACGGCTGGCTGTCCCCTTGCCTGGCTGTCCCCATGGCTGTCTGTCCCCATGGCTGTCTGTCCCCACGGCTGGCTGTCCCCTTGCCTGGCTGTCCCCATGCCTGGCTGTCCCCTTGCCTGGCTGTCCCCACGGATGGCTGTCCCCACGGCTGGCTGTCCCCATGCCTGGCTGTCCCCACGGCTGGCTGTCCCCATGGCTGGCTGTCCCCATGGATGGCTGTCCCCTTGCCTGGCTGTCCCCATGCCTGGCTGTCCCCACGGCTGGCTGTCCCCATGGATGGCTGTCCCCATGGACGGCTGTCCCCATGCCTGGCTGTCCCCTTGCCTGGCTGTCCCCACGGATGGCTGTCCCCACGGCTGGCTGTCCCCTTGCCTGGCTGTCCCCATGGCTGTCTGTCCCCATGGCTGTCTGTCCCCACGGCTGGCTGTCCCCTTGCCTGGCTGTCCCCATGCCTGGCTGTCCCCTTGCCTGGCTGTCCCCACGGATGGCTGTCCCCACGGCTGGCTGTCCCCATGGCTGTCTGTCCCCATGGCTGTCTGTCCCCACGGATGGCTGTCCCCATGGATGGCTGTCCCCTTGCCTGGCTGTCCCCATGGATGGCTGTCCCCACGGATGGCTGTCCCCACGGCTGGCTGTCCCCACGGCTGGCTGTCCCCATGGACGGCTGTCCCCATGGATGGCTGTCCCCATGGATGGCTGTCCCCATGCGTGGCTGTCCCCACGGCTGGCTGTCCCCACGGCTGGCTGTCCCCATGCCTGGCTGTCCCCACGGCTGGCTGTCCCCATAGATGGCTGTCCCCATGGATGGCTGTCCCCATGGATGGCTGTCCCCATGCCTGGCTGTCCCCACGGCTGGCTGTCCCCATAGATGGCTGTCCCCATGGATGGCTGTCCCCATGGATGGCTGTCCCCATGCCTGGCTGTCCCCACGGCTGGCTGTCCCCATGGATGGCTGTCCCCATGCCTGGCTGTCCCCACGGCTGGCTGTCCCCATAGATGGCTGTCCCCACGGATGGCTGTCCCCATGGATGGCTGTCCCCACAGCTGGCTGTCCCCACGGCTGGCTGTCCCCACGGATGGCTGTCCCCACGGCTGGCTGTCCCCACGGCTGGCTGTCCCCTTGCCTGGCTGTCCCCATGGCTGGTTGTCCCTACGGCTGACTGTCCCCATGGATTGCTGTCCCCATAGATGGCTGTCCCCATGGATGGCTGTCCCCACGGATGGCTGTCCCCACAGCTGGCTGTCCCCAGACACAGGCAGGGCCACCCTGGGCTGGGACAGATGATCTCCAAGGGACAACTGCTTGTCAGAGTGGTTTGTTTTTTCCCCATTGCTTCCCACTTAAATGCAGCACCACGGGAGCAACCAGAACTGGAGAATTAGGGGAGGATTTGGGAGACAAGGGGCTGTGCAGGGAGAGGTGGGAAGCACAAGAGGAGACGAGGCTCCCTGCAACCTCCTCCTGGAATTTTCAGGGGAACATGGGTGCTGGGGATTCCTAGTGGGATTTTGGGATGCAAATCCACTGCACCCCAGGGAAAAATGGAGGTTGTGGACTCCCCACCCCTGGGAAGGTTCCAGGCCAGGTTGGTTGGGCTTGGAGCAAACAATAGTGGAAACCATTCCTGCCCATGGCAGGGGGAGGAACGGGATAATCTCAAAGGTTCTTTCCAACCCAAAACCATTCTGTGATTCTATAGAGCTTGCAGAAAGAGCTAACACAGAGAAAACCCTTGTACAAGGTTCTGGGGACCTAAATGTGAACTGCAGGGAACTCAGGATGGTCACCTGTCCCCAAAAAGGTGAGTGCAGGTGGTGATTGGCTGAAGGACAGCTCATCTTTCCCAAGGAGCTGACACCCTCAGCTGTGGAAAGGGAGCTGAGGTGGCCAAAAGTGACAGCACAGAGCTGCAAACACAGAGGGAGCAAAGGGAAATAAAAATTACAGAGAGAGAACAAATGGAGGAAAAAAAAAAAAAAAAAGTAAATTGAGCTCAGAAGCAGAACTTAAGCAGCAGCATTGGGTTATTTGGGTTTAGTCCCCTTGGGAGAGCAGTGAGCCCCTGGAGCACCCTTCAACTGCTCAAAACCCAATGGAAATGCAATTTAATATAAAGAATATATACAGCTGGATGTGTCCACACAAAGATTGTAAAAGCTAATTGCAGTCACCACATGCAACACAATCCTCCCTGCCCCAAACACTTCATCACCCCTCCAAAAACAAGACTGCATTTATCTCTAAGAAATCAGCACAAACCCATGGTTTCCCAACAAATACCCTGCATTTTTGTGCTTGAAAAGAAGAGCAGAGCAGAGCAGCCCTGCTAACTGGGGGTTGGTTTCTTACACGAGTTGTAAAATCCAGCCCTGGGGAGAGAAGTTACCTTTGCTGTAAAACAATCTGCCGACTGGATTTCACAATCTTTGTCGTCTTTCTCTCCCCACAGCAATATTTTTACGGTGTTTGCCCTCAAACCAGTTTTTCATCAGCCAACGTGTAATTACCACCAGACAGGTTTTGGATAACCCATCCCCTGGTGCAGTTTTTTCCTCCCACCCTAATCTACCCAATCTTTCCAGCCTTGAAAAATGACCCCTTTTGGACCTCAAATTTTTAAATTATTATTTAAAAAAAAAAAAAAAAAAAAAAAAAAAGTCAATTTAAAATTGGTTTCTGAGCTTGAGCATTGCTAATCCCTGGAAATGTCCAAGGCCGGGTTGGATGGGGCTTGGAGCCACCTGGGACAGTGCAAGGTGTCCCTGCCCTTGGCAGGGGTCATGGAATGAGATGGTCTTTAAGGTTTCTTCCAACCCAAACCATTCTGAGGTTCCACGAATCTATGACCAACGCAGGGAGTAGTAAATGCTGATCAGGATTTATGGTAGGGTTTTATCCCAGGAAGGAAAAAAAAAAAAGTGCCAGTGACATAATTTGGCCGTGGCTGACAGATGGGACCTGGGGAAGCCCCAGCTCAGCTGACACCTGGCCATGGTGCTCTCACCCTGGCTCTGCATGTCTGATGCCAGAGCACAGGATTCTGTGCCAAGAAAGCTCAGGCTCCTGCAGAACTCACTGTTGTTGGTTTTAAAGGTAAAAGAGCACTCCTTGCTGCCCACCTCCACCCACGGCACAACAGCCAGAAGGAACTCCTCCCTGGTGCCTGCGTGAAGCAAGAGCAGGTAGGATTTGGATTGGGAAACCTGGGTGCTCCATCTGTAGCACCCTCCAAATAAAACCCAGGCTTGGTGCTGCCCGTGGAAGTGTGGAAATGGTCTTCATAACCACCCAGCTGGAATTTGCACAGGTTCTAGATGCCACAGAACCTCACGGACCACTGTCTTGGCCTGCCCACGGCCAAGGGGGATGGAATGAGATCATCTTTAAGGTCCCTTCCAACACAAATCATTCTGTGATTCCACGACCTGCCCTGCCCATGCAGACCCTCACTGCAGCCCAGTTCCTCACACAGCTGTTCCCACACTCCCACCAGTTGCAGGGATCTGCTCCAAAACCTGGATTGTGCTCGCAGCTCCACCACCAGCGACTGCTGTAGGGTCACCAGCACCACCAGCTGCTGTCCTACCCCATCCTCACACCGTAATTTAGGTTGGGAAAGCCTTCCAAGGTCAATGAGTCCAACCTATGACCAATCCCCACCTCGTTACCCAGCCAAGAGGGGCACGTCCTCTCATTCCTTGGGGCACTTCCAGGCATGGAAGGACACTTCCAGGACCCCACCTCCTCCTTGGGCAGCCCCTTCCAAAGCCTGACCACCCTTTCCATGGAGAAATTCTTCCTGATGTCCAGACTGAAGTCTTGGCTGCAAGGACGTATGTGTCAGGCATTTGGACATCAAGAATGACAGAGTGGGAGAGAAATGCTGATGGATTTTCCTCTGGCAGGGCTGGGAGGAGAGGGGCAGAGGCTGAAGCAAGCCCAGGACCATGGCAAAGGTGAATTCTCCCATCAGACCGTTGCCATCTCCTGGTTTTGCATCAGAAGTCATGGAAACTTCTGATCAGAAAGCTCCGTGGGAAGTTATTGAAAAAGGTCTGAGCTAATAAAATCCAATTTGTTTAAATGTTATTGCTACAGCAACACAGCATACATTGAAACAGAACACTTTGGTGAAAAACCGGGACGACTTATGACAGAACGCAATTCTGAAATCTGGGCATTTCTCTTGAGAGGGACTTTGCTTTTTTTTTTTTTTTTTTTTTTTTCCCATTGACTCTGGGCAGACAAAGCCAAACATCCATTTCTGGGACCACCCACCCTTGGGACCCCACACTCACCTGTACCAGCAAGGATAACCACAGTGACCCCTCCAAGAGGTACAGGCAAGGTCTGCACTCCTGAAAACATCTGCATCAGCGACTTACAGCCCAAGGATGCAGTATTTCTTGCACAAATATTTCTCTAGGAGTCCAGAGAAATCCTGGGGAGCAGGATAGAATCAAGCCAGGCTCAGCAGTCACATTTATGTAGTCACACAAGTCTCCAGCCTTAAAATTGGGGATCACAGTGTAGGATACAAAAGGAAGAGGCCACGGTCTTGTAATGTGCATTATTGTTCTAATATCACTGTTCTTCTTGCATCCCAAGCAATAATCACTTGAGCTACAGTCCAGCTGACAGAGCAACAATGCAGTTACATTACCTATCTTTGTTGCCCAATTTGCCACCAGCAGGAGCATTTAAAAACTCCCCTTAACACTCAGCAGAGATGTGGAGCTGCTGGAAGAGGAGAACGTCCTACATCCCGGCTATTTGCAGGTTTGCTGTGTTTTAGGGAAGCCAAACGATCTTACTCTGATCCATGGAGTCTTTATTTGCTGCTGTCTGGGTTTTTGGCAGACGTGAGGAATTCACAGAAATATTCCTGCATCTTGAAAGCTTAGTCTCTGTAGTGATGCCCATCCATCTGCTCCTAATCTTGTGTTACTGCAGGTTATTTTCTCATTTAATACATCTTGGTGGTCCCAGGGGCCCCAGGGATCGTCTCTGCTCCTGGCTTGTCTGCTCCCAGCCCAACTCCAGTGCTGATAAACTCTTCCCAGAGCTGCTCCAGATGCTCAAACCTCTGATTAAGAACAGGCCAAGCTCCAGCACCCAGAGCTGCAGGGTCTGGCTGCAGGTTGGGGCTCATGATGGGGATGTTTAGGGCTGGATCCTTGGAAAGGGTGGCACATGGCCAGCTATGGTGTTTCATAGAATCACAGAATGGTTTGGGTTAGAAGGGACCCCCTTGTTCCACCCCCTGGGATGGGGCAGGGACAACTTTCTTTATCCCAGGCTGCTCCAAACCCTGTCCAGCCTGTCCAGGGACACTGCCAGGGATCCAGGGGCAGCCACAGCTGCTCTGGGCACCCTGTGCCAGGGCCTCCCCACCCTCACAGCCACCAATTCCTTCCTAATTTCTGATCTAAATTCTAAATGCTCTTGAATCCAACCTCCTGAGGCTCAGCTTCAAGCCCATCGTTGCTGAGAGCAGAGGGGGAAGGTGAGGGCTGCAGGGAATGGGCACAGCTCTGGGGTCAAGACGCCTCCTCCAGTGATGATGGGACAGGCAGGGAGCTTCCCCAAAGCCCTGCCCTCTGGAGCAAACAGGTTTGCTCTGGGAAGGGATGACCCCTGGGCAATGTGGGCATCTGTGGTGCTCAGCTGTGTCCTGTGAGCCCCTGAGCTGAGAGGAGAAGATGCTCTGGCATGAGGGAACTGGAGGGGGAAGGATTGGAGGATTGGAGGTCTGGGGAAGGACAGGAATCTCCCTGTGGGATCTTGGTGGTGGTTCCACTCCTTGTTTCACCTTCCATCTTGGTTTTCCCCTCTCTTTTTATCTCCCTCAGGCCAGGAAAAGAGGCAGGCACTTCAGTAAGCCAAAAGTTAATTGTCTTGGGCTTGAGGAAGGTTTTCCAGAGGAGACCTTTGGAGTAAATCTGTTCTTTCTGAGATGGGCTCAGTTGGTCAGAGCCTGTTGTGGCTTCATCCCTGTGTGGGCTATTCACTGAAGAGTTGGACTTGATGGTCCTTGTGGGTCCCTTCCAGCTCAGAATAGTCTGTGATTTTGTGATAAACATCTGGAGTATAATTTTCAAAGACTATTTTTAACAGGCAGCATTGGTTGGCGAGCCCTTGCTGCTGCAGCACTGGGTGGAATGCACATGATTAAATGAGGGGGGTCCTCTAAAGACCCCCAGCCCAGCTGAGGTAGGACACAAAGAGGTGGGAAATTCGCTTTGGGCAGAGGATGAGGAGCAGGGCAGCTGTGGAGGCAGAGCAGGAGACTGCCTCAATCCACCATCCATTCCCACAAGACTTCACCCTCACCCCTGGGAGAAGTGACACGGACAGGGACCAACCCCCAGAGGAGGAGCAGCAGGATGTGACTGGTGCCAGGAGCACTGAGGTGTCCCCTCCTGAGCTGCATTTCCACCACGAGGGATATTCTGCTCACACCACCCACATATTCCTTTCCTTCCATCCTGAACTAAAGGATGGTCCCTCCCAGAGCAGGAGAAGCGACAGCGAGTACCCACAAAGAAATGGGGAAATGTCAAGCTTTAAACATTTATTACTCAGATGATGCATTTTATAGCATACAGTGGGTCTGGATGTTCTATAAACAAAGACTGAATTGCCACAAAGAGTTATGAGCTCCCTTGTTTTAACAGTCTCTGAAATGCTGAAAACGATGAGTTTGTGATTTCTCTAAGTATGAATATCTAGTCTTTACTCTCCCCAAACCCTTTTTCCTTTTTTTTTAATTTTTAAAAAAAGTTTTTTAAAGCGCTTAGTTTAACAAATATGATTAAATTAAAAACGTTGCTTTTTCAAATGCAAATAAATACATTAAAAAAAAAAAAAAAGAATTCTTAGCGTTAACTCTGTGTTCTGCAGGAAACCACAGCTCCCTTGGCTATTGACAGTGGACTTTGCAACGCTTAGTATCATTTCTTCTGAAAAAATACTGAAAATATCACCAGGACTGCCTAATAGCTAACACCAAGAAGAGCAAAATTAGTGTAAAGCCATAAAACACCCAGCAGGGAAATTTAAAAAAAAAAATCATATTTAAGATTTTGAGAGATCTCCAAGTGAGGGGTGTTATAAAAATAAGCACGAAAATAAATCATAAGTTATTCTGACAAGTTTTCTTTCAAAGCCATCAATCATGCCAAGAATAGATACTAATTAATCTCCTTCAGGGGAAGAGGGGAACCAAGCAAATCACTTACTTCTCCTTTTTTTTTCTTTTTCTCCCCATTTTTGTTTCACCTCCCATACACACGAGACTTCTAACGGCAGTGGAATCCCTCATGGGGAAACCAAGCAAGTCATTTTCTGTGTAGCAAAACCCATCAGTTTGGAAAGATTTTTTTTACCAGGAATGAGGTGAATAATAAGCTGGGGAGCCTGGCAGGGAGTCAGTAAACCTGCTCTGCATCCCAGGGCGGTGGGCACAGAGCTGATGCTGCAGCCCCTCGCCTCCACACCACCTTGAGGTTTGGCCCCACACACATTTGGCCAGAGAGGGTCATTTTCCCCTTTGCTGATGCAGTTGTATGGGGACAACACAGTAAAACCCCACACAGATACTTCTACTGAGCAGCAAAGATGGAATCTGGCTGATTTGGGGAGATGTAGCCGCTGGCTTTGCACCTAAAAAATACACGTTGGAGAATTACGCTCTTTGGCGATCGTTTGTGAAGTAAGCCAAAAGATTAAGGAAAAAAAAAAAGAAAAAGAGAGAGAGAGAGAGAAGAAAACACTCCAGGATCCCCAGGTGCTCTCACCCCCAAAAATTCCCCAGCGCTCTTCCCCATCCTGCCCATCAAATGTCCTCGTGGTGCCTCTTTTCCCAACACGGTACTCTGGTGAATGATGATGCCATGTGCCCGCCGGCTTCCTACTGATGGACTTCAGAAAGATAACCATGGGCAGCACGTAACTCTTGGGGAAAAAAAACCCCATTTTTGGTCAACATTTTGATTCTCGGACGTCAACAGAGCGACTGATGTATCACAGCAGTTAATGGCTGGATGAATGTAGGCTAATAGCAGAGATAAATGGCAAGACATTAAAAAATGACGGATTTCACGTAGAAGTTTTTCATTTCCAGTGTTGGAAGGGAAAGTCATGGGCCAAGCTTGGTCAGTGGGGGTTGCAGGATTGCCCCACAATGAGAAAACTGAATAAGCTCTCACAGCAGGTAGGGGTAGGGAAATGCTTTAGGAGAAATACTGCCCTGTGGCTTACACTTTGACTCTGAATTCCTCCTGATGCACTGATGGGTGAAAATTCAAGTTTTTAGAAATAAAATCCCCAATTATCTGTGTTTTTCTTTTCTTTTTTTTCTTCTTTCACTACATCCCAAGAAAAAAATTCTGTGGGAAGTGAGAAGCTGCAAAGGCCAGAGTGGCAGTCTGGATCACTTTTGGCAGGATCCCTGGCACCCCAACCCATCAGGTTGCAGTCCTTGCTATAGGACTTTTCTGTTCTTAAGAAAAAAAAAAAGACAACAACGACAAGACAAAACTGTTTTTCAGGCCTTCTCCCAGAAGATTGACACTCTGCCTGAGTGCACTGTGATGGGTGTTATATCCCCTTCTCCTCCACTCCTTGGGAATTCAGGGAGCAGAAAAAACAAAGAGCAATGGGCACAGCCCTGAGCCTTGTAATACTGGTGGGCTTTGCCATTTAAGTTCATCTGCTCGTTAATACTATCAAACCACATTGCCACTAACGAAGCTGACCCAACGCAAGGCGCCGTCACTGTGCGAAGCTCCTGGGCTCGAGTAAGTGAAGCAAAAGTTAATTTTTTCAAGACGATTCTAGTGAACTCAGCAGTCATTTATCTGCTTTTCAGGTAGATAAGAAAACTGCAGCTCCTGTTTCCAGCTCCTCTTGCTCCAAGTGCAGAATGAAAACTGGATCAGCAGGCAACTAGACGAAAATTCAGATAATATTGAACCGCAGCATCACGACTCTCACCCCCCTGCAATGCGTTTTCTGCTGAAAATCTCTGCCCTTTAAATTTTGCAGCAAAAGCTTCCTCCCCATCGCAGACAGACCAACACATTCATAAGGCACCCAAGAACATACTGCACATCCAAGGAGGTCGGGGTGAAATCTCTCTTCTCTGCAAGCCACCAGAAATGCAACGTTTTGCTTGGAAAAACGGGTTTCAGCTGCTGAGTTCAGGCCCAGCCTGCCTGGTCCGGAGTCCGTGTGCGCCATCCTCGTGGCACAAATTCTCTCATGGTAAAAGGAATAAACTGAACAGCGAGAAGAAACCAGGGTGGGCTGACAGGGTGTGCCTTCCTTGGCTCCTGCAGGCAGGATGGGGCAGCCTGCACCCTCGCCAGGCTTCACTAGAAAAAGCAGCTGGAGGGGTTTCCTAAGTCGAGGCGTTGCTGGATCAGCAAACCAGGAGCCCACCGTGTCTTCTTCATGATTCAGGCAGCGCCCCAGACCAGGCTCTCACCCTTGGGTGGCACCTCCCCACCATCCCCACAGCTGTCCTCTCCCTCGGGATGTTCCAGCACGGAGCCATGAAGGGATCCTGGAGCAACCTGGGGATCCCCCAGCACACTCTGCCTCTCTGAAGATGTCCCCCATCCCTCCACGGCACTGTGGCACTTACACCGAGCGTGGGACAGAGCTGCTCCTGCACACTGCACACCTAGGAACGCTGCATAGCAAACTCAGCTAGTTAGAGGCCAGGCTCAAAACTTCTATTTTTGGCTTTTTCTATTTTTCCCTCTTCATTTTTCCTCTTTTTTATTTTTATTTTTTTTTGCTATACGCTGCTTGTCTTCTCTTTACCAGTCTCCAAAGAACATCAAACCTTCATTTCTCCCTTGCCCTGTACATTATTAGGCCCAACTATAACAGGCCTGGATTTAAATGTATAATTACAACCATGACAGTAATAACAATAAAGCACTCCTTCAATGGAAAAAAAAAAATTACAAAAAAAAAAGTTAAATGATTATAGTGGCTGAGGAATAACGGCGACTTGAACAGCAAGAGCCACAGAATCCCCTATTTTTAGAGCCCCCAGCTCAAAGGACACATTTCTCAATCCACCGAGGAGGTTACTGGCAAGATGATGGTGGCTACGTAACTTCTGTGGTGGCTTTAGGACTTCTTTGAAACAATCCTTCTGCTTCAGCATCTTCACATAAGCCGTGACCCAGCTCGAGGGAAGGCGCTGCTCTCCCCGTCCCCGAGCTGCTCACAACTGTCTGTCCAACAACACGGTAAGATAAGGAGAAATTACGAATGCTCGAGAAGAAGAAAACCCAGTGCAAATAAGAAAGTCGTCCCGCTCTCCAATCTGCCTCTGGAGGGGTGGCGGGTAGGTGGGGGAACACACAGAAAGTCGAAAACAAGAGAAGGAGGGGGGGGACCTAACGCAAGCCCCGCTTGACAAAAGCCATCAATTACGAGTGTCTGGTGTAGTGTGTGCCTGGCTTTGTCCTCCCGAGACATCTGCTGCCTGCTGTCTCCTGCCAGTTGGCCAGGGCAAGGCAGGAGGACGGCGTGAAAACAATACTAGCCCCCACTTAGATTATTTTTTTTCTTCCCTCCTTTTCCAAATTCTCTGTCTTCTTTCGAAAGCCAAACAATAACCCGGCGGGATGCGCTGCTGCTGCTTGAGCAATGAGTTCAGAAAAAGAAACCCCTAAAACAAAACCACGGCAGGG
Organism: Sylvia atricapilla; assembly: GCF_009819655.1. NCBI lineage: Eukaryota > Metazoa > Chordata > Aves > Passeriformes > Sylviidae > Sylvia > Sylvia atricapilla. Next base: position 87,246,202 of record NC_089174.1, on the reverse strand, counting down.
AGGAGGGGTGGCACTTGGCGACGCGGCTGAAAAAGAAACATGCTGCTCCCTCCCCACCCCACGAACGTATTCTCGAGCATGCTGGGTTTGGTCTGCTGGGGGGATTTAAATCAGAAAAGCTCTTGCCGGGTCCTCTCAAGGCGCACGTCTTCTTCTCGTCCCTTACCACCCCACCTTGCCCTGCCCCTCAAGCCGTCAGTTTTTGGATGGTCTTGTTGTAGTACTGCGTGATCGTGGGCGTCAGGGGGTTCCAGTTGTTGGCATGCAGCTCGATGACCTCCAGCAGCAGGGACCTGGTCAGCATGGACTCGGAGGGACACAGCATCTTGTCGCGCGCTATCGCCAGCAGCTCCGTCATCATCTCGGGCAGCTGCTCCTCCAGCAGCCGGCCGGTGCTCTGCAGCTGTCAGGAGAAGAAGGGGTCAGCCATGGATTACTGATCCTTGTGGGTCCCTTCTAGCCTCAGACAGCCTAGGATTCTATCCCTCTGTGATGTTTAAATGCCCCTCCAGCTTTTTACGGACACCTCCCGTCCCCTTCGGTTCTGCCCTGCCTGGTGCAGGCGAGGTTAAACGCGTCGTGGCTTTTGAAAACCAAAACCACCCAGCAGCAGGCTCCAAGAGCTGAACACGAAGGGCGAGGTTTTCAAAAGCATCTGCACCAGGCTGCTGGAGGAGTGAATGGTTCAGCTCCCACTGACTTCAAAGGCAGCAGCGATGGATCGCTTTTGAAAAAAAAAAAAACAAAAAAACAACAAAACCCCACGTAAAAATCATGCTATTGTCAAAACAAAGTGCAGGCTGTGATGTGGTATTACTGCCTTCTACCTGGCCCTTCATTTACTCGCTGATTCAGAGCTCCCAGTGACTCCCAGTCATTAGCTGGAATAAGCAGAATGCTCCTGTGTGCATAACAAATCCTGCCCTGCCGAGATCTGCATTTATACCTGTCGTGCTGCTTTGGTGAAGACAGCCAAGGGCTTTTTCTAAAACAATTACTCCTTGGAGAGCCTCCATTGAGTAGCACAAGCCCTAAGTGGTTCCAAGAGAAAGCTCAAGCTTTGGACAGTGTTGAGTCCATGGGAGGCTCCCCAAAAGCAGACCTCCCCAAAAGTCTTCACATTAAAAATCAAATCCGCCTCCTCATCTCCTTTGCTGAATTTTAAACTATTCAGCCTGCAACTTCAACTGCTCTCTGCAAGAAAAGCATCTGTCCCCATGGGCCCATCACTTCCCCAAAAAAGCAACCAATAAAACTCTGCTATATTTCACAGGATTGTAGAAACAATTAGGTTGGAAGAGACCTCCAAGGTCACCGAGTCCAACTTGGGACTGATCAGCACCTTGTCAACTAGGCCAGAGCACTGAGTGCCATGTCCAGTCATTTGCCTCTCTGCAAAACTGCTGCTGAGCACAGCGAGTCATGGGGCAGCTTTTGGTCCAGTACAGCTGTTTCTGTGCTTAAAAACTTAATGGAGAGTGAGATTTGAGGGCGCCAGGGTCACACAATTTTGTGATGGGACCCCAGTTACCAAACTTCCTGCATCCATTTACATACATCGGGAGCCCAGTGACAGTCTCAAGGGCCATCTCTTATCTCACAGTGGTCTTCTGCCCTTGTTGCCCTTGTGAGACCTCACCTGGGGTCCTGAATCCAGCTCTGGGGTCCTCAGAACAGGAAGGACCTGCTGGAGTGAGGCCAAAGGAGGCCACGGAGATGCTGCCAGGGCTGGAGCCCCTCTGCTCTGGAGCCAGCCTGGGACACCTGGGGCTCTTCAGCTGCACAAGAGAAGCTCCAGGGAGAGCTCCCAGCCCCTGCCAGGGCCTCAAGGGGCTCCAGGAGAGCTGCAGAGGGGCTGGGGACAAGGCCTGCAGGGACAGGACACAGGGAATGGCTTCCCAGGGCCAGAGGGCAGGGCCAGCTGGGATCTGGGGAAGGAATTGGTGGCTGTGAGGGTGGGGAGGCCCTGGCACAGGGTGCCCAGAGCAGCTGTGGCTGCCCCTAGATCCCTGGCAATGTCCCTGGACAGGCTGGACAGGGCTGGGAGCAGCCTTGGGATCGGGGAAGTTGTTCATCATCATTGCAAAAGGGTGTTGGACTAAATCACCTCAAAAGGTCCCTTCCAACCCAAATAATTTCATCATTCCAAAACGCAGAGGCTACACAGCTATTGAAACATCCAACATCTGCTTTGACAGATGCATGGGCAAGGATGGAAAGGGCAAAGCAATGAGGATCAGGGCAGATGCAGAGGTGCTTCCATACCTCCATGGAGCAGCAAAGCACGGCATCTTCCTTCACATCCTGAGATTGCAACAACTGCAAAAGAGAGAAGAGACAAGCAGTGAGAAATGCATGATCTTCTTCAACCTCCTCTTCCCTTACAACTTTCCTTCTGTGTCTTTGTCCAGCTTGGCTTTTGACACTTCCAGGAGGAAAGTACACAAAATCAGAAGGAGGGGAGAAAACAGGCTGTCCACACAAAAATTTAAAGTAAGCAGTGACAAAACATGGGGTAAAATTTAGATTAACAACTTTCATAATAAATTTTGTTTAAGTTACATTGCTTTTTTTTATCCCATGGCAGGCAGTGAGAAAACACTCATTCTGCACACAGAGGGAATAAATGCAGCCATCAGTCAACAACACTGGGGAAGCACAGGTCTGGGAGCGGCTTTTTGGAAAGGAAGGATTCTGCCACCCACCCCTGAACCTCTCCATCCCCGTGGTCTGACAGCCACAAAACTGCCTGAGTTACATCCAATTAATTGTAATTAATAGGGCTCCCTCTGGGCTGACTGCACAGTGGTGCAAAGGCAAAAGGTGCCAATGAAACTATGGAGTCTCAGGTGCACCAATTCCAGCCCTGCTCTGCTCTCCATGAACTCTGTGCTTCAAACACCAGCCTGCAAGCAGGAACAGCTTTCAGGAAAGACCCAAAATGTTGCTGGGCATGGCATGGGATGGTGCAGGAAGACGCTCATCTCTCTTGTTTCAGACACAGGGTGTGCAACAAGGGTCAACAGCTCCACCTGACAACGGTGAGGTGTAGCACCTCAGCATGTCTCACCCCACAGACACTGAAACCATGAACGAGGACCCTCAAACCAAGACTGAAAATATTTTCCTTTGTTCTCATCTTTATGGCAATTACAGGTACTGGCAACACTTGAAGCTATAGCCACTTCCATCCCATGACTTTGGGATGAACAAGTCCTGTTGGCCCTGAGTTAATCCCTGTGTGCAGTGACCACTGAGCAAAAGGAAAAAAAAAGTAGGGAAAATCGGCTTCACTATTATCTGAAATTCATTACAGAGAAGCAGACTTTTTAAAAGCAATTGAACTGATTAAAACTGCCCATATAAAAATTGCTCAGTGTAATTAAATGTTATTCCAAAGTCACATCCGTTAGCTAAAATCAGAATTGTGACTCTAGACCTTATCATCTCTCCTTCACACTCTTGTTTTTCCATGTTTCTTTTCCTCTACAAATAGATATCCGTTTCTTTACCAGCTCCACACTAGTTGGAAAATAGACAGGGAAAAGAGAAGAGGCAATGCAAGGAATTGTCACTGCTCTCAGAGTTTTGTCTTCACTGGCTTCTGTTTTTGGCAAACAGCAGGTTGTTCTCTTTGAAGATGGTGTTCACAGCATCTCAACGTGCATGTTGTCCATTGGTTTTATCTCTCGTTAGCCAAAGCTTCAGCCAGGGTTTTGAAATCATGCAACGGATTTTTTTTCTCTCCCCTTCCCAGTTTATCTTTCTGCTAAGTTGTTTGGAAAATGTTAGTCAAGCCTCATGCTCTGAGATAAGCTCTCACAAACAGTTCAGATTCTTCACAAGAAAACATGAGATTATTTCAAACCCAACACCGACAACAAAAAACTAAGATCAGTTAGGGAAAAATATAAACAGGCAGTAGACCAGATATTCCCTCCTGGGGTATTTAGCTCATGAGCATGGCATGAACCAGGGCTGCAAATAAAGTAACAGACAATACTTTTTAAAAACACCTTTCTTATTTTTGGTATTCTTTAGGAAAAAACCGAACATGAAAACTAAAGCATGAAAGTAGAGTTAGGACGGACTCCAGCTCTTCCTCTGCCATGGTCTCCTCAGTGACCCTGCCCAGGATATGTGGTCATAGAAAGGCTGCAACTTCACTGTCTCCAGCTTCCCACACACAGGGTTGGGACACGCTTCCCTACCTCAAAAGGTGTTTGTGAGGATGAACATGTCCCTGTCAATTGCTCAGATCCTTGGCTAATGAGGAACAGTCTCACCTCCCTGTGATGAAACAGAGAACACATCCTACCCCCAGCCCTGGGCAGGCACCCTCCAAATTCACGCTGCCCTCATGGACACCACTGGATGTGACTTGGCTGAACAAGGAGACTCTGGGCTCCAATGTCTCCATCAGGTGCTCCACCTTGTCCATGGAGACACCACGTTCTCCACCTTGTCCATGGTGACACCACGTTCTCCACCTTGTCCATGGAGACACCACGTTCTCCACCTTGTCCATGGCGACACCATGTGCTCCACCTTGTCCATGGTGACACCACGTTCTCCACCTTGTCCATGGAGACACCACGTTCTCCACCTTGTCCATGGAGACACCACATTCTCCACCTTGTCCATCCAGCTACCATGCACTGACTGCATCCAGGACCCATCAGCTCCATTGCTCCAGAGGCACCACCATCCATCCACGTGCCCCACCTCATCCACCCAAGTAAACATGCTCCACTGCTCCATCAGGGTGCCATGAGATAGCACTTTGAAGCACTACAGGATGGGGAGGCCCACAGCCTGCCCACCAAGCCCAGGCACAGCCCTGGGTGTGAGGGGACAGCCCAGCAGTGAGATCCTGGAGAACCAGAGTCCAAATCCATGGCCACAGATGGCTGCCTTGCCAACAGTGCAGCAGACTGAAGCCTGGAGGATCAGAACCATGTCAGTTTCTCTGCATGTTGCTGATTATGTTTGTAGTGAGCTGGGGTGTAGGCACTATCTGCTTCTGACCCCCGCATGACAGGGCAGGAGATCAGGGAACCTGGCACGGGCACTGAACCTTGTTGACTGCAAAACTTGTGCTGCCTGGGGTCCCACCATGGATGTCCTCTCCCAACAATGACAACTTGCATGTATTTCTCAAAGGGTATTTCATCCCCACGTGAGCACCAGGCACTCAAAGCACCGGGATGGCTCCTTCAGCCAGAGCACAGTGCTTCCCAAAGCTCTGTGACCCCTGAGTCAGACCTGACCAGGGCGGCAAGAAAAAAACAGTGAAAATGTTTTGAGAGCTCCGGGGAAATCACAGCCCTAAAGTCCCAGCACTCGTGTGACCACCCAGCCAACTGCCTTCACTGTTTGCAATCTAATTCATATTTACTTAAAATATTTTAAGGTAAACACTCTATACCCATTAAATTAGCACTCCCACATTGGAATTATTATTTTATTTAACTATTTATAGCTGCTCCTCCCTGCTGCGTGCCTCTGCTCAACTCCCACTATGAGCACCATCCCATCCCTCCTCTCCACCAGGTTCCCACAGGGTTCAAACCTGCTGGTGGATGTGGACGAGGGATCTGAAAGAGGAGCATGAGGCAGACAACAGGGCAGGTGAGCTGGGACTCACGCGCTCCTGGGTTTAACCTGTAATCATCCCCCGGAGGCTGGGGCTGTCTGCGAGAAAAACTTCCCTTTGCTCTCCAGCCGGTTTCCCCTGTATCGGGCGAAGCCGGGCAATGAAAGCAGCAGTTCCTGCTGGAAAGCAGACAAAGAGTCTGCCTGATTTCCTAAGAGAGGAGGCTGCATGCCAGAATCTGCCCGGCCAGTCATATAATACCCAGCCCTCAGTTGCGAAAGGCTTCTCACTTTTGTTTCTGGTGCTGGACTTGCTGCCTTGCAGACTGGTGCAAGATATCAGGCGCCTTCTCGTTCAAATTCCTGTGTCACTCCAAGAGACGAGCACTGGGCAAGGTCCTCTGCAGAGCCACTGTACCCAGCTGGGCTTCGGGTACCAGATATTTGCATAAGCAACCCAAAGTAAGTTTTAAGGTCTGCTCCTGGAAGTGCTGTGTGTTGAGGGGAGTTGCAGTGCCCTGCAGCTTGGTTCTTGGTTTCCATGGCATGCTATTAAGGTCCATCTCCCCTGGCTTCCATGGCTCTAGAACCTTCTCTTCAAATCTTTGCAGAGATAAGCATCGTAAAGCACATGGGGTGGACATGCAGACATGGCTGAAGGACCAAAGGAGCCCTAAAAATCTGTGATTTTTGATCTGTGCCTCACCACAGACAGAGCCAGTTTGGTCCTCCTGAACAGCAAAGGATGCATGTGTACAGGGTGCAGACCATCAAGAGCAACCCAAAAAGTGAAGACAGTGGGAGTCACCCCAAATATTTGGGTTTATTATCTGCTTTCTGAGATCACCCGGCCTGTTGAGAAGCTGAAGTGCTTACTTGGTATTCTCAAGGGTACCCACACCACGAGGAGCACAGGAGAACCCGCCCCACCGCCCCTTATCACCAAACCACGCAGGTTTAATTGTGTTCTTCAGCAATTCTCCCCAGGAGATGGGGTGGGAGCAGCCCAATGCACGCATCACCCTTTCCAGATGCAAAGATACTTCTCCTGCAAGGCGTAGTGCTAATTACTGCGTGCCATATCGCTTGCAAAATGACAGACAAGCAATGCTGGCCACTAACTACCCCTTACGATGCTTTGGGGATGACTCCAGCGTGAGAGTGGAAGAAACCTCTGGTATCCAGAGCCATGGAGAGGCTGGGGTGAGACCCAGGGAAAGGTGGGGTGACCACAGCCCACGCGCCGCTCGCCGATGGGCATCCCGGGTTCACACATCCTGGGGCAACACACACGGACACCCAGGCAGCCCCGGGCCTGAGGCTGCCCACAGGTATGCTTCTCATCCACACCTGGGTCACGAGGAGGTGCCTCCCAGTATTCCCCCCGCTCCCAGGGACTGTGGAGCATCACCTCAGGGGAAAATGGAGACGGGTTTCCCTGAGGAAGTGGAAGATCGGTTATTTGTGCCCCTCGGAGCTTAAGCAGGGTGGGCATACTGTACTGGAAGTGTGGGAGAGATGGTGGTTCCCAGTCCTGCTTTTAACCAGAGAGGGATTTGGGAAGGGCCGTGATGGACTTGTCCTCTGACAAATGGATCTGCTCCAGCTCTGGGTTTGGATCATCACGGAGAGCCCCTTACGAAGGGAGCTTATAAGACTAAGCTTTTAGGAGGGACTCTAGTTTTTATCTAAAAAAGGAGTGATTCAGACTAAATAGATGGAAGAATTTATTTATAATGAGAGTGGTCAGACCCTGGCACAGGTTTCCCAGAGAAACTGTGGCTGCCCCATCCCTGGCAGTGTCCCAGGCCAGGTTGGATGGACTTGGAGCAACCTGGGGTAGTGGAAGGTGTCCTTGCCCATGGTAGAGGGTGGAATGGATAAGCATTAAAGGTCCCTTCCACCCCAAAGCATTCTATGTTTTTGTGATCATCCCCTACATCTGACAATGCAGTTCAGATACTAACACAGCTCTGCAGGCAGTCTTAGTGCTCTGGTGGACCACAGATGGGGAACTCCTGCTCCCAAAACTTCCTGGAATCCCACAGTCTGCTAGGTGGGTCCTCCTGGACTCTCCTGGGTCCAGGCCAATTCTGCTTCACGGACTCTGCAGACATACATCAATAGCAATTTTCTGCCCTTCCAGCAACCCCTTACTGACCTATTGTCACAAGTCCTTAAGGAAGATGCCTGAGATAAGATGGATGGGACTGGATGGCTCTGGATGGGGACACTCACACACTTCTCTGAGACACAGGCAGTGGCACAGCTCCACTTTTCCTCTTGTCACAGGACACAGGGTGGTGAAAGCAGCCAGGACTTGGGAAAACGCAAAGTACAAACAAGGTTGTGGGGACGAGTGATTGCAAAATGCCCCACCACAGGGCCAGTTTCAGGATTTCTACCATCAGGGGTATCAACTCCTTGACCCAGGACATCAGAAGGTCAGCTGAGCTCATCCTGTGCCCACCAAGCTGTGCCAGTACCACCTCCTCTGGAGGGGTACAGAGTCCCTCCCTGGGAGTGAGGGAAGTCAGATGAGACTGGCTTTCTCTGGAGAAGAAACAAGCGAGCACAAGGAAACAGACTTCTAGAAGCTCACATCTTTTTTGCTCACCCATTTGATGCTGAGGTTGCACACACCCAAACACAAAGTCTTGGGGAAAACCTTTCCCCAAAAAACCACAGCTGAGCTGTTTGAGAGAGTCTGTGTCCAGCTCCTTTGCACCAGCAATGGTGCCTCTCTCCCCATTCTCTTCTGCCCACACCTCTCTGGGGATCTGGGAAATCTTCAAGGCTACAGAAGATGTACAAGGTGACACCAGACTGTGTGTCTCACGGAGGGAATACTCTTTCCAGTTGCCTGACAGGGATGTTGTGGTCTCAGCCTGGGTGAGAAGGCCTGACAGCAGCTCCTGCTGCTCTGTTAGGAAGAGGCCACCAGCACAGGCCACTGCTGACCCCATGAGCAGCTGCATCAGAGCCATGTCCATAGCAGACATGTTCTCTAATATATTCTGGACAACCTAAATGAGTTTTGCTGGCACCAGCTCCTTTTACATTGATGTGCTCCTCTCAGCTCAGGAGGAGACTTCTCCTATTACACAACCAGGACTCCCTGGGAGGATGGTAAGAAGAGATTAGTTTGTTTATTGCATTGAGTAAACCAAAATGTTGGTTATCCTCCTTGTCAGGCTCCTGAGGAACTCAGAGATACTTAACAGCAAATTGAATTAAGGCCAGAGGAACAAAATCCTGTACCCAGCCGTGGGAAACTCCTCCTACTCCTTTCCACTGTAGACAAGGGAAACCATGAAACACTACACTCTCTCTCCCCGGATTTGGAATGGCAGAAGAAATTCCTGCGAAGATGGAAACCATTAAGAGGCAATTACTGGAGACAATGATGAAGAAAATTTGGTCACTCATCAACCCAGACGCTGCAATACGACAGTAGCCTGGTGGTTACACATCCCCTGGCTGGAGGTGGACCTCCAGGACCCGAAGGTGAGCAGGGCAGAAGACCAGAGCCACCCGGTCTGGGTGCACAGGGAGTTCAAGCCACCCAGACGACTGGCTTCATCCTGCCCGTCCGAAGACATAATAACCCTGGGAGAGGAGGATGTGATCTCATCCCAAGGGTCCCGGGGAAACACAAAACATGGAAAGAAACAGTGGCGAGACCATGGTGCTTGATTGCAGCGGGCTCCACCCTGGCTGGCCGGAGGCTCTGCGCTTTCCTGGCTCTGCAGAGGCAGCGAGAGCGCAGCGGCAGACGCAAATAGTTGTGTTTACATCCCATTGAAAGGGTTTTTGGGAACTAACAATGCCTGCTACGGAGGGTGAGGGAGAAAAACAAAGCCACGCGAGGAGGAGGGACCATCCTGTGAGATGGTATCTGACTTCACTTCTTTATCTGCACAAATTGCTTCCTCTGCCTTCTCCACGGGTCCCAGAGAAATGAGGGTGGCATTTTCCCTCCTCTTAAATGCTGTATTTAAGACACAACATCACGGTTTTAGTGCTGGGACTAAAAGAGTCCTGTGGCTTTCCAAGAAGATGTTCCTGCACATAAAATACTCAGCAGGGCAGATGGGCTTACAAAGCACTGGGCAGCCCTCCTTGGTTTGGCCTGTCCTCATCTGCTCCCAAATAACACCTGACCTCCTCCACCTTAATATGTCCTTTGATCAAAATGACCAGGATTAAAGGAAATCTGCTGTTTCCCAAACAAGCTGCATTGATGGGAGTGTTTTTGCCAGCACAGCTACGGGGGTCTGGGGGCGTGGGATCTTTCTGCGTGGTTAATTAATTTTTATGTATGGCAGGCACAGAGGTTGCAGGGACATCCACCCCTGCCCTGCCTGGTCCTACAGACAGACATCCACCCTTGCTCTTTGCAGACTCTGCTCCTTCACTCTGCCTCAAGTCATGGCCCTGGAAGTCCATATCCTCTTTATACCCACACACCCCACTTGCTCCAAATCCCAGACCTTCCTCCCAGATCTTCCATGTCTTCAATCTGCATCTCCTGGACTCCCAAGAAAATTCCCCACTTTTTCTCCTCATTTCTCCTTCCTCATGGTGTCCCTGATGCCCATTCCCTCTTTTTCACTCCTTCTCTGAAATCCCTTCCCACCCATTCCCACAGTCCTCATTCCTCCTCTGTCCTTTTCCCAGACAAAACACTTCCCAGTTTGTCCCAGTCCCACTGGACTGGAGACCAAGCCTTTGATTTTTTTGCAGAAGCAGACAGGAGGACTAGAAGGGGACTGTGAGGATGTAAGCCCCCTACTTCATAAAGGACATATTTTCTCTGTTCAGATCTGGCCTCATGGAGCTTCCTGAGTGGAAGTGCATTGTGGGGTCAAGATCCAACCCCCCTGGTGCCTTTGCTCATTTGATAAAGCAAAAATTCTGTTTCATTCGCTGACTCGGAGAATAATATTAAAAATCCTAGCGTCTCATTATACTGTCAAAGACCCTTTCTTCAGCTCAGAAGGCTGATGCTTTTTAAAAAGTGAGAGTGATTAACAAAACCCAACACAGCCCACGTTAAAAGATACAATTTTCTTTTCCAAAGAGCACCACCCTCCTTGCTCATCCGACTGCAGCCGGGAAGGTTTTCCTTTTTCTTCCTCTGAAGGAGACAGTGAAAAGGCAGTGCCCTCTTGAAGTTCAGACGTTAATTACCGTGTTAGAATATTTTGCTAAATTACGCAGCATGGCCCCAGGAGATAACAGGCACTAAGAGAAGGGAGGGGAGTGGATACCCGTCTACTCGCTGCACCGCAGACTCAGACGTGGGGGGAAGGCAATTAGACAGGGAGTATTTATCCTCCCTGCACCACCACCCCGAGGCTTTCAGTTAGCAGCGTGTACCAAGGCAGGGAAGCGATGGGAGCGTGCCAAGATTTTAAACGATGCTGAAATGGGACTGTCTCTGCCAACCAGACTGGAGGTAGGAGACAACTCCTGCAGAGAAGCAACTGTCCTGCCTGCTGCCAGCCTGCTGGGTCTGATCCCTGCTGATTCACAGCGCCTGGGAGCTGTGAACCCAGGTCCCCAGGGTTGGTATTAGGACCCTAAATCATCTGTCCTGGGTCAGGCCAATGCCTGCATGCCTCTTAAGGGGATGCCCCTGAGGCACACACCCAGCCTCAGAAGGAATAACCCCCCCAAACTGGAGGGATCTCCATGAATTGGTCCTGCAGCCTCCTGCACGAAGGAGTTTTGCCGTTTAATTAAGCCTTTCTGTGATGAGGTGCTTCCTGGGATTTGCTCTGGACCTGCCCCAACAGCCCTGTCCGAGGCTCCGAGTGAGATGGTGCCAAGGCAGCTCCCTGTTATCCCTGATATCCAGTCCCTTTGTACCCAAGCCAGGACAACCAGATGGGTAAAAAAATGGGTTAGATGGTTGGGCTCAGAGGGTTGTAGCCATTGGGTTCCAACCCAACTCTGCCTGAAGGCCAGAGATGATGAACAACTACCAAGTTTTTATCCCAGGACCTGCCCTATTCAGCATCCTTATCTGTGACCCCGAGGAGGAGAGGAGTGCAATCTTGTTAATTCTGGAAGTTGACAGCAAGTTTGGGATGAAATGTATTCAAGGAGCTTCCAGTGAGAGGGACCTCAGTGGGGTGAAGCAAAATGTCAAGAGAAAGCTTAAAACTTTCAACAAAAGATGATCCCTGTGCAGAAGAGCAGAGTGACATAGGTAAGGGGTGGGATAGTTATTACGAGGTGTGAGGGGGGCAGAGCTCTCCCTGTGCTGCCTGCTCCTGTGGGACACCAGCTGGTGAGGTGCCTCCAGGGACCACAGTGGCATTATTACCACATGGCATCGGCTTCAGCCTGAGTCCCTGGAGCCAGTTTTTCCACCTCCCTGCTCTGCTGCCATAGGTGACTGCTCAGGTTACCTGGCTGTTAAATGGCATTGTAAAAACAAACAAACGCATCCAAAGCAGCACTTGGCACCAAACACCTGGGCTGGAAGTGGCTGCTCCTGGCAGGGGGCTGTCAGGGTGGTGGCAGCTCCCAGCCCCAGGGGCACCTCCAGGGTTGGTGCCCCAACAACATCCGCCGAGGATGAGACACACACCAGAGGAGGCAAACCTTCCAAGGGCACTCAACAGCCACACTGGATGATCCCTCCTTCCCTGCAGACCTCAGATGTCACCTAGAACTGGGCTGAGCCCCTCAGCATCCAGTCCTAATGTTCTCCCTCCCCAGCAGCACCAGGGGATGAAACTGGGAGGGCACTGAGCCGGGGTGGCCCATGGCCACCCTGCTGACTCACACACAGACATGGGAGCACAGAGCTGGATGAGGGACAGCCAGCTCCAGCCGTGCTTAGGGAAGAGCTAAGGAAGGCAAAAAGTGGTGACAATCAGTGAACAATAGATGGCAAATAATATTATTTATTATCTCCACATCTTCAGTAGCCACGGGGCACTTCTTGCACCGCACACAGGGCTCTCTGATGGTTCAACTGACATTTGCTGCTCCCTAGACTTAACCACCCATTTTCTCCATTTTGCTGACTCTGCTGAAGGCCACAGAACAGAACAAATATGGTCAGGCTGCAAGAACCAAAGTCCCTAGGTTATTCTTCTGGTTTTAGTTGGTTTTGGGGGACATGCAACATGAAGCATTCTTGGAGCATGGCTCAGCATGGTCTTTGGTGTTTGGATGTGGGGCAGAGGCTTTGAAGCAGGAAAGATGTCAGTATGTTCACTTCTCATCATCCTGGAAGGAGATGTTCAGGGACAAATTTCGAGTGGTTTTGTGAAATAAACTGAGGCTAGAGTCGAGAGGGCTATAGGGCTGGAAGGAGTAAGTGGGACATCACTCCCACTTAAGACCATCATGCACAGGAGACAGGACAAATACTGCTCAGAGTGTTTCCACCAGATAAAAGGCTCCTGCAGGAACACGGTCTTGCCTGATGCCACCACTGGTCCCAAGTGAAAACAGCCAGGTCTGGAAGCAGCAAGGAGCAAACCCACAGTGCCCTGGCTGCAGCACAACCATCCCTGGGGAAAGCCTTTATCCCAGGAACAATGCCCTCTTCCAGCTCGCCCTCGATTCCCCGAAGCTCTGAAGGAAGAATAGGAGGAAAGCGCTTTTATTTCTATTTAACATCTCTGCTTTGTTATTCTTTTCCCAGGCTTCCCAGATTTGAGGGCTGCAACAGTCCTCTCATTTTCATCTGCAAAGTGCTCTCCTCTTTTCCCCAGCTGTCTCTAGGTCTGATCTTTGGGCTGATCTTGGGTATCCATTGCCCTGCTCCAACCTAAAATATGCACTGTTCCAAGCAGAAAAACATGTTCTGGTCCAAACTACCACCCAAACGCACTGTGCTCCATGAAACCATTTTGATGAGAGCTGGATCCACCTTTTACTTCCCTTGGCAAATCCTCTCTTTGCCTAAAATCCCAGCACTGACCTCACCAGACACTTCCAACCTGCACAAACCCCACCCCAAAACCCTCAGAACAGTTGTGAAAATTAGTCCTTTTCACTTTGTAGGGATTCTGGTCCTGGGTGATGCCGTCACAGTGTTGGATTTGATGCCAGACCCCCTTGCTTCTCCCTCCATCTCAAGCTCAGGTGATGGAGGAGGATGCAGCAGATTCCCTTGGGATGGGGATTTGGTGTGGACTGTGTTTGTCCTTTGGCTCCCAAAGCACTGCCTGGCAGCTCTGACCCAAATTTCCCTTGGCATGGTTAAACACCCACTGCTGTGTCTGACAGGCAGGACAGTGATGGGTGCAGGGTCGATCAGCCAGCAAACCCCAGCATTTATCACTCCAGCCTCGCCTGAAATGAACTTGTCTTGTATTTATTATTTTTTCCCCAGCCCACAAAACCAACTCATCCACACTGATCGATAAATAGCGCTGGCATTGTCACCCAATGCTCCAGCCATGTCCCCAGCTCCTCCCCACCCAGCACTGATGTCCTCATGGCCACCCTCACTCCCTCACACCCAGCTAATGATGGTGTGAATTAGCTTTTATTTGGGGAGGGAAAGCAGCTGATAGAGGAAGCTTTGCAGGGGGAAGGGAAGAGACATTCCTGCCTCAGTCATCAGGCAATTTTTCCCTTCCTCTTGCTCACTCATCGCTGACCTTTGGCTGAGTCTGCCAGAGCTATAAAGGAAAAGGGAAAAAGGAAAAAAAAAAAAAAAGAGAAACTAAAAAGCAAGAGGAACTAAAAGGACAGGCAGAGGGAAAGATGTTATCTTGCCTCTGCTAATGATTTATGGTCAAAGGATGGGTGGATGGAGGCAGAAGGAGCTATGCAGGTCTGTGGGCAGCACAGAGGGAGATTGCTGGGGAATACCCAACACGAAAGGAGTTAGGGGTGAGGGGCTGAGACTCTACCTAGGGATTTACGTTCTGATCAGCAGAAGGGGGAAAAAAACCCATGATCACTACACCTTGTGAACCTATCTTGAGGCATGTGGGAGTCCCAAATTTAAAAGCCACGGAGACTCGCCCTCTTCTGTTGGGACATCAGCCCATGTGGTTCATGGGGAACACCAAGGGATGAGCACTCTGCACAGTCAGGGACTTTCCACACTCTGGCAGATCACCCAGCCTGTGCAGATGTCCCTGTCCTCTCCTGGGTGCAGCTGGAAGAGCACACCACCACCTCCTTGGCTGTGTCTGCAGCCTGCCTTTGGCCCTGGCAACCATCTCAGAGCCTGGCACTGCTAGAAAACAGGCAGTCCTGTCCTCTGGGCTGGCCCTGTGCAGCAGGATTAGCTAGAAATGGCAAATATAAGGCCACAGAATGAAAATCCACTCCAGAGCCACGGAAAGGGGACGGCATGAATCAAGGTCAGAGCACTGTGCAGAGAGCAGTCACAGACCAACCATTTTTGGGGCAGGGGAGCCAGAAGAGTCAGGCTCACCTGTGTCAGCTAAGCTAGGAGTCTTCTCAGAATCACAGACTGGCTTGGGCTGGAGGGGACCTAAAGATCATCTCGCTATTAAAGATCATCTAGTAAAGTCATCTGTGACAAACAACACCACAGGGACAGACCTGTCCTGCTAAGGAACAGAGATGTATTTTTAAGAGCAAATTTACGCATGACATCTTGATATAATTAGTAAATCTTTTTATGGAGCTGCCCTGTAGCAAAAAATATCCTTGATATATGAAATTCCACGTCCTTCCGCACACCTCTAGCTCACCACCGTGTCCCCACAGAGCAGAGAGGTGACAAGAGGGACAGAGACAGCACGGCGAGGGCAGACAGGAGTGGGCAGGGAAAAACTGTGGCAGAATCAGGGCTGTGCTGTATCACGATTATGATGGGAAGCGGATGGGCACGGGGGCTTTGCTAGACATCAAGATCTTCCCCAGAAGGTGACACATACCTCCGTGGGCAGAGATTTTGGGGAAGCTGGGCTATTCTTAGCATCCCTCTCCCAGCTCCTCCTCTGGATATGTCTGCCTCATCATGAGGCCTGCACTCCTCACCGCTCCAGTCACCATCTGCGAGCTCTGCCCACAGTACTACCAACCAGACAAAATGTTTATGGTGTGTTTGCATTCAGAGGAAACTTCCCATGCACGTAAAAAAAAGTCATCACCAGCACTTTCTTTATCCTTCCCTTGCCTGAGGTCTAGCGGAGAACTTATTTTACAGTGAGTTATTTATGGCCTGACAGAAGCACCACTGACAATTTGAGATTCACAGCTCCAACCCTGGGCAATGAGGCGGGTTTTTTTCTGAGAAAGTCTTCTACAGGCACCAGCAGGAGACAAAACCACCTTTAAAACAGCATGGAGGGAAGCCCTCTCCTCCTCTACGGAACATTAACACTTGAGCTGTCTTTTCTGTATGTACTCATCGAGGTTTCTGCCACCACTCTGAGCCACGGGGAGCTGGACAATGAGCTCATCAGGAGATCAGGTTCTGAAAAATCCCCAGCCCTGGTGACAGGGCAGGGTTTCTGCTTCACTGGGTTGGGTCTACAGACACTAGGGACTTCCTTTCTGTCCCTCCTTCCTTCCCCTCATCTATTCAGGTGGCTTCACCTGCTTTTAAGAAGCTGTTTTAGAAGCTTAGGTGGGGATTTTCACAACACTGGGATTTGCAAACTTCAGTGCCTGATTTGCCATTCCAACTTCTAAGATGTGGAGAAAAGGAGCGCATGTGCTAGTTACTGTGCTTTAATGAACAGAAAGACAACAGGCAGGATGCCTGCAGATGTAGGTACTTTTGAAGTGCGAAGTGGTGGCAGACCAAACCTCTGGGAACTATAAAGCAAAGATGGAATCCCAGAACGGTCTGGGGTGAAAGGGCCTTAAATCTAAATCTTAAATCTGACACTCTGCCATGGGCAGGGACACCTTCCACATTCCCAGGTTGCTCCAAACTCTGTCCAGCCTGGCCTTGGGCGCTTCCAGGGATGGGGCAGCCAGAGCCTTTCCATGGACCACAGACCATGGGCATCTCCACAGAGCATGGCGACAGCTTATCCCACTGTTGGGGAAGCACAAAGTGGGAAGGCATTTACCTCCCTGAGGCAGGTATAGATGGGGCAGACGAGGACTCGGAAGGGCTCCCCGGTGCTGCTCCTCATGGTGCCGAAGACCTCGCAGAGGAAGGTGATGAACCCCAGCCAGCGCTCCACGTCCCGCTGCTGCAGCTCCTCCCGCATGGAGAAATCCTTCTGCAAGGGACACAGAGACAAGAGGCTGCATCAGCAACACCGCCACGGCAGAGGCAAGGGCTGTCTAGAGAGGGAATTAGGGGGAAACTGAAACTCGGGGTGGGGGGAGGACAGACAGACTGACTGACTCTTTAGTAACAGTGGGGAGATTACTCAACGTGCAGAGCGGCTGCAGTTTCAACAGAGCACAGCCACCAGAAAGCAGGTACTGAGGAAATATCACCAACTCCTGCAATAACTGCCACAGCTTGCACCAGAGATGGTGCCTGTCCTCCTCCTGCCTGCCCTCTGTGCCCCACTGCCCCCCCTGACAGACATGGGGTCGCTTTTCCACATCCACCACTGTGTTGGGTTTGGACGGCTTGGTTTTTCAGCGAGGAAGGAAGAAGCCATTACCACCAGGACTGAACAAAAGCAGCAACAGAGTGGTTAAATAAAATGCAGGGGAAATGCTGGTGGCCGTGCTGGGCTTGGTGGTCCAGGTTGACCTACCCAGCCCATTCATTCCAGTATCTTCAGCAGACTCAGTGTCTGGCCAGGAGCAACCCTAATGGTCTGGCTGCTCTCTGGTGTCTCACAAAATAATGGCAGAGACTGGCTCCCTGCCTGACCAGAAGATCAGGGCAGCCTGGGCTTGGCATTAAAAGGTCACCCTGCGCCTGAGCTGATGGTTGCTATGACTAAGGATTATCCAAGTGACGTGATTTACGGATCAGCATCAGGAGGAAGCACACAGGGAGACAGCTGCCTCTCCATCAGACCTCCAGCCGGGGAGAAGGAAGGGGTTTGTCCAAAGGCAGGGTGTGAAAAGGGATGTGTGTGCTGGGAACACATGGCAAAGAGCGCAAGGCAACACAGAAAAGCAAATAAAAACCCTTCTAGAGGATGGCAAAAGGGAGTGCATCGTGCTTGGAGTCAAGAAGGTTTTCCTGGGCTCTAAGAGATGCTGCAGAGGTTCTTGCATGACATCCCACACGACTTTGCTTGTCTGTCTCCATAGTGACCTTTCCTTGATACTAAAATTTAGTAGACACTAAGCAGGGAAATACTGAAGAAGAGGACAAGCTCATTCTCCACACCACGTGCTCTCAGTGCAGGTTGCACAACCTTTGAAATCCAGCAACTAAATAAATTACCTTCTATCTTTTTCATCTCAGTTTATTCCTACTGCCTGAGACAAAGGGCTTCACTGCTGCAAATACTTGCAGCTGCTCTCTGCAAAGCTGGGGAGATATAAAAGCCACCACACCAAAGTTTGCTCTCTTGCCCTGGACAACACACAGGAGATCTTCCTTTTAGAACAAAGCTAAGTGAAGCAGCTGCTAAAGAAAGCCAGGCAAGAGCACGATAATTATTTTCATGACACAACTGTATGCACAGAAGATCCAAGGCAGGAGCTATTTATATGTTTCATTACAAAAGGAAAAATAAAACATGTATTTGCATATGCAGGAAAAAAGACTTGTAAAATAGCTGAGGCACTTATAAACCAAACAGTGGTGACTAATTCCTCTCTACACCCATTTCCATAAGTCAGTTGCCCAACTGTGTCTGTGACTTCGAAGTCAACCTGCAGCCAAATCCTGTTGGGTCTCCCCAGACTTTCCGGGGGAGTTTGCAGAGTTATCCTTTCATTAACCAGCCTGTCCCTGGGCAGTGATGGAGGAGTTATTTGCCAGCTCAGGTTATCACCCCAAGGTTACCCAATTACTTGTTCTGGAGTTCTCAATTGAATTTTAATACCAAAAAAAAAAAAAAAAAAAAAAAAAAAAAAAAGGTCAAAGAGACATGATATCCCGATTAATGAGACATTAAAAATCCAGGCAAGAGCATCCCATGT
The DNA here is from genome assembly GCF_009819655.1 of Sylvia atricapilla. NCBI lineage: Eukaryota > Metazoa > Chordata > Aves > Passeriformes > Sylviidae > Sylvia > Sylvia atricapilla. The sequence continues at coordinate 87,227,575 of NC_089174.1, read as the reverse complement.
TCCTCCTCTGCCCCATCCACCCATATAGTGCAAAAAGAGTTTCCTTCAAGGAGTTTTTACTTGATTCCTCTACATCCCCTGGCACTGTCTCCTGCATCTCATGCAGCATCTCAGCCAGTTCCAGTCCCCAATCCATCCTGCCTGAGCCTGGATGTCCTCCAGCACCTCCTGTCCTGCCTGGGCCTGGAAGCTCCACACTCATGTACCTGGGGAGCTGTGCTGTATTTTGGGATCCCTGGGGCATGCTGTGAAATTCCTAGCAGTTTGGGATAACTGCACAGGCTCTGCAGTCCCAGATTACTGGGAAAGAATAAAAAAACCACTGCAGGAATCTCTGCTCCCTCCTGCTCCTGCTGTGGACTGTCCTACTCCGAATCCTTGCAAGAAAGAAAACTGACTCCTCAACGCTTTCTTTTAAGAATGGTATTTTCTGTCAAAAAAAGCAAACCATCAAACCCACCAACCCCCTGGAAATTCCATAAACCAACCAGCAAACCAAACCAAACAAAACTCATCAGGTGTGGGATAGGAGCTGGGCAGAAAAGATTCCACCACACATCACTCTCCTTTTTTATCCTGTGGCACCCTGTGGGTGATGCAGGCACATCACTGAATGCTGCCCCACCTTTACAGCTGAACAAGATCCTTGTAAAAGAAAAGGGTCTGTGGTCTCTCCTCCTCCAGTCCCAGAAAAGCTTGTGCAGACTTTGAGGGACCCCCACGAAGGATGGGAGAGGGGGATGGAACGTGGAATGGAAGCAGAAGGCACTGCAGACCTTTCCAATCAGAATGTGATGCTGTGGTGGGAATAATTTTGCTCCATTTGCAGACTCAGGTTGGGCCAAACTTTGCAAGAGGGGGTGAGTGATACTGATTCCTTTGAGGAAGTAGGAAGAGCATCTTGCCAGAGGGAGGAATTTTTTTGGTCCACATTTGTCTTTAGGCCAGAGTTGGGTTTGGTAGGAGCCTCCATGGACTTGTAGTGCCAGGGGTGTCCTGAAGCATCCCGAGAAACCCGTCTACCTCATGGTGGTGTTATTCCAGTGTCTCAGCATGCACCAGGAAGGTGGTCCAGGGAGCTCTGTCCTTAAATCTGGCCTTCAGACAGCAGGTTTGACCTGTACCATGGTGTGCACTGAGGTGTCCCATCTGCCTTGGGGTGTTTGAGGAGAACACTGCTGTCACCGAGGCTCACTTGGGCTGTTTGATTAATGCACTCACACGCGTGACTCACCTGCTGCAGGTCAGCCAAGCCCACAGCAGGCCCTGCGACCCTTGGAGAACACTGAGAGCAGCTCCAAAGGCTGTGCAACCCCGAGGGATGAGCCAGAGCCAGCAGACGTGGGAGAGGTGAGGAACTGGCCGGCAGAGAACAAACCCCACGTCCTGTGTGCCTGGGGCACATCCGATGGAGCCGTGCCCTGACCCACAGACCTCCACATTATGAGCCTTGAGGGGGCTGAAAAGCTCTGGAACCAGACAGCCGGGTCACTGCCCTGCCCATTGAACTTTATTTGCTCTGGAAATGCCTCACGGAGTTATATAAAAATAACCTGTGGATTGGCTTGCCCCATGCTTAGGTGGTGATGTCAGGGCAGTAAGCAAATTATCTTTCATCAGTTTGGCTGTATTTTTAAACACGAATTGTATTACTAATTTGGGGGTGCTCTGGCCTGTAGATAATCTGGGTGTGTTTACTGGATGACCTTCCTTCAGCGCCTATAGTTTAAAATAAAATGTATTTATACCAGGTAGGTTTGGCCTTTCTTCTCTGCCTGGTTTGGGAGAAGAATTCATTGGGAAACCATGTGGCAAGTGGGGGGACGCCAAAGGGACCTCTAAAGAGCTCTCATACAGAACAAGTTTGGGGCATTAATCTGAAGGCTAAGCACGTTCATCATGCTGGGCCTCTCCATGGGTAGATCAGGGTGGCCTGTGCTCACACACATCACAGAGATGGCCCAGGGCTCAGCAAAGCCTCTGACATTCCCTGCTGGATCTCTTGTAAGCTTGGCTGAGGCTCCTGCCAGCAATGGAAATTCAAAGTGCCTTTTTCCTGGGGGTGTCCACTCCTGCAGCCAAACAAAAGCCCAGTCCTCATCCCAGTACAGATCCAGTTCATGCAACAATGGCCTATGACAGTGGACATGAGACCTTTCCAAGACTAGGACCAAGAGGAATGGCTCACTCTGTGGGAGAGGAGGCAAATCCACCCTGGAACATTTTTGGTGGGCAGCAAAGTCAGGTGGGACGAGAAGCATCATTTTGCCATCAGATCTAAGCCCTCACTCCAGCTCAGACAGCTGCAGCTGAAAATTCTTCCCTTGGGAGTTTGCCACACTTTTTTAAAAGATTAAATAACTTCTCTCCAGATCTGGGTGCACCAACCTCTGGCTGACTCTGGTAGCAGCAACCTAAGAGGGTAAAAGTTTAGTGAGGGATAAAAAACAGGGTTAATTTAAGCATCACCACCTTCTGATGGGAAAAAAAAAAAAAAAGCACATTTGGGCTTGTTGCTCCGTAAACACAGGGCTCTTCCTCTGGCAGCTCTGCTGTTTACTTGGTCATTGTCAAGGAGGCAGGAAATACTGAATCAGAAATACTGCACAAAAAGAAATATATGATGCTTAGATATCCATGCTAAGAGCTATATAAAAAGCTGAGAGAGGCTGTGATAAATAGTTGATCTTACTGGCAGTGTTCTGCGAAATGCTGGAGCCCTAAAACGGCTCTTTGGAAAGGGCTGAGACAAATCCAATAGTTTGGAGGAGGGGACTGGTGGGTAGAGGTTGGACAGCCTCTGTCCCTTATTGCTGTCCTGGAGAAGAACAGTGTCTGCATGCTCCCTTCCCAGACCATCCTAGAAAGGGCTCCATAACTTACATTTTGCACAATTAACATCACTGCATTATTCCCTGCTTAGGATTTAAATATTATGTGTGTTTGGGTCCAGGCTTGGAGGACCTTGGAGGAGGTTCTAGTGTGCAGCTTTGTTTCCTGAGGAGTATAAACCAGTGAGATGAGTGGTTTGGAGCACTGGCATTTGGAAGGAGCTCACGAGGTGCTGGAGAACCCTGTGACAGCACCAGGGAGTGATCAAACACCTCTGCCCATGGATTTGTGGGGTCTCACCGAGCTCCTCTGTACCACCCACAGCTTCATTGGGAAAGTCTCACTTCATGGACTCCACGACAGAATGTCCTCTGCTGGAGGTGGCAGGACATGAAATGGGACTATCAGCTCTTCCACGGGCTCTGCTTTTCCTCCAGCCACCCACTCCTGGCCTCTCTGCCTGCACCCAAGGACAGAACCTCACTGAGATCCCCTCACACCATCTCTGCCCACGCTACTGCCAGCACAGAGACAAGACAGAGCGGAGTAAGGTGACGACAGAAAACCTGCTTTGAGCCTACAGCTTCCGTGCAGAACCTGGAGAACAGCAGCACAGGAGACTGAGGTTTATTTCCAGCCCTGTGTGGGCTAAAATCACCTCTGTACCCTGATTTCCCATCTGGCAACAAACGGGAATGATTTGCTCATCTTCCTTCGCGAAGCGCTCAGGGGTGTGTGACTGAGACATGCGAATCATGGCAATTATTGTGACTCCAACAAAGGAGCTATTGACATTTAAAGCAGATAAAGCTTTTAAATTACAGATGACACCTTGTGCCCAGACTCGCAGAGGTCCTGGATTCACCCAGCCATGAGGCATTTCACTCCCACAGGCTTTCATCACGTCGCTTCCTCCAGGCTGGATCTGCACCATTTGAACGTGCAACATTTCAATGTCTTCTCAGGATGTCCTGGGCATTTTGGGAAAAGCAGGAAATCCTACCAGCGACCTTCCCTGTGGACCTGACTTCATGATGGCCACAGCTCTGTGAATGGTTTCAATCACAGAGGGCTCTGAAACGCACCCACATGGTAAAGGTCCAGGCTACCAGGACTGTGACCACCACCCCACAGACATCTACCACACATCCTCTGACCAAATCTGGGTGATTTGTAGCTTGCATTAGATGTCACTGACCAATTCACAGAATCACAGGATGTTTGGTTTGGAAAAAGCCTTATAATTCATCTCTTTACAACCCCCTGTCATGGGCAGGGACACCTTCCATGAGACCAGGTTGCTCCTAGCCCTGTCCAATCTGCCTTGAACAATTCCAGGGATATGGAATTCTTCCAGTTAGGCAAGAACGACTCAACAAAAATTCTGCAGACACACAGTGCTTATGCCAATCAGAAGGATCTGGGCATGAAAGGAAAAATAAGGTCAGAAAACTGGTTTTTCTAAAGCAGAGACTAGGCAAACTCCCAGGAGAAGAAACATAATCAATTTTACATTCCCTGGTTTGGGTAACTGAGGCAGCTGATGACCAGAGCCATGAGTAGCTGTGGATATTTCTCCTGTCTACAAACACCTGGAGGTGACCAGGCAAGTGGTCACTTGAACCTCCTGCCCCCTGGTCTCACCCTGACCTCTCAGTCTGGGTCCAAATCTGGCATCAACAGCAATTACCCACCCAGCGTGGGTGTCCCATGGTTTCAGCCAGGGATGTCTGGGAGGTCCTTGAGGGGCTGCAGAGGTGCAAGCAGTTCATTATTGATTTAGCTGAGGTTGAAATCACCCTGGTGGGAGCATAATGATGGATGTGCAAACAAAAGTTTTCCTGTTAACCTCGCCGTTGCTAAAGATCTTGGAGCACTGTCTGGGTGGAAGCTCTGAGATGACCAGGAGAGTGAATTCAGTAACCTGGTCTGCACACAACTAACAGCAATCCCCACTTTGTCCTGGATGTTTGCCAGTGCCTCCACCAGCACTACTCAGGTGACAGAGTTGTCTTCCTCATTAATTTTTATTGCTGTCTTTCCTACCTCACACCTTTTTGGGTGCCAGGGTGTCAGCTCAGCTGGGTAACAGCAGTTCATCATCACCTTAAAGACCTGTTATCCCACGAACACACCAAAACATCATAACCACCCTTGGCCAGACCTTGCAGTGAGCGAGGGACAGACCTGCCATCTGCAGGACACACGGACAAGGAGAACTCATCACCTGTCTGAGAACCACAAGCCAATCTCTCAGTCCCACAGAGAGGGCCTGGAAGGGGCCACAAAGAAACACAAGTTAATTTCCTTGCTGGGTTGCCATCCGAACAGCTGGGACACTTGCTTGACCCAGCCCTGCAGACACCTCATGTAATGTCCAGAGGAAACAGCTCCCCCTCGGCAGCCTTGCTCTTCTGCAGGAGTCCCTTGTTATATTAATTTTATTCCTGCATGTCCCAGCACTGTGAGAATCTCGAGGCAGCGACGTGCCCATTGCCTTCACGAGTGTGCACAGGAAATCTTGGGCTACCTACGGAATTTTGGAGATACTAAGAGTCCTGCCCCTGAAATGGAGACAAAGAATCCATGCCCTCTCTAGCATCCTTCTCCTAGGCCAGCAATCCCCTCCTTGCTACATGTAGGTGGGAGGAAGAGAGAGGATCAAGCACAGTGAATCCCAGTTCATCCCAGCATCCAAAGCAGTGCTGATACCTCCAAATCATGGAAACACATATTAGACTGCATCTCCCATCCCATGGGCTGCATTTCCTGTAGCACAAACTCAGTGTAAAAGCATAAGGGTTTCAAGAAACCTTCATAATACAGCAAGGGTCTGAGACCCAGCACCAGCCCCATCTGCTCAGAGGCCATTTCTGCACCTGAGAAAATGCTCATCCCACTCCCAACACCTGAGAAAATGCTCCTCCCACTCCCAACACCTGAGAAAATGCTCCTCCCACTCCCAACACCTGAGAAAATGCTCCTCCCACTCCCAACACCAGGCTGAGGTGTTGACTGGCACACAGCTGGGGCTGACAGATGGATCTTGCTTGCAAATGCCATGTCTGGAGATGCCCAGCCTTGCAGCCCAGGAGGATACAGCAGGGACCAGCTGGATTTTGCCAGCAGGATGCATCCTTGTTTTAAATTCTGCACGTGCAATTTGTCCTCTTTGTAAGGTGGAGGTGATGAGGGTTCTATGGAGACAGGCCAAAGTTAGAAAGAGGGATGTAAGATGAGGAAAACTGTGGAGGAAGGTGCTCCCTTGTCCAGGCACCAAGGCTAGAGAATTCCCCTTGCACTGGAAATGAAGCTGAGTCCATTAAAAGGCCAGCTTGCCCGTGAATGAATGAAACTGGGCAGGGAAAGGCAGGCAGCTAATCCTGTTTGACACCAGGAGCTTTACTGCACAGGCACTCCTGGCTCACATCAGTTCACTCCACTGAGGGATTTTCATGGGTGCCTGGTAGCAGGATGTTCTCCTGTGGGATGCTTAGACCCTCCTAAGAAGGGCATTCTTGGTGCTGCTCACCATGAGGTGGGACTGGGACCACTCATCTGCTGAGCTGGGCAAGACACTGAGGCTTGGCCTCTGCTTTTCTGGGAGCCAGGACTAAAGGATGAATGAAGCCTTGGGGGCTTCACCCATCCCCAAAACCTCTCCCTGAAGTGGAAGTCCCTGAGCTGGGTAACACAGGAAGTGGACAACCTCTGGATGGACATTGGTGCACACAGGTGGCTCCAAACAAGTCCAAGGGGCATGAGATATTACAGAATCAGGGCTGGAAAGGACTTTTTAAAAGATTATCTAGTTCCAACACACCTACCACTTTCCACTAGCCCAGGTTGTTCCAAGCCCTATCCAGCCTGGCCTGGGACACTGCCAGGGATCCAGGGGCAGCCACAGCTGCTCTGGGCACCCTGTGCCAGGGCCTCCCCACCCTCACAGCCACCAATTCCTTCCCCAGATCCCAGCTGGTGCTGCCCTCTGGCCCTGGGAAGCCATTCCCTGTGTCCTGTCCCTGCAGGCCTTGTCCCCAGCCCCTCTGCAGCTCTCCTGGAGCCCCTTGAGGCCCTGGCAGGGGCTGGGAGCTCTCCCTGGAGCTTCTCTTGTGCAGCTGAACAGCCCCAGGTGTCCCAGGCTGGCTCCAGAGCAGAGGGGCTCCAGACCAGGGAGAATCCTCCCTCGGACCTGCTCTAACAAGTCCATTTCTTTCCTGAACTGGAGGACTCAGGGCTCCATTATGGCCAGAGTTTTCAGCTCTCTCCTTTAAAAAAAAGCATAAAAACCCCCCAAACCCAAAAAACCCCAAAAAACCAAAAAAAAACCCCAAAAAACAACCCACCCCAGAAAGATGGACGCACAAAAACTCGGTGGGTGGGTGAGCATGGGGGGTCCTGCAGGCAGCTGGCCAGATCCATGGGTCTTCCCATGGGGGCTGGGTCTTCCTTTCATCTGCCCTGGGACTGAACTGCACGGATGATCAAGGAACTGGAGGAGTTAACAGACTCCCAGCCAGAGATATTCGTGGCACCCAGAGTTCGTGTAAAGTTTCATACCGGGACCCTTTACTAAATTCTTTTGGTCATGGGAGAGAAAACACTGCAACTGTTTAGTCTGCAGGGAGGTGGTGGCTCTGGCCCAGCACTCGGCATCGCTGAGCAAACACGCGGCGCTGCAAAGGGGCTGTCACCCTCCTTATCTCCTCTGTCTGCTTTTCTCCATGTCTCTCCCACCACCAGGCACCTCAAGAGCACCGTGTACCAAGTGCTGTATCTCCCTGCTGGAAATGCAGCTCTGGGATGGGGGAGAAGCGGCCACTTGAAAATCGAGACCTGGAGGTGAAGTGCCAGTCTGATAAAAAAAAAAAAATGTTATTTACATAAAGGAGCTCAGAAAATCTTTCTCAGAGGTTAATATTTACAAATTCTATGTAGCCAGGGAGCTTTTGCTGTAAGAAATGTTGTATTTGGCTGGTTTTTATATACTTTTTTAATGGATGTGAAAGATGCATTAATATTTTTTTTGTTCATCCCCTGAAGCACACAGGTATGGAGCACCTTACAACGTCTCTGAAGCTGCCTATCCAAGCTGGGAAAACTAAGATTAAAAAAAGGTGATGCAGAAAACAGCATCAACCTGCAAAAGCCCTCAATTCCTCCACCCTTTTTGTATCTCTAAAGGGATGCCCATGATTACCATGATGCATTTTGCCACATGTTGGCAGACTTTGAGCATCACCATGTAAGACCACTGGATGGCACGGGCTGGAATATTAGAGGTGCAAAGAAAAGCACCTTACTCTCATGAACAAAGCAGAAATTGAAAAGTCCTATTTCTCCAGCCTGAAACTGACTCCTTAGCTGGAAGACACTTTGCTCTTGCTGTCCTCACTTTCAGTTCCTGCTGCTCCTGGACTGGAAGTGTGATCACAGAATCACAGAATAGTCTGGTTTGGAAAGGACCCTTAAGATCATCTTGTTCCAATCTCCCTGCCATGGGCAGAGACACCTTCCACTAGACCAGATTGCTCCAAACCCTGTCCAGCCTGGCTTTATCACTGAATTTGGATTTCCAGCACTGTCACAGATGCTTGTTTTATCCTCTGTTTAATAATAATAAAAATATATATTTAGAGCAACAGTAATTTTAAGAAAAGGAAGCAAGAGAAGTGGAGGAACTTATCACTGGGAGGGGAAAAGGAAGCACTACTTTGGGATGCTCAGTGAGGGGAGGAGCACGGGGGGACACCCCGTGGTTGGCAGCACTCTTGATAAGACCAGAGAATGTGGCAAAGTAGGGCAGCATCCTCCACCCATACATTGTTTGTTACTGTCCCCAAGACTTGGATGCTGCATTTTGCATCAGTATCAGGCCTGGCAAGCTGTAGGACAGGGACCTGAAATAATTCTCAAGCCTCATTTCTCACTCCTCAAGTGTCCTGTAGCTCCTCTGCTCCCAAGAACCACCAAAGCCACTTCCCACCATAATTTTGCATTTTCTTGTTTAGAAGTGTGCAGCAGGAAAAGATGAGGCTGTGCAAAACGAAGATTACAGGGGAGGCAAAGGAGATGTGGACTTTTGTTGGAAGCATTCATTCTTGAAATCCAGATTCTGACAGACAGCTACATACCAAAATACCCAGCAATGAAAAAAATCCTGAACCTAAGCATGGCTGGGGGATGCTGAGGGTGCTCAAACTGCAGGCCCCATGGGACCATCCCTCTGGGTGCCCCCACAGCAGTCAGCTTCACTTTGCTGGAAACTGAACCTGGTACAGAAACTTGTGACTCAGCCAGAAAACTTTAAAATAAGAGATTTCCTGCTGGTGAGCACAAGAGCATCCTCTGTATGCTATGGGCCTGTGCCCAAGTAAATCCAGGGATGGGCAAAGCATGTTACCTCATTTTCCCTCTTTCCTAGGGAGAAACAGAGATGCTTCCCTCTGCAGCATCCTTCTACCCAAATCCCATCTTTGGGCTGATGCTGGCACATCCATCTGCACTGGCCTTGGCACAGGAGGTGATGTCCCTGGCACTTGTTTTTCCAAAGTGCTCCTGTGTCAGCAGGATTCGCAGCAGGATGCACAGCTGTCCTGTGTCAGCTTCATTCCCTGACAAAATGATCAAGGAGTGTGGGGTTTGTGGGATGAGTCCCTGGCAGGGTGATGCAGCATCACATGTCCCAGTGAACCTCCAAAACTCCTGTCCCCAGGTGAGGTGAAGTGAATCAGCTGAAAGCAGAGCTGGGCACAGCAGAGTGTCTGTAGATATGGGGAGCAGGGATTGTCCAACCCCACAGCATCCCAAAATCCCCACCTTGGGGTGGCTGCAGCAGCCTGAGCTGGATTTGGGCTGGAGCAGATGGTCTGTGAGGAGGGTGCCTTGAGGCAGCTGAGCCCCTGGGCTGACAGGAACATACTCCCACATCCCGTGGGTTTGAGCCTTTTGGCAGCAAACAAGAGATAAGGAGCTGATGATCCAGTTCAGATCTGGAGAGGTCTCAACACTGAAGTGTCCCCCTGCCTTTCATCACCTCTCATCAACGGACAAATGGATTTTGAGGCTTTTTTAAATTATTATTTCTGCTTTTTCTACCAGGACCCCTGGCATCTTTACCCACCAGCAATGGCTGGGGGCAGCCAGGAGCCCACCCCAGCAGGAGGCTGCTGCCTGGCTCTGTGCCAGCAGCACACAGGGCATCCTGCAGGATGCAGGCAGGATGCAGGCAGGCTGAGCAGTCTGCAGTCTCCACCTAGAGCCCAGAACAGCCTCTGCTCCATGCTTGAGCCCATGCACAGGATGTCCCACCACTCGAACTCCCTGCTCTGAACTCAGCTGTGCTTTTAGCAGGCAGCAGCAGCTAACACTGACACTCTTCACCACCAAATTGCACAAAGAAGAGGATGGAGCCTCTGCTGGGTCCCACCATCACTGGCAGATGCCCAGGCCATCCACTGCCTGCAGAGAGAATGAGACACCAGGTACCATCCCTGTGGTCCCACCATGGGCTGGAGAATAGGCTAGTCCCCACCGTGGCTTTGAAATCTCACCCCTCCAAGAGGAAAAGAAGCCAGGAGAAACCACACATAAATTTATGGACCAAAGGAGATGGCTGTTTTTGCACAACACATCCGAGCATTGCAAAGTATAAGGTATAAAACCTTACCAGCACATTGAATTAAAATCAAATATGCCAATCTTTAAACTGGAAGGGATTTTTAAAAAGAAAATTAGTCCTGCTTCCCATCAAACTTTCAACTGCACGATGCACTGCTAGTCTAAACAAAACACCTTTCCCGAGCAGAGTCATGAGTGTGGCTGCATTGGGTAGACCCCAGAGCAGCACAGCAGTAGGGACAATCCCCTTGGCATCCCCTGTGATGCCCACGGCTACATCAGTGGCCCTGTGGCCACCTCCACCTGCAACTCTCCACGATCCCCAAAACCCAGCCTGGGTTTACCCTGAAGACTGATGTGCAGTGCAAACCCACACTGCTTGTTTAATTTAGGCTCAACTATTCCCAGCTCCTAATGCTTGTGTGGCACAGCTCCTCTCCCCATCCCCTCCTTCCTATCAGTGCAAAACGGCCCTTTTCCCACACTCTGTTACAACCTGACATCCTGGGCTCCATTAACCCCTCCCTCACCTCACCAGCACCCTTCAGTGAGGTGCTGCCATGCTCTCCCTGGTCCCCACCAAGCTCCTTGGCCAAGGGAAGGCTGCAGAGGAGCAGGGTGGCTCCTACAAGCCACCGCTCCACTTGGGAGAAGCGGCAAGTTCAAGGCACGCAGCCGGACATTTAATCCAGGGCTCTCCAGTAACTCCCAGCCCCGCACAGGACCCGTGTGCCAGCGGCTCCTGGAGCCTCCCGTGGCAAAGCCCAGCGCTGTTATCACACTCTGGGCAGGCAGACACGGCTTGGCTGGGCTCGGGTAAGAGCAGGGCCAGCCCTGCCCTTCACCTGCAGGCACAGACAGGCTGCCAGCCTGCTCCCCGGGCTCCCTCTCCTGCCTGCTGCTGACACTTGCACGGGGTGTGTTTGGCCCCAGATGACTATGCAAAAGAAGGGGAAAAAAAAAACCCAACAACCCCCCCCCCCCATAGTAAGATTTTTTAAAAAATTACTATCATTGTAAGTTATATAATACTAGTATATGTCATTAGTAAATATATATATTATATATATATGCAAGAAGCATATATATTAACATGTGAGCAAAATAAGAAGTCACTGAATACAAGAATCAAGAGGTAAAAATAACATGATAAGAAATAGTAAAAGCGAAATAATAAATACACTGTAAAAAAATTGGAGAATGTCTCCAGAGGCACAAGTGCGGGCAAAAAAAAAGGGAACGTGTCCCCTTTCCACTATTTTTCTCTGTGCTTGAGAGCAGGAGGATGCAGCAGCTGGGGATGCTCCTCAGAGCCACCCACAGGGCTGCATTCCCTGTGCCCCTTCAAGCACTACATAGATATATGAGTGTGCACGAATTTAGAACTGCCTTTGAATTGCCTGGGCGTATAGAAAATAAATCTCTTCAAAGCTACACGAAGCTTTTGCCAGGGGAGTCCCTCAGTGATTTACAAAAGCAGGACGGTTTGATGTTTATCAATATCAGAAGTGTAAGGGAAGAAAGGTTTCCAAGCTCTGTGAGTTTCTGCAAACCCCTAAATGAAGGTGTCTACACAAAGGCAGCATCATTTGCTATTTCTGTGCTTGCGCTGGGCTTCTGAGGAGCTGGCAGCCATTCTGAGGTTCACCACCAAGGTGTTCCTCATCTGCACAGATAGTCGAGAAGAGCTCAAGCCAACTGAGCTCCTTCCCCACTGAATCTCCACTTTACTGTGGGGAGAGCTCAAACAGCTCCTCTGGAGGAGAAACCAAAGGCTGCAGCGTTGGCTCATGCTTAGAGGTGGATGTAGTGCTGCTCTGTGGCACACTTGTATGGCTCCAGGATTGACTCCAGGGATACCTGGACCTTTTTCCCTCCACCTCTCAGTGAAGCAACCTCTCTGATGTCTGCTGGGCAATGCCCTTTCAGAGACAAGTGATACCACTCTGTTTTATGTGCACAGATTGGACCATCTGTAATTAAATTATATTAAAAACAGCCACAGAAAGAGGACTGAGGGGTTTTTGTAGTCAGTGCTGGACATGGCGTACAGGTCAGATACTCTCCAGCCACATTTGGATCCTCCTGCCTCCACTTCTGCCAAACCACAAACTGTTCCTCACCAATAATCATGTCGAGAAGGGAAAAAAAAAAAAAAAAAGAAATCTGCCTTTCAGCATTTACCATTAATGTATTACTTAGAATAACACAGAACATCATAGAACCATTAGGGTTGAGAAAGACTTCTCAAATCACTGAGCCCAACCAACTTCCATGTCCCAGTTCTACCCAGTGTCCATCATTACAACTTAGAGCCCTACAATGCTGAAAGTGCTGTTATCACTGGGAGGTTGTTTGCTCAGACTAAAAAGGCTACATCAGAGGAAGAACCTCAGACGAAGAAAATTCATCCCAAATCCTCACGCTCAGCTTGGCAAAGACTTCACAGTGCACCCACATTTACTAAAAGGAATCACTCAGTTCTCCAGTACCTCATGCCACAATGTCTACATCCCAAGAAACGTGTCAACCTAAATCCTCCTCTTCCATCCCCCACCTGGGACAACAGCAATGGATTTTTGGCCACCTTCCTGGCCGAGCCCCTCTATAAATGGTCACACCAATCACCTCAACCAATCAACCACACAAATCAAACTCGACCAAGGCCACTGAGACTGAAGTGAAATCTCTGCCAAAAGCCACATTATTCATCTGAAGGGTCTCGAGGGGAATGGTCTGGAAGGGAAGCCATACAAGGAGGGGATGAGGGCACTTGGTTTGTTCAGCCTGGTGCTCCCCTCTCTGAGGGGACACTCACTCTAGTTACAACTTCCTTGTCATGTGCAAAGAAGGGTCAGGCACTGATCTCTGCTCTGTGTGACCCAGGGACAGGACCCAGGGAATGGCTGGAAATGTGCCAGGGAGGGTTAGGCTGGATATCAGGAAAAGGCTCTCCCCGCAGAGGGTGCTGGGGCACAGCCCCAAAGCTGACAGAGCTCCAGGAGCATTTGGACAATGCTCTTTTGTTGGGGTGTCTGTGCAGGGTCAAGGGTTTAAATCCATGATCCTTGTGACTCCTTTCCAGCTCAAGATGTTCTGTGTTTCTATGAAGTCTCTACATCCAGAGCCAAACACAGCACTGAACCAAGGAAGGGCCATTTCTGGGGCATCAAGAGGTTGCAGGAAAAAGATGAAGAAATCCTGATTGTGTTTCTTCCAATGTGTGGGTGTGCAACTGGGTTTGCCATTTGGAATGTATCAGGATGTGCAAGAGTGCCTGCAATAGGGTAGGCAATAGGGCAAGCCATAGGGTATGCATTTGGGTGTGCAACAGGGGAGGCATGAGGGTGTGTAATAGGGTATTCATTAGGGTATGCCACAGAGAATTCATCAGGATATACCACAGGGTATGCCACAGGGTATCCAACAGGATACACAGTAAGGTAAATCATAAGGTAGGCATTAGGGTGTGCAACAGGGTAGGCACTGGAGTGTGCAATAGGATGTGTTTCAGGGAATGCATTAGGATATACCATATGGAATGCACTAGGATATACCACAGGGTATGCCATAGGGAATGCATTATGGTATGTAGTAGGGTGTGCATCAGGATGGACCACAGGACTGCCATGGGAAGTGCACTAGGGTATGTAATAGGGTGTGCATCAGGATGTACCATAGCACATGCCATGGGAAATGCACTAGGGTATGTAATAGGGTGTGCATTAGGATGTACCATAGGACGTGCCGTAGGAAGTGCATTAGGGTATGTAATAGGGTGTGCATTAGGATGTACCATAGGACATGCCATGGGAAGTGCATTAGGCTCTACCAGGAGACAGCCACCAGGGAATACCACAGGCTATCCAACAGGATATGCACTAGGGCATGCCACTGAGTATGCATTAGGGTATAAATTTTGGGATGCACCAGGGTGTGCTATAGGGTTTTCCACAGAGTATCCCATGAGGCATCCAACGCAGCGTGCCTTAGGGTGTGAAATGGGGTATACATTAGGGTATGCCACAGGGTATCCAAAGGAGCACACAGCAGGGTAAGCCACAGGGCATCCAGCAGAACCAGCCCTTCTCCTCTGGCACCAAGGCAGTTCCATGTGCAGGGATGCACCAGGCACTGGCTCTGGCAGCAGGCCAGTGAGCTCTGCTGCTCTGTGTTGGGATGTTCATTGCGTGATTTTTGAGTTTGGTTTTTTTTTATTATTATTATTAAAAGAAGCTATCAGCCTTCTGTTTGATGTGCTGTTGGCCGTGGTTGCCAAGGGGAGCAGTGTACAATTACAGCCCCAGTGATGTCCACTCTAATAATACACTTGGCTCTGCATAGCTCAGATGCAGACACAGCTCTGCTATAAAGAGCACGGTTGTTCCAGCAAAGGAGTACTCCAACTTATGTTACATGTGAAGGGTTTGTGGCACATTGCTTAACACCCCCCAACTGGAAAAAGAAAAAAAAAAGCGGGGGGGAAAAAAGGAAAAAAAAGAAAAAAAAAAAGGGAAAAATAAAGCCTGGGCATGCTGGTGAGTGAAACTATGACAAACAAAAATCTCTTGCAGGAGACTTACTTTCAATGTATTAAGAAGGTATTTCTAGAAGCATGAAGAAATTGTCTGTGTATCCATTAAGATGTTCTTTCATGTCCCCAGACATCCAAGCTCCCCAGGCACAGCTCACCTAGGTGGGACCTAAGGGCTCAGACAGTTCAAACTTACTCTTGCTACCAAAACACTAAACCAAACTCAGTGAGAAAATCAAACCCAAATCACAGAACTACTGATTTGTTTAGGTTGGAAAAGCCTTCTATGATCATCAAGTCCACCGATTCCTTCAGCACTGCCAAGACCACCACTGACCCATGTCCCCTGGTGCCACACCCACACGGCTTTTAAATCCCTGCAGCAGTGGTGCCTCCACAACTTGCTCAGGCAGCCTGTGCCAGGCTTGGACAACCCAGATGCCAAATGATCCCTCCAGTGCCAAGCTCCCAAATGGCAGCTCTACCAGCTGTCCAACCCATGGCTCTCCTTTCCACATCTCCTTTCCTGAGGGGTAGGCAGCACCCGAATTCAAGACTCGGCCAAGATTCTAGACCAAAACACAGAGTGAAGGATAAATTCAAGCCAAAGTTTTCCTGATGGATCCTCTTAGAGGATGAAGTGGACCATGTCAGCTGTAGGGAAGCTCTTCAGAGGAGCTGCTGGCAGGGAGGAGGATGATGTGACAACACCCTCATGCTGCAGCACTGGCATCTCTTTTGGGATCAAACCAAGTGCCCTAAGATAAGCTGTGAACATGTGCAACCCTTGAGCATGAGCACCTTGTCAACAGCTGAAAATAGAAGAGGAGGCAGATTAAAAAGACAGTTTACTGCCTGTTTTGCAGGGGGGAAAAAAACACCTTGCTGCTTGTTTTAAGGTCCAGCAGGGTACAAAGACACTGTCTACAGGTAAAGGGATATAGGTACAGGTCTATAGGTATTGACCACGCTGGCAGGGCACCTCAATGGGTTCATGCACCAACTCCTGAGGTCCTCTGTGGGGGCTGAGGGACAGGGACATCGCAGTGCTGAGGGAAAGGGACAAACAAGGCCCTACAAAACAGGAGCATCTGCGGGAGCAGATGTGGGGTGAGCGGTGCAGCCCCAGGCGCCAGCAGCACGGGGAGGGATCACACTGATCCCGATTTATCACACCCAGGCACAGTAATTCCCCAGCTCGCCGGGGCCCAGCAAGCCGAGCTCCTTACGTCCGGGGATCAGATTAGTCTGAAAGGTGCTAGAGAGACACAAATCCTGCTCTGCAGCAAGCGTTTTATTAAAGGTTTGTCTTTCTTTTTTAATTAACGGGAAATTATCTAAAAATGGCCGATGGAAAGTATCTGATGGCGGAAAGGCCAGGACTGTAGCTGGTAGATGTCCTATCATCAGTCATATAAAAATATGATTATAACACACACACACACATATATATATTTATATGTATGTGTATACATATGGCATCTGTTACAATAATTGATATCAATGTATTAATATATCATACATCAATTCACATTGCTCCATAACATGACATAATATCCAATATGCCTTATCAATACTGATAATATATCGTATCACTTCCAACACCCCATATTGATATTGATAATCAGCCTCCTTATTTCACACAAGGCAGCTACAATGACTCTTTGGCGCCTCATACCTGGCTCTGTCTCCAGCCAGGCCTATCAGACCTGAATACCTCAAAATATTCCTAGTTTAGGGCTTGACCAAAGTATTTATGAACCAGTGTGAGTGTCTCTGATTGTTTTATCTGGAAAACGAAACAGTGCTTGGAGAACATCAAAACCCCTTACTATCAGAAAGGAAATGTTAAATTATTTAATTTCACACAGCACTTTGCTTCTGACCTGTAATGATCTGTCACCTTTTACCCCATCAAGACATTTATAAAAGATGTGCAGTTTGAGGCTGAACAAATCCCTTCTGCATATTTCTCTGTGCCTCAGCACATGAACTCGGTCACTGGCCCACCCTGCTCCCTCTTTGCACTTCATTCCTCCCCAGCTCTCCACAATGCTCCCATCACACTCTGACTGGCCACACGTTCCTGGGAAGCACTTTTAGTCTCTCTGGAGATAGGAGATACATTATTTATCCTGCGTTCATGCTGTGAAGAGCTGAATGGGAAGCCACTCAGTCTTGCACAGGATGCTGCAGTATAAATCAGTTTACTGGGTCTGTTCGCATGGGTGGAATTGCTGGGGGAAGAGAATAAAACAAACTGGAGGAGTCCTCTCAGGACTGCCATCAGCATCAATTTTGGGCTAACACCCTGCTGCTCCCTGGCCATCACTCTTGGACTTTATTCTTAGATTGCTCAGCCTAACAGGGAGAGACGCAAGAGTGATCTGGTATGGGAAGAACAGGATGCACAGCAGGTTTAGACCTCCCTCCAGCCCCTTGCTGCTAATTCTGGGACTGATTCTGTCTGCAATTTCCCTCATTCTGATTGATAATCCCTTTGGAAATACTCACCTGGAAAAACTCACCACCTGGCACAGGTAATGGGCAGATGTGGATGCTGACCGAGGGTTTTGCAGGGGGGAGTGGGCACAGGGAGAGATGTTGTGTTTGACACGCATACAGAGCAACGAGAGAAGCAAAGCTAGACCAGTCATTGTGTAGAATTATCTGATATTGATTTTCACTATTTGATTTTACTCCTTATTTCCCTGCTTGTTGTGTTGCCCCAAAGCCAACTCAAGGTACAGGCAGCCAGGCACAGCACCCAAGAGAGCACCTCCAACAAGAGCAGCAAGAAGAATGAGAAGATGAGTCAAAAACTGGAGTGATGCCGAGCAACAGACTTGTGTGGAGAGCAGAGAAACAAAATGTGAGGTCTGTATGTCCCACAGATGAGATGTGCGTGTGAGGGAACAGCCACACGGAAATGCACCTTAAATTAAGGATGGAAATTCCTGGTTTCGACGCTGTCTCCAGAGGCAGAAAATTGGAGGTGCATGTGACACCCTCTCAGAAAATAACCTCTGGCAGTGGCACTGCAGTAAAACACACTCCTCTCAGTAGACCACGGGCAGTTGAGGATAGCCCCTCTTTCTCATCATCCAACATTACTACAGAATCATCCAGGCTGGAAAAGATCTCCAAGACCACCAAGTCCAACTATTAACCTCATGGACCAGTTATCAGAGCCACTGCTTTTTCCTCCCCTCTGCAACTTTGCTGACACTGATGGTTTTGGAGCAGAACAACCAACTGGCTCTCTGCATACCAATAAACAAGTCACTCAGAATAGTGAGAAAATATGCAATTATTTCAGTTTTGTTTGCCATCAGAAACCAGAATCAAGCCCTTCAGCCAGCTGATGCCGGCAAAAGACCATACTGGTGTCAAGACCATCAGGGACTTGTCTTGGAGTCACTAGTGCTGAGATGGACCCTCCACTCCAACAGCTTATACTGAGAGACCTTCCCAGTTAATTTCTTTTCATGCCATGAGGATGCTGCCTCAAGCAGCATTACTCATTGACTCATTACTCAGACAGGCCGTGGTGTGAGATGCCACAACTCCATGTAGAAAATCATGAAGTGACAATGAGGAGTACCTTGAAAATGCCCTCAGTGTCACATTATCTATGGTAACCATTAAAGATGTGCAGAGACAAAACAACAGGTGCAACTTGACCCCATCGATCGGGTTCAAAAGGAATTTGGTAGCAGCTCAGCTCCAAATAAATGGTTAAGACCAGTTGAGGTGATGCTACAGGCGTCTGGGCAACTAACTTTATCTCATTACCTGCAACATGTTGAGGAGCAGACTCCGAAATTTGGTTCCTTCCACCATGAAGAGGGCCATCTTGTCACAGAGCTTGGCTGCTGTGGAAGCAAAGCTGCGGTCTGTCACCGCTTTCTGGTAGATAGTCTTGACTATCTCCCCCAGCATCTCCTCAGAGTTGGTGGAGTTCTGAGCCTCCTCCATGAAGGTGGTGAGCTTGGAGTCAACATCACTGCTGTTGTTCCTCATGCTGTTGAGAATTTCAATTAGTTTGTCCATTTTATTCTTTTCAGGGTCGGTGGTTTCCACCGTGACTTCGTCCTGGTCCGTGAAAAGGGAAAGACAAGGCGTCTGTTACACAAGGAAAAAACAGATATATCAGCCCGTGTCCTTGCACAAACAGCAAAGGGGTTAGGGGATTGGGAGGACATAAACAGAGAGAGAGAAAAGACAAAAGCATCTTTTAGTGGCACAGTGATATAACCTCAGCATTGGAAAGCACAAGCGCATGCATGCTGCCCCAGAAATGTCCCCTTTCTCCATTTCCCACACCACTCAATCCCAAAGTCCTACCCCTCAGCTCAAGGAGAAAATGTCCTTGAGGGTCCTGAGCCAGGATGCCAAAGTCTGATCAGCTTTGACTTCCCTTTGGCATCTTGGAGCAGTTTCTGGTGTCTGTGACATCATAATAATGCACATGCTTTTGCTTCTCTTTAGAAAGTGCCCGGATGTTTGCAAAATCTTCAGACAACAATCCCACAAAAATATATTATATATATATTTCAATATAAAATACATAAATATAAACATATATTATATATATCTAACTATAAATATATTTTAATATATATTTAATGATGTAAATTGAGATCAAAGATGTCACATGTTCCCAGCATTCAAAAGACTTTTCCATCTCTTGCCTGTCACATTTTTCACTTCCCATCATTACCACAGAAATAATTGCTTCTTTTCAACATTTTATTATGCGTTTGCTCCTTTTCCCCCAGTGTCAGGCATGCATCCTGCTGGTTCTGGTCTGCCCTCTTCTGTCTCTCCAGTTCAATCTCATACAACACAAACTTGTAGCAATTTTTTGGACAAACCCAATCCCCAAGGGAGTTGTCCAAACCTCCCATCACTCTGTGTTGACAACACCCACCCAGAGTGGGGGCTGATGAGACTTTCATTCTTACAAGACTCTAAATTTCCGAGAACATTAAAATGAATACTCTGAAAGTCTCTACTATACTCCCATTGCTTTGAAGAACATAAAAATAACTAACGAAATCTCTTACCCCCCTCATGCCACATCCAGAAATAGTAAATGCTCATGCATTCAAAGGTATACATTTCCAACATGCACTCCCATGGAATTGTATATGTTCAGGTTATTTTTGCTCTGTATTTTGGAAATCTCATTAGAGATAACCCCATGGATGCTTTTTACAGTCTGACAAAATAATCTCAAGAGAAAGAATTTGAGTTTCACAGGGGGCAAATGGAGATACCATCTCCAAATTCCTCAGAAATCTGTGGCTGAATATTGTTTCCAAAAAGGATTTCTCCTCCGTCACTTGCATGCAATACTTTTGTTATTGTTGGGTTGTTGGAAGGAAGGGGGAAGATAAGGGCATTTCAATTCATTGCAGAGATAAATGGATATCAGCTTTAAAGCAACGGAGCCCAACTATTCAGAAGTCAAGAGTCAAAGTTTGGGATTTAGCTCTGTACTTGCAGAGACAGATTGCCTCTTTTAGATTTTTTTTTTGCAAAGTGACTGAGCTCTTCAGACCAGGAGGGAGCTCACGTGTGTGCCAGCCTTTCCCCATGGAAAAGGGGACAGTTTCCAGCCCTTGGAGAACTCAAGCTAAGAAAGGCTGAAACCCCCCCAAAGGGTTTTCTCAAGCAAGCTGAGAACTCAAGCAACCTCAACCAAGAAGTTCAGCTCAGATCCTCAATTCTTTCAATAAAAGGCCTCCTGAAGAAGCACAAAGACACCTCAAGAGAAGCGCTGACACAGAAGTCAAGCTCAGAGCTTCAATTCTTTCAATAAAAGGCCTCCTGAAGAAGCACAAAGACATCTCAAGAGAAGAGCTGCCACTAGGGGATTTCGGCAAGTTGGGAGCATTGATGGAAAGGTCCCTTGAGCCCACCCCACTCTCTGTACCGAGAACAGCCAACAGCCAAACTCCCAGAAAAAGACCAACTCAAGAAATAATACCTTTTCTTTTAGCCTCCTCCTCAGCCTGTCTTTAGAGGACTGAAGCAAGTTGATCTTGGGCCGGTCTCCGGCGCGCTCGTGGGCGCTGTCTCTGCGCTTGGTCTCGGGCTCGGGGCCGTACTGCTGGCACTGCTTCTCGGGGGCCTCGGGGCCACGGGGTGCCTCCGCGGGGACGTGCGCCGTGCCCGCCGAGCTCTCCTCGATCTTCAGGTTCTCAGTCTCTTTGGCGTTCCTGTGCGTTTCCTTGTCGTTGGGAGAGTGCTTCTGGTTGTGGTGCCATCGCCGGTTCTGGCTGTAGCCGTGGTGGCCCGTCCTGCCCGAGGAGTGAGGGGCCTGGCCTCCTTGGTAGAGTTTCTGGTGGTCCCTGTTGTGCTTGGTGCCACCCTGCTGGTGATCCGCGTGCTGCTGAGATTTGTTCCCGCTGGGAAGTCTCTGCTGTCGCCTGGGAAGGAAAGGAAAACTCATTGGAAAGACAGCCGGCGTCAGAAAACAGGTTTTAACCTCCTATCGGATGGAAACCAAATAGGTTTTTTGGTTTGTTGGTTCATTTGGTTCTTTTATTTCGCAAACTGAATGGCAGAGAATAAAAAAAAAAAAAAATAAAAAAATGGAAGAGAGTTGAAGAAAGTTTTGCATCAGTATCAGGCCTGGCAAGCCGCAGGACAGGGACCTGAAATAATTCTCAAGCCTCATTCCTCACGCCTCAAGTGTCCTGTAGCTCCTCTGCTCCCAGGAGTCACCAAAGCCACTTCCCACCATAATTTTGCATTTGTGTGCAGCAGGAAAAGATGAGGCTTCCTTCATGGTTTTGTTGGGCCAACACATTTGTCCCACCAAACAGCTTGGCCCTTGGCAGGGGACCACAAAAAGGGAGGCAATTTCTTGCCATCTAACAACTCATGCCTCTAAATTTCTTTCAGTGACAGGTGTATTTCAGCTTAAAGTTTCTGTGAAGTTGGACAACCTGATTTTGGTTCCCAGGAAAAATTCTCCCAGTTTTCTGGGTTAAATTCTCTGAGGTTTCTGACTTACTTCTACACTAACTAGGAAAAACAGCCGCAGGAAGCCAGGTAGGGAAGAAATACCAGGAGAAAATTCTCTTTTTGAAGGCTTTAGAGCTCCTGATACACCTGGCCTACAGCATCACTTTCTCCTCTTGCCTGCCAGCATGGCACACTGCTGCATGGGTTTGCAGTGAGCCATTTTAAGTGTACCAGGAATTTCTAAGTGGAAAAAAATTAACTAAAAAGCAAAATACTAAGTAAACTGGTAATCTGCCCACACCAAATGGTTTTGTTTGGCCTTATTTTAGACACATCCTGCAGCACTGGGTAGAACACACAGATGAAAAGAGGACCATACTTGGCTCTGGCAGCATGGAGGGCATGGCATGCAGGACCACAACCTCCAGAGAGAGGCCTGTGTGTACCCAGCTCCAAAGGGATAACGTGGAAATCCAACAGCTGCAAAGAGGAGGAATTGCCCCCAAAGGGTTTTCTCAAGAGACTACAACTTCTCAGAAAGAGTGAGCAAGCCCCTGAGTGCTGGCCATAACCGGTAGTCGAGATGGCAAATCCCCAAAAAAACAAGAGTTGAATGGAAGAAATGCTTTGGCAGTCTCAGGCATCTCAGATTTCCAAACAGGCTGCAGCGTGGCTGTCCCCAGCAGGGAAGGCAGAGCTGGAATGCCATCATCCAGCATGCACCCAAGACGGAGATGGTCCTGGCACTGGCTGCCTTCCCCAGGGCTGGCTCTTCACCAGGGTCACCCTAAGCATGCTGCCATCCCCTGCCTGCTGCCTCTTTGATACTGGTCCTGGCTCTGAGAGCCCATGGGATGTTTTAATGTCTAGCTCTTTAAAAGGAGCTGGGAGCAGTGCTGGAGGGTGACAAGGACATGTCCCCAGTATCAGCCCCCGAAACAAGGAAACAACTTTCAGTGCTGTGGTGACCACAGTGGCTTGCCTCTGTACTGGTTTTGTAGTCATGACAAAACCGCTGGCCAGCCTCATCCCTGGTCCCAAACCCTCACCCCAATCTGGACAAACGGCAGCGTTTACTTTAAACCCATCCCACAGCAATTAGTTTTATTTTCATCACTGGCACTGCTCAGCTCAGGGCGCTCGGATGAAGGAAGCAGCCATTCACAAATACATTTCAATGGTCAGCAGTCTCCAGCCCTGCCTGCCAAAGCCATCTGCCACAGAATCTGTATTCCTTGGCATCCTCAGGAGTCAAAACCTATTTTCTGAGGCCAACTGGCTTTTAACCATAAAGAGTGAGGGCTCGTGTTTAACAAACGCAGGACGAGGAGGCTTGTTCACAGCGCTGGAAGGAATTTGTGTTTACTCTCAGACCACCAGATCCGGTTTTCTGAGATATTCAGTGTGTGGTTTTTGGTTTTGTTTTTCCTTTTTTTTTTTTTTTTTTTTTCCCTTGCAAACTGAATGGCAGGGAATTTAAAAAAAAAAAAAAAAAAAAAAAAAAGAAAAAAAAAGAAAAAGGAGATGGGAAAAGCTTTCCTGTTTGTTGGAGCCTACAAGCATTTTATGAGTACATATTCTCCACATCAAGTTTTCCTGGCATTTCTTTGTTTCCTCTCAGTAATGCAATCACACAAACCGCTTTGTAAAAAGCAATGCTTATTAAAAGGGGAATGTCAAAATAAAAGTTAGTTAAAAACCTTATCTGGTTCTAAGCCCTCACAGGCCCAAGTGTACGAGAGTTTTACTTTCTGTGGTTTTGCTCTTCTCTCAGACATCTGAGTTTAACTGTTTGGTTGCACTTCGAGTCTTGGCTTATAAGCCAGCCTGCTACTTTATTCAATTTGTAAATATTGCACAGAAATTACAGTAGCTGCACAAAGACATGGCTATAATTTCAGAAGCAAGGGAGAATGCCTAGAAATGAGCTGGGAACCAAACTTGGCCATAAATTCCTGCAAGAAATGCATGCAGGGACAGTTTTTTTCTAAAGACATGATGATACTATAAACCAAACCCTTAATGTTTAAGGGCTATGAATGAAAAAAGTTTTAAGACTAAAAAAAACACCTAGTTAAGCCAACGTGGAATGTGCAAGACTGTTCATTTTGAGGCTGTTGCAACAGGATGGGGGAGAACAGGCAGCCCTGTCCCTCCAGAGAGTTATGCCCCTTCCACATAAGATGATGGCAAGGGGCAGAGCAAACACAGACCAAAGCTCTGCAGTCACTAGCCAAAGGGTGGAAAACTCCAGAGTTAAAAAAGTTTTGGGGGAAAAAAAAATTGCAAGAAATAAAAGGCAAAGGAAGAAGAATGGCAAACAAGGAGCAATGTCTGTGACTTGGCAGCAGTCAGGGGTCTAGACAATCATCCAGCATTCAGGCAAAGACTCGTTGTGTGCTTTTATCTTCCCAACACCCCAGCGAAGAAGAAAAGCCAAGAAGAAATAGGATCTGCAGGGAAGAAGAGCCAAAGCAGGGAGAACAGGGCTCAGATCTTCAAACTTTTTATTGACTGCACAGCATCCCAAAGCCTGGGAGGTTGGGATGATCCATGCTTGCTCTTAGGTGTGACCAAGCTGCTGGGACACAGAGATCCTCAGGAAAGGACAAAATAGGGATCTGGGTGTCCTGCAACACTCCCACTGTGGATTATTGGAAACAACCTCCTGCTTGTTCAAGGGCAGTGCTCTAGGTGCTCAGATGGCAGCTTAAAGTGATGCCCCAAGATGGTAACCTTGGGGTGACGTGCCAAGCCCAGGGAGCCAGGCCAGGGAAGCACCCAAATGCACCTCCCAAACCAGGCTTTTAGGGAGGAACAGCTGAAACTTGTCTCACACAGCAACACCTCCAAGAACAGCAAGAATTCACCCCAGAAAAATGCTGCTGGGAAAAAAATTACTGGGAAATCCTCCTCTGTCCCCCTCTGCTCATCCTTAGCCATAAGGATGCAGTGCCTTGCAGCGAACCATAATTTAGCTACAAGAAAAAGCATCTGGACAGTACAATGGCTTCTTATCTCTTGACTCCATTTAACATTAAATAACTATTTTCACTTCAAAGGCCAAATTCCAATTCAGTTCAAAACTCCCCCTGACTTCAGTGGGATTTGGCCATTGGACAACATGGAAATTAAAGATACATTCAGAGTCACAAAGAAATTGCAAAAGTACTAAAAAACCAAGGGGAGAGACAGTCTGGGTTGCCAAGCTGGAAATAGGATGGTATTGCTTCTGCTATTGTTTCTCCACCCATTTTTTTATTTAATTAACTAAATGAGATACCTTTCAACAGAATTTAGATCTGACAAATGTCTGTTCTGTTGGAGAAGCCTACGCAAACAAATCTAAGCTTCAGCTGTCTTGGTGATTACCAGCCTATGTGCTCAGAAGTACATGATTCCTTCAAGTTTTTACTACGCCGCTTGCTCCCAAGGAAAAGAGCAGGAAGGCACAAGTCTGGGGAAAATAACTCTAAGACACGTGGACAGCTGTGGTCTAAAACACAGTTGCTCTGTCCTGTCAGCCCTGCCCATATCCCCATGAGCTAGATGAGTCTTTTGAGAGCCCCCACCATTTGTCTGGCACGTGGGAAGCTGGAGGACAACGCAGGGCTGCATTCTCCTGGTGACTGCACGGAGATCTGGGTAGGCAATTCCTACAACACTGAGAGGTGAGGAGTTACATTTGAGCGCTGGTCCCATAAGGGGCAGCTGGGAAAGGGGCTCAGCCTGGAGAAAAGGAGGCTCAGAAGGGACCTTCTGGCTCCGATAGGAGGAGGCAGCCAGGTCGGGCTCTTTTCTCAGAGAACAAGGGACAGTAAAGAGGAAATGGCCTCCAGCTGTGCCACGTGAGGTTCAGATTGGATATTGGGAAAATTCCTTAATTGAAAGGGATGTCTTGCCCTGGCACAGCTGCCCAGGGCAGCGGTGGAGTTCACATCCCTGGAGAGATTTGTGGCATCTGGGAACACAGCCCAGTGGATGTCTTGGCAGTGCTGGGGGAAAGGTTGGACTCGATGGTCCAAGAGTGGGTGTTTTCCCACTTAAACAATTTTGAGATTTTATTAATTTAAAGTGGCACTTCAGACATTTACCCCACAATGCAGAGCACCTTGTATGGCCAAACAGACTGAAATCTCATCCTGGGACTGAGGGACCAGGCCTCTGCACATGCTGGTTCCTGCCTTTGGAAAACCTGCCTGGATACCTGCCCTCAATCTCAGTCAACTTCCCCATGGCACAAACCCTCCAGGACACTATAAGCTCCTTGCAAATCAGAAATTCTGCTTTAGTCCTGCTTTTGTTCAGAGCAGAATACCTGGTGGGCACAGCCAGGGCCAGCCAGTAATTAACAACTAATATGGACTTGCAGACAGTGAGGCAAGAGGTTGAGAATGAAAAATGGTGCCAAGGTCAAACCTTCTCCATCCCTTGCATCCTTCTAGTGCTTGAATGACACATTCCTCACTGCATTTTACAGAGTAAGTTTCTCTGCACCCTTTTGTCTGCTTGGGCGGGGTCTCATCTCTGTGTGAGGATCAGAAATATAAAGATAAGTCCAGGGAGTATCTCATCATTAGCTTTGCTATTAACATGCCTGCAACTAATTAGCAACTGTTGTTGCAAGGGACGGATTAAGATCACAGAATCATAGAATGGTTTGGTTTGGAAGGGACCTTAAAGATCATTCAGTTTCACCCAAATTATGGAGACATCTTTCACGACATCAGGGTGGTCCAAGCCCCATCCAGCCTGGCCTGGGACTCCCCCAGAATCTGCTGCAGGAATGGACTTTGTGGAAACTTCCATTCCCAAGATAACCCCAGATCCCTCCTATCCACGACATCCCTCAAGGCTGGGGAAGCAGAGCATCCCCAAGGAACTCAGAAGCTGCTCCTGCATATAAAGGACTAGAAGACTGGTGGAGCTCACTCTGTGGGATGTCAGGCCACCTCTCTCACCCTCTTTCTGAAAATCACAAAATGATTTTCCACTGAGGGAGGGAAATTAAGAAGGAACCCTCTTAAGAGTCACCACCAAAAGAGTAAAATTCTCAATTTAGCTGGTGGGTAATTCCTGGCTGTACTAGCTAGTTGTGGAGGAAACTCAGCCTGAAGAGGGAAAGGGCAGGAGAAGCAAAATCCTCTGAAACATCCCCTGGACAAACTCATGTCTCCAGTCTCAGTCTTTCTGAAGTAAGCATATTTCAGCCAGACCACAAACAATTGGATTGGTACCCTGAAGCAGGCACTGCTGGAGGAGTTTGGGCTTGGCAGTACTGCTGTGGTCTGAAAAACCCATCATCACTGGCTTTGAGCACTTGAAAGATGTTATGGTCCAAACTCAGGGACTCAAGGATCCCAGTTAGAACCTGGTGGAATTTTATAGCATCTAAAACTGGCCCCAAGAGGTCTGGGGAATATTGTTATTAATATGAGGAAGAAGATCTGCATTTCTATTCTAGTAGCCTGACTTCCCCCAGAGGTATTCTTCAGCAAGCCTACCTCCATCAAAGGCACTCTGATGTTTCATGTGCATGGATAATGATAACTCAGTTTTGATGATAACTGCTTTGATGCAGGGAGCATCACAGCCCAGCCCTGCTCATTTTCTATCCTTGCTATGGCTGAGAATGGGAAACACTCAAATAAGCTTGACAGTTCCACACAATTTAATCAAAAAACCTCAAAAACCCCACAGAAAGCAATAACCACCAGCTCCAAGGATGAAGAACACAGGATTTGTGTTGTGTTTTCCCTTTGGCTTCCTCTCTCAAACTGGTTTCACTTGGCTCCAGTTTCATTTTTGTTTGCATTTTTCTCAGATGAGAAGGGAACAAGATGTCATGTTCACTCCTGAAAACAAAAATGAAATTATTCACACTTCTTTCATGCCTTTCTGTCACCAGGGATAGAGACCACCCCAACTGCTAGACTGAGCCCACGTCATCTGGACAGACATGGCATCTTGGAAGTGCAGAAAGTCCACCTGTCAAAATGGTGGTGATCAAGATTTAAAAGCGTCTTTGAACAGCTGAGATGAAGTGCATGTTTTAAGTCTTACATGTATGCATCTTTACAAACACACAGTGAACGCCAGGAGACAGTCACAGCCAACCAAAACAACACTGTGAGGGGAGAGATGTTTGCGATGAGGCTCAGAGTCTCTGGCTGCTGGGAAAAGCATTATGAAACCCTCATGTGAGTTGCCCACATAGTCACAAAGCTCTTTGTCACCACCTTGGTGCTGAGGTACAATCACTGCTGACAACTCTTCTTTTGGGCCTGGACACCACATTTGCCTTTGTTTTCTAGAGATGATTTTGTTTGGTCCGCTAGAGAGTAATTAGATTCACTATAAAACAACATGGTAGCACTGATTTTCACAATGATGGTTGTAAAACACCAGCACAGGTTGCTCAGAGAGGTGGTGGATGCCCTACCCCTAAAAACATCCAGGGCCAGGTTGGACAGGGCTCTGAGCAAACATGGTCTAGTGGAAGATGTCCTTAACCACGGCAGAGGATGGGACTGGATGAGCTTTCAAGTTCCCTTTAAACCCAGCTATTGTGTTAGTGTGATCCTGCGTCTTTACATCCAAAATTCCCACTTACTCACAAGCAAAGGGATGGATGACAAGCTTCTCCCACCCCATTCACAGGACCACCAGCTTGTAGACTGGGCTGCAGGAGCAAAGACAGAGGAGCTGGGCTGAAGGGACATGGCACAACACCCCTTGGGATGGCCTCAAAAGCACCAAAAAGCAAACCTCAGTACTGCTGGAGCCCAGGGACAGCCCTCACACTCTGCAATGCTTGGCCGCACAGGCTGCCTGAGTCAGCTATTTTTTTCCAAGCTTCATGGAAATGAATCTTCAGGAGGAATTTAAGGAGCTGTTTTGTAACACCAGCTTGGGAAAGACATCCCAAGTACAGATGGCATGCGAGATAGCTCCGAAACAGCCCCTTTAATGCTTTGCTGGATCTCCCACAAATCATGAGGGATGTTGATGGAGGCCCTTGTTGCACAGAGTGGGCAACCAGCTAGGAAGGCACCTTCTGGACTTCAAGGCTGACTGCCTGGACTGATGTAGAAATCACTGCTGTGATTTCATGCAGAAATTCTTTAGAAATGGTTCTCTTAGTAAACTACATTACTTGGAATTACGTTGTTGGATTCTCAGCGTACTGTAAACAAGATTACAAAAATTACATAAAAACCATCGGAAAACACAGTGACAAGGAACTGAGTCTAGTTTAGACAAAACAGTTTAAATTAAGAGACATGACCACAGTACACAATGTTTCCCAAACACAAACGGGTCCTGGACTACTGGTAAGAATGTGTCTTGAATGAATACGGAATCAACTTTTACCACTTTGCAATAAAAGAGCTTATACTTCAGACTCCAGGCTGCCTCCTTTAAAAATACACCCAGGCTGATCAGTTAACCTGAGATCTGATAATCCTCCAAGAGATATAAACTTTAAACCCAGGCCAAGATGCACAGACACAGCCCACCACCATCCCTCTGTGGTCCTGCCCCCCAAGACACATCCTAAATAGTACAATGAGCCCCCACCTGCTGCCTTTGTGTTCAGCTGTCTTCCTTTAGACCCCTGTGCCTCTTTGACCTGCAGCAAGGAGACATCCTAGGGTGGTTTTTTTCTTTTTTTCCATATCCTATTTATACCAGTGCCTTCTAGTGAAGAAATAAATGTCTTTCCTGTAGGAGCTAAGGCAAGATTTGACAGGATCTCCTGACAGCTGTCCAGACATATGAGATGACCCAAACTCAATGGCAAGCAATTACTTCCGACACAGGGATCCAGTAAAACATCAACCCAAGCTGCAGAGATGCTTTGGGCTTAGGTGTGCCAGAATCCTTTATCAAACACATTAAACTGAATTATTTAACCAAGATGCAGCCGCCTATAGCATTTAATGTAGAGATCTGGGAGCCAGGATTGATCTGGAAATTGATTTATTGCAACCCAGTGACAATCCTAAGCTGTTTCCTGAATGTTTACTTAACTCTGTCCCACTGTCAAAAGAAGAGTTCATAGAATTATAGATGGTTTGGGTTGGAAGGGGCCTTTTACAGGTCATTTAGCCAACCCCCTCTGCAATGAGCAGGGTCACCTTCAACAAGAGGAGTTCTCTGCTCCTGCCTCCTCTTTCATGCTACCCCTAACACTCCCACGGAACTGCTAAGCTGTGCCAGGGTCTGATTCACTCCCAAAATTTAATTTCTCTTGGATGAGCTTTCACTTGTCAGTTTGGATGGGAACACAGTGCCTGGGGGGAGGCACAGATCTGGGCCACCTTCCACAGCTCTGATGTCACGTAGCTGTTTGGCCCCGGCTGATTGGGGGACCCACACCCCCAGCTTTAATCAGGAAATCAGGAAGATCCACAGCATCTGCACAATGCTGGGAATGGCTGGAGCAATGTTAGTTTAAAGGAAAGAAAGAGGCCTGTTGTCCACTCGTGCCCTGGAGGCTGTCACGCTAAATAAAGACATTATCAGAGAAAGAGCAGAGACTCAGCGCCTTCATGCCTGTCAATGACCCCGACACCTCCTGAATCAATCTAGGCACTCTCTTTCCCACAGATGGTCCCTTGGAGACAGACTGCTGTGGCTGTAGTAGGAATAAATGGAAACAAAATAGTTAACAAATACCCCAAAATAGAGCACAGTCAACTTTTTTTTTTTTTTTTTTTTTTTTTTTTTAATACAGAGATGAAAAATCCCTGGGTGATTTATGTGCCCAGCAGAGATATTAGCTGCATATAATAGATGCAATATTTTTAATACTAATATTTTGGGCTGAGACAAGAGCTGGAATGGAAAGTATTTCCAGTGCCTTGACTTCTTTATTTTGCAAACATCAGTTGCTAACTGGGGTCAGACAGAAATATTGTTTCTGCAACAAGAGCCCAAACAACTTAAGCTGGCAACTTCTTCACACACTAACCATGCCAGGAGGCCCTGCAGAGCTTCAGATTTTTGCTTCCTCCCAGGTCCCCAGGGCCAATGTCCCCAGCTTGGGCTTGCAGGGAGAAGGAGTGGGTGGAAGATGCTCTTTTGCTGATAGGGTGGTTACTTGCCGTGGTCAAAAACTGGAAGTCACCACCCAAACCATGCAACCAGGTCACTGAAGTGCTGCTGGGCTTCTTCAAATGGGCAAGTTTCACTGAATGACATTGTATGAGACAGCAGGTGCCACAAGGCCTTTTATATACACCCACTGAAAGGATCAACCTGTGCTTGCCCTTATCTCTGAGCTCAGTTGCCAGGTACTTTGGGGAGTAATTTGGCAGCAGGAAGCCCTGGGTGCTCACTCCAAAGCAGTGGCACATTTATACCTGAGGATGGAAAGCAGGAGAAAAAAAAACATGTTATTTCACCTCATATTCACTCCAGCAACCAACTGCTGGCAACACCTCCATGAACTCATGCTGGAAAACAAGGTGTGGATGGATAAAGCCATTTCCAGTGCCGAGGAGCCATGCCGGAAACACTCCACCAAAGAGAAAGCCATTTCAATAACAGATCGGTTTCCTAGTGCAGAGGAACCTGCTGCTATGTTTCCTTCCCTCAATTCTGGCTGGCTGAAATAGCATCACGTAGTCAGTGTTTTTTGCACTGTGTGACACTGAGAGAGGAGCCCTGCAGGGCAGGGCTCACGGGTGGCAGGGCTCACACACAGGAGGATCTGGTGGCCACAGACTCACTGCAAGGTCTGCACTGGGGTAAGCTCCAGCCACAGACTCTTTCCACCTCTCCACCCCAGTTTCCTCACAGCCAAAAGTGCGATGCTGACAGCAGTCCTCTGCCAAAAGGCACCTTGAGGCTGGTGAAACACTGATGAGGTGTTCTGCTGTCCTGGCATCTCTCTGGCTGCCTGCCCTGGGGATGGCTCTTGCCTTCTTTCCCTCTTACCCACCCTACACCCCACTGACCCAACTGCACCCCACAATGAAGACTTTCCTCACATGCAGGGTAAAAATAAATAAATCACACCATCAGCTACCAAAGCAACACCAACACAAGCAATTCCAAAGACATGGACCTCCTGGACTGGGCCCAGAGGAGGCCATGGAGATGCTCTAAGGGCTGGAACTGTCTGCTCTGGAGACAGGTTGGGGGAACTGGGGATGTTCACCGGTAGAAAAGAGGCTGCAGGGAGACCTCACTGATGCCTTCCAGTACTTAAAGAGTGCTTATAAAACAAGAGAGTGACTTTTTATACAGGCAGGTAGGGCTAGGTCAAGAGGAAATGGTTTTAAACTTGAAAAGGGAAGATTTAGATTAGATGTTAGAAGAAGTTCTTCTTGTGAAGCTGCAGAGGCCCTGGCACAGGTTGTCCAGAGCAGCTGTGGCTGCCCCTGGATCCCTGGAAGTGTCCAAGGCCAGGCTGGATGGGGCTTGGAGCAACCTGGGACAGTGGAAAGTGTCCCTGCCCATGGCAGCAGGGTGGAACAGGATGATCTTTAAGCTCCCTCTCAATCCAAAACATTCTAGATTATGTGAAGATGTCCAAGGTGTCCCAGGAGGAGGACCAAAAATTGCTCAGAGGGGTCTGAAGCATGTCACCTATGAGGAAAAGCTGAGAGAGCTGGGGTTGCTCAGCCTGGAGAAGGCTTTGCAGAGACTTTATTGCAACCTTGCAGTACTTACATGAGAAAGAAACCTAAAGATCATCTAGTCCAACGATTAAGAAGGGGGAGAGCACTGCTGGGAAGCAGCATTGCATGCATACACTGCTCCTCTCACCCTCCTCCTCCTGCATCAAATGAGGTGGCCTTGTGTGACCCGTCACACCTCTCTCTCTCTTGCTCTTATGGCCCTTCTCTCCAGCTCCATCACCAGCCCATCTAACTGCACGTTTAAAACTCTGCTGAGGCAGGGAGGCATGGCAACCACAAGATAAGGAGAGTGATGTCCCAGCTGGGAGCAGGTGTCAGGCACAGCCAGTGGCACCCGGGGACAGTTCTGTCCACCCGCTCGTGCTCCTTAATTCATTAGGCTGTGGTAACACAATCACCCAGCTGAGCCCTGCTGGGAACAAACTGCTGGCTGGGTCTTGTGCTCTGGGGACCTGCAGCCTGGAGAATTAATTTAGTGTGGTAACTCCTAGAGATTTTGCTGGAAATCCAACCAAAACGATGATGTGCCTCTAAACTGCCTTCTGCCAAGCCCTTGGCTGGGGTGCTGCCACCACCAGCTCTGCTTGGGCAGGCAGGGCAAGCACCCACTGCTGGGACTGCCTCAACTATGAACACTGAAGTCCTTGAGAAGTCTCATCATGAAGGACCAGCACAGCAATAAAGACCTTTTCATCTTGTTCTCGAGGAGGCTCAGCTTCAGCTGGCACAGCTTTCATGTGGTTTAGTTTTTGGTAGTACTGTGAGAAGAAGGAGCTGGACTTGATGACACTGACGGGATCCTTCCATTTTAGCATGTTCTATGACTAGGACAAGGAGGAATGGTTTTAAACTCAAGGAGAAGACATTTAAATTAGGTATTAGGAAGAAACTATTGACTGTGAGGGTGTGAGAAGACAAAGGACTTTGCATGATTCAATACAAATCTAGCAAAAGCCATTTATTGCGTGTTTCTAAATGCTGTTTATATTTACATCTTATCTTGGTTTACATAGTCACACATTATTTAATTGGTAGCTCTACCTTGTTCATGAGACAAGCATGCATCTTCTTAATCTAACTGGTTCATACTGTAAATGTTATTTTACTTGGGGTGACACTCTATGTTTTTCAGCAACTCCCCTGCTTCTTCTTTCTTCTAGAAAACATCAGGTTTTTTATTCACAAAGACGGCCTCGTTCTTTAGCTCCAGAAGATTAGGCTGGCTCATTTAATACATATCCATTTTTCTGTAAATATGACCCTATACAAGCTTCACAGGTTGCCCAGAGAAGCTGTGGCTGCTCCGACCCTGGAAATGCCCAAGGCCAGGTTCAATGGGGCTTAGAGCAACCTGGGATAGTGGAAGGTGTCCCTGCACGTGGCAGGAGGCTGGAATGAGGCCTCTATGTTCCCTCCAACCCAAACCATTTCGCAATTCCTTTTGGAGATGCAGCTTATGCACCTTATTGCAGCTGTTCCTAAAAACATGACCTGTCCTTCATCGCTGGTTCAAAGTTTCTAAATATTAGCCAGAACTGCACCTATTATTTTAACATCTCTCCTTAGGTGCTTTCAGCTGCTTAGAAGAGTTTCTTGCATCGTTGCATTCTAAACACTGCGGTTTATCTAGATGCTAGTACTGCTATTTTCCACTGCAGACAAGCACACCAGCAGACTCACTTTTGTCCTTAAAAAGAAAAAAAAAATAAAAAATCGGTCCTTCATTTGTTTCTCTTGGAGAAGAGGCAGTTTTTCACAGCCACCACTATGCTGGGCTCGACTCCCCCACAGCCTGCTCAGCATGGATGGCCGTAAGACCTCTGCTGGGTTTGGGGTGTTCCCTCTGCACCCCCAAAATCCTCTCCAGTAAGCCTCATCAGCTCCCAGGAGGGCATGGAAAAGACAGGAGCATAAGGATGAGGATAAACCCCTGACTTCCAGATGCTGCTTCAAGGGTTCAGACCCATGTGCTGTTAAACCTAATTAATTTGATTTGGAAATCCTACTGAGAAGGAAAGGAGTGTTTCAACTTCTTCAATTCCTTCCCTTCCTCTCTTTTCTGTTCCAACAGAAGTTCAGCAATGCGCTGTAAATAATTTTGCTCAGTGCTAATTTTCAGTGAGTGCCCAGTCCATCTCAAGCACTTAGTTTTGTTCCAGCTAGGAATGGCCCTTCGGCCCTAAAATAACATCTTGATATTGTTGTTTTTAATAAACATCCTCTCCTCTCACTGAAAAGCCCTCAGCAAATGGCCCTGAAAGAACAAAAGACATTTCTATATTGTTTTAAGTTCTCTTCCTTTCTGAAAAACCTCAATTAAAACGGTGAAAAAGCTACTATACTCTGTAATTATGAACTCATTTCTATTCACTCGCTCAGCAGGAGAGCTTTGTCCTGTTGACCTCTGGGAATGGGTTTCTAAGGCTCTTCCAAAATTTCACAGCCTTAAAGCCGACACGTTCATGCCAGCCGTAAAACACGTTCACCTTCACCTTCACCCAATAAATATAATTTGCAATATTCAAACCCGGGGTGAGAGCTGCTCCTCTGCCTATTTTTATTTGTGAGAGGAGCCTTAGTGCTTGGCCATGAATGGACTGGCTCTGGAAATAGTGCCACCTCTTCAAGGCAGCATGAGAACTGCATGGATATTGGCTGTCAGCTGCTTGGGAAGAGTTTTCAAACTCCTGAGTGATGGCTGGGAGTTTCTTAAATGTTTCCACTACAAGAACTACCTGGCCCAAAGAGGATGCATCCCAACCTCTTGACTTGCCAATGGGATGTTTGTGGGAAGAATCCTGGAGATTTCTTTTGGTGAAAATACATTGAGAATAAAAGTCTTGTGAGACAAAATGCTGGGACAGCTTGGCTATGTGCATCTTTAAACACCCAGTGCAAGATTGAGGAAGGGAAACAAAAGGGAAAGCTATTTTTTTATAAGTGAAACAGCAGAAAAGAAGACGATGCCTGAGAACACAGAATTAGGTAATAATGAATGCAGATGAATAGACTTGCACATAAAATAAATTAGTAATGTCCTTCAAACACAAGCTAAAAAAATAACTTTAAAATAAGTCCTTTAAATAGGACCACAAATCACACTGCTTGAGGGCCAGTTACCAATCTTCCCATGATTTCATGTGTCCACAACACACCTCAGAACACATATTTTGCCTTTACACTTAGAACCACATCTAAGGAAACACATAAACATCCAAAACACAGCTTAGGCACAGATCATCTACCAACTTCCCAAAATCCCACTCAACTCCAAAGGCTTGGGTCGACTCACGTTCTGCCTGAAACGTGCAAAAAGAACACCCCAGCCATGCACCTCCTGATAATCACTCCAGACTCCTCCAGTTAAGCCTGTTTCTACCTTAGGACATCAGATGAATCAACTGGACATCCACCCATGAGTTCTGTACCTGAAGAAAACTTCTGGAAAAAGATGCAAATTGATAATTGATGTGAGAATGAGCTACAGGTTGTAGCCTTTAAGGGGCTCAGGGTTAAACTCTTCCACCTGTGATGACAACAGCTCTGCTGACCCCTGTTTATGAAGAAAACAAGGGCAAGAAAAGGTGACTGCACACCTCACGCGGGCTGCTGAGGGACCAGTGACTGGTGTTGGATCCTGCTCATCAGCAGCATCAAGCCAGTTTGGCAGGTAGACCTTGGAAGTGTCACCATTGCCTCTCTCCTATCTCATCTCTTTTTAATTCACTGTATGCTTTGTGATTGATGAGTTATACTCGGTTTCAAAAGAGGAAAGAACAACAAGGATGCAGGTACTTCACCATATGACTTAGGGCTTGGGTTGGAAGGGACCTTACAGATCATCCCATTCCACCCCCTGCCATGGGCAGGGACACCTTCCAGAATCCCAGGGTGCTCCGAGCCCCATCCAACCTGGCCTTGGACATTTCCAGGGATGGAGCAGCCACAGCTTCTCTGGCAGCCTGTACCAGGAGCTCACCACCCTCACTGGGAACAGTTCCTTCCCAAAAGCCCATCCAATCCTGCTCTCTGCCAGTGTGAACTCATTCCCCTTTGTCCTACCACTACATGCCCCTGAAATGAAAGTCTCAATCCCAAATGAGACTGGGATGCCCAGTCTGAAGTGTCTGTCCTTGCTGAAGAGAGCCCAGAAACAAATCCTTGTCCCAGCACTCCCTCCAGTGTGAGGTGTTTTGGCTCAACTCCTCCCACATCTCTTTGTTTTTCAGACTTCCTTGGTTCTGGTCAACATGGGAAGGCAAAATAAAGCAAGGAAATCTGTTCTCTGTAAGATGAACAGGCTAACTTCTCTTACGTGGGGGTGAAGCATCCTCCAAACTCCATTGAACACATCCCCTCTGGGCATAATGGAAAGCTGGGCCTCCAGTTCATATCTATGTAGTTATGGGCACAGGCAGTGGGATCCAGATGGCAGTGACACTGGAGATGCCTTACAGCATCTTGTTTGGCTTCCAGACATTTTGGTATCATAAGGTCTGGTGTCTGACAGCTCCTTTCATGGAGTTTGAGACAACCTAGGGCACCTGAAATAGCACCTGTGATCATGCAGGTGAAGCCCAGCAGTCTCTGATAAAGGAAAGCACTGAATGAGGTCTCCCATGTTCCCCCCAAAACCTTGGACTTAGAGTGGCTGCTCTCGTAACTTTCCCCCCAGTTGTAGAGCCACCACGAGCTGCTGTTCCCGTTCCAAAATGCCTACAAAAAATACAGAATCAAATACAAAATACAGTGGTTTGGGTTGGAAGGGACTTTCAAGATCACACTCTTCC
Organism: Sylvia atricapilla; assembly: GCF_009819655.1. NCBI lineage: Eukaryota > Metazoa > Chordata > Aves > Passeriformes > Sylviidae > Sylvia > Sylvia atricapilla. The sequence continues at coordinate 87,190,169 of NC_089174.1, read as the reverse complement.
ACCCCTGCCATGGGCAGGAACACCTTCCACCATCCTGGCCTGGAACACTTGTGAAGAGCCAAAAACTCACTGACCTCCACACCAGCCCCTGATGTCACACAGTAAAAAGGTACCTAGAAAATACTGAGTTTTCATAAAAAACACATCCACAATAGCCTCCACCACAGCCACAAGCTGAAGTTCTGAATTTTTTTTTTTTTTTTTGCCAGAGCAATTATTTTGTTTTTGTTGAAGCAACATCATAAGACTCTGAGCCCATCCATACATTTCTATCAAGGTTTCATAACAGTAACATGCTTTGCTGGTGGTACATAAAGTCTTTCGATCAGTGGCAGAGATGAACAAAAACAACCTGCAAAAGCCTCCTGATGCCATAAAGTCTACTGGTGGCTTGGCTATTTGGGTTAAATTTAATCTGCAGGACAGGGGTCACTTCAGTCACCAAGACTGTGAGGAAAAAAAGGGTATAAAAGGACTTGTGTTTTAGAGTTTTTTATGTCATGACAAAGCCACTCTCAACAGAGAGGTGGCAACCCTGCAGCTGGGAAATGCACCCGGTCTGCTCCTGAAACTGCCTCCTGGCATTAGAAAAAAAAAGGAACAATGAAAGGAAAGGATTAAATTTGCTTAGATGAGTATCTTTCAACCCTTCTGTGTGGGCCTTTAGCTAGGCACACAAGGAGGACAGAGCAGATATGGAGAACAGCAATGGACACACATCCCCTGACGTCCTGCTCATGAGAACCACGTCCTGTTGAACCCACAAGGGTTTATCTTTCTCTTGCATTTAGCATTGAGCCCACAGAGCTCTCCAACTTTTACAGAAGTCCTTTATCCTTGCGCGTTCATAAAATGCAGAATCCTTTCTACTGTTGCCAGCATCAGGAAAGGATCTGAGAGCATGGTGTGGGGTGCTCTGCCAGCAGGATCGAGGCCACACCACCTGCCCTTGGGGGAGAAGCATGGCTGTGCATATTTTCACTGACACCCCCAAGCACATAAGGCATCAGGGCTGCCCACAACGCCAGAAATGAGAGCAGCTGGGTGGAGAGCCCCTACTCAGCCTGCCACAGCTTCAGACTTGGGTGACAGGCAAAACAAATTCCCCTAGAGATGCTAAATACCAACTGCTCCACCTCACTCAGCTCTGGGGATGGTGCTGGGGCAGGTGACTTGCTCTTAGGTAAGTTGTCCCAGGACTGATGCTAGATAAAATTTTGGCTGAACTTCAGATGGCTTCTGCAGAGCTGTTGAATCATCTGCGCCCTGTAGGCACCAAGGCTCAGATTTCTGCACAGGGATATCACAGAATCCCAGAATGGGTTCAGTTGGAAGGGACCCTAAAGCTCATTTTGCTCCACTCCTACCATGGGCAGGGACATCTTCAGCTGTCCCAGGTTGCTCCAAGCTCTGTCCAGCCTGGCCTTGGACACTCCCAGGGATCCAGGGGAATCCTGTGCCAGGGCCTCCCCACCCTCACAGTCAAGAATTCCTTCTCAATACCTGATCTAATCCTCTCCCTCTGGCCGTTTAAGACCACTGCCCTTTGCCATGCTGTGTCCCGCTCACTAAGGCATGGTAAAAGACAGCAAAAGGTGTTGATGGAACCAAAGAACCTCCAGACCTCTCCTCCAAGTGTTCCCTCCTGACAAGAAGCTGCAGTGCTGCCCAGCAGCTCCACCCATGGCTGAGTCACACCAGCTGCCTGTCCATAGGGTGTCAGGAGCTGGCTTTTTGGACCATTTGAGGACTGCTCCTTCAACAGGGAGCCCGGTGCAGGCTTTGTTCTAACAACCTCCTCTCCCAGGAGTGGAGCCTCTGTGCTGTGACCCTGCCAGAGCCTTCTCCTCAGCTCCTGGAAGGATGGGCAGCGGGGCAGGGTGATGCCACTGTGTCTGACCAGCACGGCTGTGCAGGTCAAAAGGGCTCCTGCTTGACCCTTCCTTCCCTTCATCTCTGCCCAGCTCCACCATCACCTTGCCTAGAGAGCAGCTGCTGGGCCAACCAGATCCAAATTTCAACAGGTCCCACCCAATAGCCTCCTGAGAAGGCATGGGAGTAACTACAAACACAGGGAGGAATGACTCTGTGCTGCTGCAACTTCCTCCAGTTCCCTCTATCTGTTACTCCCTTGGTGTCAGTCAGACCTTCCTCTGGCTTCCAGTATTAATTAAATGGCCAGTTTTATCCTCTTGCTGCTCACAGCAGCGTGCTTATTCAGCAGAATCTGCCCTTCTGCCCCTGCACCTTTTACCCCTGGGTACCTCAAGAGCATCTGCATCTGCCCCAGCCTCTGCTAGGGAAAGCTGAACCAGCTGACATGTGTGAAGAAGTATTTCCTTCTCTGTGCTCTCAAGTTTATTTATCCTTCACTTCCCTGGGTGACCCTGGTTCCTCTTATTAAGAAACAGAAGGAAAAAAAAAAAAAAAGGCAGAAAACTTTTGCTTTCCATCTTATCTCATCTTAAAACCCCCTTGCTCATGGCTCCATCTCACTCCAGCACCACAGGGTCCTGCAACTCCCACCTGACCCTGTATCTTGTCCCTGAATGAGGAGATATTGCCCTTGAAGGAGCAAGCTGGGCCAAGCTGATTCCTGTGGTGTTTTACGACAGGGTGAAGCGGTAGAGTGCCCTTTATGGTGTTTTGAAAGGAAATTGTACAGGAACAATGTCCCGAGCAGCGTGGCTATTGAAAACCCTTCACAAAAGGAGTTTGTCACAAGAGGAAAAGCAGCTTAATCAGTCGAACTAATCACTGTAGGTGGTTGAGTGTCCCCGAGGGTCTGTAAAATTAAATATAATGGGAAAAGAAATATATCACAGCTTGCCTACGCTCCTCAGTGGAGCCGCCAGCGGATATGGGACGCTCCCTGCCTGGCCCTGAGCCCACCGTGACCATCCTTTGGGCTGTCCCTAGGCAGAACCACCTCCTTGAAAGACCCACGAGGGCCACACGGCTGGGCTGGGATGAGCCCCAGGAGGTTTCTCAGAGTGTAGGCTCTGACTGGGGAGTTGGGACAGGGATGCCCACTCTGTGCCCTCACCCCAGATAACCCAGAGCGCGGCGTGGGCGCCAGCAGGAGGGTCAGTGGTGCTTACACAACCCTCCTGCTTCAGGAAGAGGAAACCGTCCCTGACAGCCACCCGGGGCTCTCCAGGGAAGGAGGATATTTCTGCCTGCCCCAGCTCTGAATCTAATTAAGTCCAGAAAACACACACACACACACAAAAAAAAAAATCCAGACTGTTTTTTCCTGACCATTAAGGGCAAAGCCAAGTTAACGCTAGGAAGTAAATAAAGTCAGACATGCTAGAGAAAAACTTGGGGACAATTCTGTTCTTAAAATCTTTAAGTATTTGGGGTGTGCTAAAGGAGATGCTAAAGGAGAGGCTAAAGCCTCTTTGCTCCCAGCCCTTCCCTCCATGTATGTGCCAGGAGGACGTGCACAGCCTTTTGCTGCAGCTCCCCACACAGGAGCTTTTTACAGGATCTACTTCCCAGGTGCAGAAACACCCCTCTTAAAATCTCATCCAACAGGAGAAGGAGGACACAAAGGTCAGCCACAGCTTAAGGTGATGGTCCTTCACCTGAGGCTTCACCTGATCCCCAACAATCCTGGCTGGGACAGGCAGAGCAGCTCCTCACGGCTCTGGTCACCTCAAAGCCTGAAGACATACCAGCTGCACTGAAGAAGCACAAGAGATTCCCACTTTTTCCACTGAAAAGAGGGAATCTTTTTTGCAAAGAGGGGATTGATCAACTCTTAGGCTTTTACTCCATCCTCTCCAGGACATGGGGCTGCTCTTCCCTCCACCATCCTTTCCTGTTCTGGCCCCTAGACAAAGACCATCAGAAGAGCCATGAGGTACCAGCCAGCATCTGTGCACACCCAAGGATTTGCTTTCGGCAAGATATTCAGCCTGATTTGTCTTTTGAATCCAACAAGATGTTGGAACAACGTGATTTCAATGGTACGAACTTTTAAAGACTTCCCCATCAACCCTTTCCTAGTCACCAAGAAAGCTGTCCCCTTCCTCAAGTGACATAGAACCACTTCAGTACTGTTAACCAGAAGAGCAAGAAGGAGGTACAACCCCACCTCTGCTATTACAGCTCCATATATTCCAACTCCATATGTCCCCTGTAAAACCTATCTGAACATGCAATGTTTTTTTGTCATTCCTACAAGGCTGGGGCAAGCCTCTGTTCATGTATTTCCACACATTTCCAGACCAAAGGATTTGGCCAGCTGGACTGAATGATCTGGCCATCCAGAACACATCACAGATTTCCAGAACATGGGAATTGGTGGAACCCTGTGCAACACAAAGTCAGCTTGCAAGGCTTAAAAAACTAGAGGTTTTGGGAACTTTTTGAAAAACAAGAGGCCAAACTCAGAGCCCACATGCCCAAGGAGATCACATCCCAGCACAGCTTGTGCTCTGCTAGCAGAGAGGCGTTGGTTTGGGAAAGGTCAGAGGAGAGGCCTTGAGAAATGAGTCTTTTGTGCCCCACATCCCACAGTATTTTTTAGCTTGCAGGAGAGGTCCTGCCACCATCCAAGAAAACTTCCTCCTTCCCTAGAGGTGGTTGTTTTTGGGAGGTCAAATTAAGTGGCCTTCGGTACCTTTGGACATGGTGTAAAAACACCTGCCTGTGCTGCTCTCCTTCCATCACAGCAAGCAGTGATGCCCTCCACCGTCCTCATCAGGAGGTGGCAGTCACACCTCCTGACTCTAAGCCAGCAGAGTAGAGACCAGCTGCAGGATTTCTGCCAGGAGAGGTGGGGAGGTTGATACCTCTGCTCCTCTGATCACAAGCTCTTTGCTGGAAGGACCTTATCACCTCCTGTAGGCTTTTACAGCAACCTGTGCAGCCAAATCCTCCAGCAGATGTGGTTCTGATGACGACTGCTATTATGGAAAATGTGCCCCGTTTTTTTAGTGACATCCAATTTGCTCTTATGCAACAAATGAAGCATGCATCCATGGAAAATCATAGGATCCCAGAATGATTTGTCTTGGAAGCGACCTTGAAGACCATTCAGCTCCCGAAGCAGGGACATCTTCCACTAGGCCAGGTTATTCAGAGCCTGATCCAACCTGGCCTTGAACACTTAGAAGGATAAGGCATCCACAAAAATGGAAAAGAGTTGGTGAACATGAATTATATTTATGTTTATAGCACAATGTGCAAGGAGAGAGCTGTGGGTCACTCCCTTGGGGTAGCTTCTCCTGAAGGGAGTGGAAGGTGTGTGGCAGAGACCCAGGGTAGGTGAGCTGTGCTCCTCCACAACACAGGGACAGCATTTCCCAAGGAAAGGTGACGGGAAGGAAGCAGGGACACACACTATTTATAGCAGGGCCGGACATCAGCGTCACTCTGCATGTGAAACAAAAGGTGCCTCATGAGCCCAACACGTGTCCCCATTGGAATGTCACTGTCAGGGAGCCCACACACCCTCTGGGAGGGAATCAGTACCATGTGTAACACCAGATGGAAAAAGAAAAAGGCAGATTTCTGGGTACCAGCGTGCTTTATCAGCTTTTTTTTGGTAATACCTGTGTTACATAAAGCCAACCTAAAGGTCACCTACAACCAGGCAAGGCCAGCTGAGCACTGAGCACAGGTCAAGCTGGGGGCTGACACCTCAAACCAACCTGGATGGCCACTTGTGAGGGCGACTCCTGCACGTGGCAGGAGGATGCCACCATGGTCACCAGGGATTTGTGAGCCTTGGATGAGGCAAGTGCTGGGCAGGGAGAACCCATGCACCCCATACAGACATTACTGTGGGGCCCAGGGTGCTGCTTCAGGACTCAGCAGCTTCAGGAGAAGAGGAAAAAGCTGCCCCAGGAAAACCAGACCCAGGTGTGCCCAGGACTTTGGGGCCACACCTGCCTCTAAGCAACTTAGCAGGACAACCTCTTCTCTCCCTGCATGCCAGCCCTACTCCCATCCTTGGCTGCTACCAATCCCTTTCTAGGAAACCTCCCTCCCTTGGATCCAGGCATCCAGAGCTGCTTCTCAGCCCTTTTCCAACCCAGACATCACCAAATGGCCCTGCCAGGCTTCTCCTAAGCCTCACTGCCTCTGATGTCCCATCCACACTCCTGCAATTTTGACTCTCTTCGTATCCAGAGGAGGTTTTAAACAAAAAATCCATTGCTCCCAACTGTTTTGCCTAACCTAAAACCTCACCCTGAGGAATTTTTATACCACCTATGTGGCTCCACCAGCTCCAGAATGGAGCTTTTCTGTCCCAGAATGATGCCTGGGACATTAAGATAATAGCACTGCAATAAAGTGTAAACAGCTTTGTAGTCTGTGTTCTGATACAATCTGGGTCTTTTTCCTATTCCCTTTTTCCACCCCCTCTATTCCTGCCCTTTTCTTCCCCTACTTCTGTCATGCTTTGTGCATAAAATAAACATTCTGAGAGCTAACTCACTGCTAGAAATCAATTTTAAAGAGCAAGTGCTCTCTTGGAGCAACTCAAGTGACACTAAAATGACTAAACCTCCCCTCTTAGTCCCAAATGCACCACAGAGACAAGGGGATGCTGAAAACCTCCAGCAGCAAAATAAGTGGCATGGTGAAACAGAGGCTGATGAGGTTTCAAGGTGAAGGAAGGGGATGGGAACCATGCCTTTTCCTTTTAAATAATTACTTTAAAAACTGCTTTTTTAGTCCAGCTCACTCTACTCAGGCTTCTTAGCATTTTGAAATTGAAATAAATATGGTTTTCTGGCTAAGCTTGGACAGCACAGTGGAGGACTTGGGCAGAAGTGCACACCCTCTGCTCTTTCCATTTTATTTCATTTGTGACTGCTTAGGGCTGAAATGACCCCACGTCTCCTCCGGAATGATGCTGGATCAATTGGATTTTAAGGCTTTTTTCTCTTCTCCTAGGACATTATCCCAGTGCTCCCTGGCCAGGGCTGTATCTCACCCCATGATCTTCCAACCCCAGCCCAAGGCAGTTTGTTTTGCTATCTCTCCTTGCCATCTGTGCAGGAGGCAGAGATGCCCCGGGGGGCTGAATGCTTCTGTCTGCTGATGGCTTATCTGAAGGGACCAGAAAGAAAAAAGAAACAGAAATGCACATCTGGTGTGTTCCCCTCCCATCCTTCCAACTGGCAAGTTTTTTTGGCTGAGAGGGAAGAACCAACACACAGCTCCAGGGTTCATCACAGCCTTGGGCATGGGGCTTCAGGCAGAAGACCTCTTAGCCCTGAGAGTCTCCTCTCCCAAAGCATCAAGCACACTTTGTATGGCAGGAGAAGACCAGACATGGGAGCAGAACTCCCTAAACTCCACTGTGGTTCTCAGAGGAGCCCAGCCCAGGGCTCCAATTAAGCCCACCCAGCTCAGTCTTGTAACACAGCAGACCTGGTCATAACCGTGTTTTGGTGACCACAGGGGCGCAACCCAGCTGAAATAAGACCTTTTCCCACCCACCCCAAATCACAAGACTAGACTGGGTTTTGAACTGTGTGCAGCTAAAAAGGAGAGAGTCTCCAAAAGGAGAGGAAACGGGAGTTTGCTGCTGACAAACTATCCTGGCCACAGAAGAGTATTTCGAGGTTGCCTGAGAAAACTCTTTTTAGCTCTTTTTTTGGTCCCTCAGTGAAGTTTAGGAAAATCAAAGCATACAAAGTTAACTACATCATAGCTGTTCATGAGACGAGAAGTAATGGCAAGATTTGAAAGACACACCCCAAGGTGTCTGCAGGTCTTCACCAAAAATGCCCCCCATGACAGCACAGGCACAGACTATTCCAGTTTATTCCAGGAGAAAGCACTGGCCACTTTTTCTCCTGTTCAATAATCTTTCAAAGTCATGGTTTTAGAACTGCTTTATTGCCCTGGGTGTGTTGTCTCAGCTGGAGCAGAACAAGTCAGCAGAAATAAAGCTGCATGTACAACTAATCCCCTTATTCCTCACTTCTTTTCACATTTAACCGTAGTCACGATTCCCATCAAGGACTTTAGATGCCCTCATATAATTGAATATGCATTTTACACAATTAAATATCCAATCAACTTGATTAAATTAACTCAGTGGATTGAAATCACCAATGCCAAAGGAATTCAGCTGCCTGCACAGCACATCCCCTCCCTCCCACAGACACCTGAGGCTGCCTGTGACCCTCTCTTAACCAAAACATACCCACTTTTCCAGGCAACCCTGAAACTCAGCAAATTTTGCTTTTCAATGGAAAAAAAGAAACAAATCCCAAGGATTCGAGCTTTTACAGACAACAGCTTGCCAGTTGTCTCTTTGAATACAAGTGGGGAGATCTGACTATGCAGGAATAAGTACAAGGGGAAGAGAAGTTCCTTAAGGTACTCCTGGATCAATGCAGGACACATCCCAGAATATTTTCAGGGTGTTGGTGCTGAAATAAGAGTTTATGCATTAACACTGCTGAACAGCAGCACTGTCCCAAGAGTCATCGCGAGGCAACGAAGAAGAGAAGGTTTAAAAAAAAACCCCAAACACCAAAGATGTTTCACCTACCTCCGGTCGTTTCTCCTCCTTCTGAACAGTTTTTTGGTGTGTGCGATTTCAGCTTCATGAGGCAACGGATGGTAACCCTGAAAAACAGAGGGAAAAGCAGCCATCAGCTCCAGGAGGCACCAACATGGAAAGAATGAGAGGGACACAGAGCTGTACACCCAGTACATGAGCGTGGTAAAAGAAACAGCTTCCCCCCAAACATCCTCACAACATCCCAGACCCTACAAGAGCAGGTCTGAAAAACCACAGATGTGTTGTACCCTCTCAGGGCTGTTGCAAGGAGCAGGGAATGAAGTTATCTGCAATTTCTGTATGCGAGAAACCACACAGGGCAAATAACTGGACCATGTATGCATAAATCCCATACACACGTCAGACTATGAATTCACCCACTTCACACAACACACTAGTGCACCTAAGCCATCCAATTTCCCTGGGCTGCTTCTCTTGTGTATTTATCCAAAACCCAGCTGAAAAAAATGTCTGTAAAGGAAGATGCTCAGCATCATTTTGAGGAAAATTGGGGAAACCAACAGGGGCCACAGCTGGTGGGTCTGCTGGGGCTGTGCCCTCACCCCAACAGGAAGGGAACAAACCTATCAGGAGCACCTCACTGAGCCTGCCCACCACAAATGAGTCAGCCCTGCAGCAAGGACAGGTGGGATCCACCTAGCAGCAAACTGAGGTGACAAGGATGGTAAATCACATGCCCAAGCCCAAGGTGAAGGAGGGTAGATTTAGATGAGATGCTAGGAAGGAATTTTTACTAGTAATTAGCAGCAAGTGTTTACTGTGAGGCTGGTGAGGCCCTGGCACAGGTTTCCCAGAATAGCTGTGGCTGCCCCTGGATTCCTGGAGGAGTTCAAGGCCAGGCTGGACAGGGGTTGGAGTCACTTGGGCTAGTGGAAGGTGTGCCAGCCCATGGCAGCGGTTTGGAATGAGATGACCTCCAAGTCCCTTCCAACCCAAACCAATCAAGGATTCAATGATTCCCAGACAGAGCAGTGGCAGAGCTGTGTTTAACTCCAGCTGCTGCCTTTCCAGCGCCCTCTTTCCACTGAAGGTGCTGACTCTGGTGTGGTCTGTTCATCTGATAGGGGGCTGTAGTATTTACCATCCTACTATGGGCATGATGAGGCTTTGTTAATGCTCACACAGAGCTCTGAGGTTCCTGGATGAAAGGCCCCACGTAAGTGCAAAGTATTATTTATTTTCCAGGGGCCACAGAGCTGTCATAACCATAATGAATTTTATTTATGCAGTATTGTCCTTCCCTAGCCAGCAATAAAAGACCTGTAAAAGTTGCTCCTTTTATTTCCATCAACATCCATCTCAGCCTAGAGTTCCAGCCACTGCTGGGAATCACCACGTGTGTGTGGGGCCATCAGAGAGCAGCCTGGGCACAGGCAAGGGCTGGATGGAGATGTGCCTCATCCAGCAGCAGCTTTGTGACATTGGCATGGCAACACAGCACACTGACTTCAGGAAAAAATCCTTCTCTCTTTGTGTGAAGAGACTTTGGAAGTGATGGTTGATTTCAGTAGCATTTACTGAGATAATAGTGTTTTGAGTTTCTCTGGTGGAAGATGTAATAAAGGAGAAAGGTTCCTGGGGATGATGATGATGAATTTAGCCCAGAGGAGGCACCACCAAGTTGAGGACAGACAGGGTTTATTGTGACCATCTATCCTGACCACTGCAAAAAGCCTGGAGAAACTGCTGCTGCACCAAGCCCACAGCTCCCAGGACAGCTGGAGCCTTCCTGTGAGAAGAGCTTTGCTCCTCCAGACTTCAACCCATAAGGAACTCACTGAGCCAAAATATGAAGCTATTAGCAGAGGTCTAAAGGAGAGCTACAGTGATGGTGAGGAGTCTGGAGAAAGTGTCTGAGGCCATTGTGCTTGTTCAGCCTCACTAAGAGGAGACTGAGGGCTGACCCCACTGGGGTCTGCAGGTCACCTCAAAGGACAGCTCCAATCTCTGCTCCCTGTGACAGGACAGCACCCAGGGAACGGCTGGAGCTGTGTCAGGAAGGTTTAGGTTGGATCTCAGGGAATGCTGGCACTGCCCAGGGAATGGGCACGGCCCCAGAGCTCCAGGAGAGCTGGGACAGCACTGCCAAGGATGCCAGGGTGGGATTGTTGGGGGGACTGTGCAGGGACAGAGCTGGACTGGGAGATCCTGGTGACTGGCTTCCAACTGAGAATATTCTAGTTCCATGATTCCATAACAGTTTAGAATCACAGAAACCCAGAACGGTTTGGGTTGGAAGGAACCTTAAAGATCATCCAGTTCCAACCCATCTTCCCCCAGACCAGGGTGCTCATACTGAAACTTCTTCACAGCTCAGGGCTGTGGTTTGAGTGCTCCCCATCACTCCCTTTCTCAACCATTTATTTTCACTGAATGCACAGGAGGAGCTTGGTATCTTTGAGATCCCTGTTCCTTTGAAAAATTACTTGCAACTGGCCAACAGCTGCCAAACTGAATGAGAAAAGGTGGGGAAGGAGGAGACACAAACAGTCCAATCCCACCAGCAGAGCTAGTTTAGGAAATGAGGCTCAAAACAATACAATAATTAGTGAGGCTGTTTCTAAATGTTGTACTACCACAGCAGGCTACCACTTGTGTTTTTAAGAACTTAAGCTGCATTGCAGACACATGTGCAAATACAATTACCTTGGAAAAATCAAACTATCTCCGCTCCACACAAGGACCAATTTCCTCTAGTGAAGACCTCATTAAAGCCTCAGGAGCTGCCTTTCTGCTCTTTCCAACTAGAAATCATATGTACAGTGGTGCATTCCTGCATGTCCTCCTTGCAGAGAATCCCTGTGCTTCCTCAGTCCTCTACCCACCAGCAGCTGACGTAAATGGGACGAGAGATGAATTCATTACATGGGAATAAGCTCCTAATCCAAGGAGCACTTCTGGACACTGCCTTTGCTTGAACAGAGGAGAACTTCATGTCCCCATTTATGAAAATCAAACATCTCCTTTCTCCAGCTGAGCAGTTCCCTTACTCAGTCCTCGTCATGAGACAATGTTTTGGAAAAAAACAGTCACTGATCCCTACTCTTGTCTATTTTGGTGCCTAAACAAAGCTAAATTTGGAAGGGAAAAAAGTTGACTTTTTTTTTTTTTTTTTTTTTTTTTTTAATGCAGCAAGCTGATGTAAAATGGAGTATCAGCAAATTGCAAGTAGGGCGGAGTGGCTGGAGAAGACCAAAGGTGATGGGTGGGTGGGGACAGAATCCCAAGGGCATGGTGAGAGCTTGGATAACACAGCTCCTATCTTGAAGCTGCTGCCCACCATGGGTCATGCAGGACAGCCGTGGAAGTGCCTTCAGCAGAACCAGCTCAGTGAGGACAACGTGGATCTGAAATGCAGCTCTTCCATCTTTCAGCAGACACACTCCTCCTGAAGCCAAAATCCCTGAACAGAGCCAAAGGACATAGTCTCTCAAGGCAGAAGACCACCCTCTGCTCTGCAGCGGGTCTACAAGAGGGATGGTTTTTTTCTCCTGCTTTGGCCAGGAACACCATCAGACTCAGGTGCTCGTGGTTTTTATAGGCAGGTGTGCAACTCCTCAGTGGGCAGCAAAAATCACATCTGGTTTCTTTCCCGCACAGGTTTTATCTTGGTATTTATTTACAGGTGGCTGGAGAAGGTAACAAACCAGTATTTCAATGCTGCTGGTTCTGAAAGTGATGGGTGTAGAAAAAGCAAAACACAAGGAGCCCGTGCTCAGAGGAAGGATTGCTAATAGGGCTAATTTTCAGTTTTGGAGCTAAACACTCTGTGGTTTGCATGTTGGGAAGCTTGGAGCAGAACCTGAGACACCCATGGGACTTCTAATGCTCATATGCTCCAATTTAAATCACAAACATACATGCTCTAACAAGAAGGGCCAAAAGCTCTGGAAAAGAAGGATTGTTCAGGAATGGTCTGCCCTCTGGGCCAGTCTTCAAGAGATCAGCTGTGTTGTGACGTGCATACACATTTTTAGATTTTTTAAGGAAAACAGCTCTTGGAGAAGGTGATGTCTGTCAAGCTCAGGTGACTTCATATTGCCAGCTAGGGAAATCTGTCATCTACTGGAATTCCTGCAGAGGTCACAGGCAGCACGTTTGAAGGCCATGTGCTCTCTTTTTTTGTGCTTTACCTTTCTAATGAAGGTGTTTGTCCAAGCTTTGTCCCAGTCCACCTGCCTGTGGGAATCCAAAATGCTGCTCCCCAGACACGTTTACATCAAAGTTTAACAAAAGAACAAATAAAAACCTTTCAAGATCTTGCTGGCATTTTGCAGCAACCCAAAAAAGTCCACTTCTGTCACCACTGATGCCTGCCCCTCCCCAGCAATATCCCTCTGCTGATCCCACCCCACACCCCAGCCCAGTCACCTGCAGGATACTGGCTTGGGATGGACAGTATCCTGACACAAGGAAGAGGGTCAGAAACACAGGATATAAATAATTTGGTTCAGATCTACCTTGCTACAAGAAAGACTTTGCTATTATTTTTCTCATGCCTTCTTTGCAGCAGGGTCATCTGCAGAAGTTGGAGGAGGGCACCAGCTTTTCCTGTTTTACTGGGGATGGTAAATTAATAGCATCTTAAAATTATTTGGGTTGGAAGGGACGTTAAAGACCATCTAGTTCCACCTGTCTGCCAGGAACGGGGCAGCCACAGCTGCTCTGGGCACCCTGTGCCAGGGCCTCCCCACCCTCACAGCCACCAATTCCTTCCCCAGATCCCAGCTGGCGCTGCCCTCTGGCCCTGGGAAGCCATTCCCTGTGTCCTGTCCCTGCAGGCCTTGTCCCCAGCCCCTCTGCAGCTCTCCTGGAGCCCCTTGAGGCCCTGGCAGGGGCTGGGAGCTCTCCCTGGAGCTTCTCTTGTGCAGCTGAAGAGCCCCAGGTGTCCCAGGCTGGCTCCAGAGCAGAGGGGCTCCAGCCCTGGCAGCATCTCCGTGGCCTCCTCTGGACTGGCTGCAGCAGCTCCACGTCCTTGTGCTGTTGGAGGCAGGGCTGGGGCAGCTCTGCAGGTGGGCTCTCACCTGGGCACAGGGGCACAGGGGCAGAATCCCCCCTGCCCCGCTGCCCACGCTGGGGATCAGCCCAGGGCACGGGGGGTTCAGGCTGGGGCAGCTCCAGCCTCTCTTGCATGAACACTCCCAAGTCACAATTTGATAAGCAGGAATGAGGCAGAGCTTTTTACTGCCACTGATTCTTCTGTGACCACCCTGAGGCAGCAAATCACAGCAACTCCTCTGGCATCTGAAAACAACAGCCTAACAAAAGGGATAGTCCTATCTGGGACTAACCTGCACCCTCCCTCCTCCTGCTCCACTGCTGCATTCCCAAGTGCAGCTGTTGCCTGAGGTGGTTGAACCCGAGGGTGTTTCACAAAGATTCGAGGGGTTTCTAGGGGTTTGGTATCATTGCTTTATCTGCGTGGCTTTACAGCCTGACTTTCAGATGTGAAACCTCAGCCCACAAAGCAACTGCCTTCACTCATAACAACTTATTCAGCCTCTTTCACAGACGTTCCCCTGGCAGTAGGAACAACCCCAGCCTGTGATCGTCAAGCAGGTGAAGACACCTGAACAGGAAACGGCAACACTGAAACCCTGAGTGTGAACAGAAGGCTGAGAAAAGCACTGGACTGATGGAAAAAAACAAGGCTCAGGTGATGAGAGAAGGATCCAGCCACAGCGCGGGATCTGTCCCGCTGGAGCTTTATCTCAAGAGCCTTTTGTGCCCCCAAGAAACATCCGCCCTTGCTTATCTTAAACAAACGGTTGCAGACGGCCTGAACTGAACAAACAGGTTATTAGGCCTGAGGTAGGAGCTGGGAGTTTCGCTCGGTTTTATTGCACCCAAAGTTCAGGGTGGGATTTATTTTCTGGGGGAGTGGGAAGGGTGAGGTGGGGCTGGGATCACTGAGGACGCCCCAGCTGCCCGTGCACAGGGAACAACAGAAAAACCGAGGCTGGAGGGAGCCAAAAAAGATAAATATGTTGTGGCTCCAGAAATTATCAGCAGAAACCCACCCAGTGAATTGCAACACCCTGCAACGAGGCTTTCATCTGCCTATAGGATGGATTGTCCAAGGCAGGGAAGTCCAGGACAGCACAGAGCTGCAGATATATTTAACTTTTATTGTGCCAGGCACATAATCATGGTGCCTGCTGGGTTGAATGTGTCAATATATGTTCAGTACAATCGTCCCAGCCAGCCTCTTGCATGTGAAAATCACGGCAGAAGTGCCACAGGCATTACCTCCACTGCCTCTATCCACCCAAGGCTGGCATTTCTGCTGGAGGGGATTCCAATGGAAGGTGTCCCAGCCTAAGGCAGGGGTTGGAATGATTTGAGCTTTATAGCCCTTGCCAATCCAAATCCTTCTGTAATTCCACCATTCAGTGATACATGAATATCTGTAAGTCCTGTGGGCATTTCCAGCAGAGCTCTCTCATCAGAGGCCACTTGTCTCTTCCTCTTCCAGGAATTCCCATGGCTCTGGTCCGTCACCCACAAGGGGAATTTTTTACATCTTGGAAGGAGAGAGCTGAGGCACAAACCAAAGCCTTGACCTGGTCTGGAGGCCATGGAAGGACACCAAACATTGTCAGGAAGCCACACAGAAATTATTTCCTCTCTGTTAAAATGTAAGTGATAAATCTGTTCCTTTAAATTGCAAGCTATTCATATTTTCCTGTAAGGCGCTTACAATAAGAACTGCTTCTGAATAAGCAAGCAGTAGGTGTTCAACATCTAAGGAATAGAAAGTGCAACAGTTTTGCAAAATACTCCCTAAGTACCTGATGGTTGTGATTCTCTCCCTCCTCACCCACAACACAGCACACGTGGGTCCTGGCAACCTCCAAGGACACCTTCTTCAACCTCAATGACTGGAGCCTATATTAAACTACAGGACTGACAAAGAAATCAATTTCCAGCCATACACGAGCCAAAAAAGGAGCAAAACTCTCTGGGTTTTGCCACTACTGATCTCGTAAGTTCTGTTGTGCAGAAGAAATGTGGGATCTTGCCAGTAGGTTGTGCTGGCCTGATAAATCATGGCATAGTGCAACATGGTTCCAAGAGAGGGCTCCAGGAACATTTGGATAACATTGTCAGGCACAGGGTGGGATTCTCAGACCTGCCCTGTGCAAGGACAGGAGTTGGACTTCAATGATCTTTCTGGGTCCCCTCCAGCCCAGGTCATTCTGTGATCCTGTGATTCTACGTAATTCCATGAGTGATGTCCCAGTCTGGAGGATTTCCTGGTTAACTGCATCTTTGGGGTGTACATATAAACCACAGATTGCCAGCAAAGGCTGAATTTGTGGCTGCAGCACACACGCCTCAGTGATGAGCACCTTGGTGGAGACTTTTTCCAAAGAAAAGGGTGAGATGGCTGTGATCAGAACTGCCACAGCTAAACATCACTCTTGAGTTATCACTACAAGCACCTGCAGTATTCCCTGTAGGGCCTCAAGGACACAAACTCCTGGATTCCCACTTGCTGAGTGTGCATGCTCTGGTGTGCACTTCTCACAGAATAATGGGTGTTTTCATGAACCATGGGCTCTACAAATGCAGTCCTAGACCCAAAGAAGTATCATTCAGACCCAGAGAAGTGTCATTCAGAAGGACACAAACTCCTGGATTCCCACTTGCCGAGTGTGTATGCTCTGGTGTGCACTTCTCACAGGATGATGGGTGTCTTGTGAACCACAGACTCTACACATGCAGCCCTAGACTCAAAGAAGTGTCATTCAGACACTTATTTTCCCATCACTTTCTCCTTGGTGTTTGTTATTGGCTCCTGACAGAGAGCAAACACACAGATAGAGGCAAGACAGCACTGAAAATACTTGGTGGCACAAAATACTTGGTGGCAGCTAAACTATCCCACCTCATCCCTCTGCAGCCAAATCTGGGATGGCACAAAACACACAGAGAACGGCAGAAAAACCTACCATGAAACTCCCTGTGGGGGGTGAAGGATGCAAATGCAATTAAAGCATTAGAATAATTAGGAAAAGCGTCCCAATTAAAACATGGCCTGAACCTTCTTTGACGCCTTCTGCTGATTACTGACAGCGCGTTTTCCGGGGTCTATTTTTAACTCTTGGCCCCTGAGCTCCTGAATGATACATAATTCAGAGATAATAAAACTTTAAAAACCGGGACAAAGTCTCCTAGGAGGAACTGTGAGCGCACAAGTTCATGCCAGCACAAGTAGGACGGGCAGGAGGAGAAGCTCAAGCAGGCACAGAGATGGGGACAGGCTGGAGACGCTGCTGCACTGAGACAGGGTGCTCCAGACACGCCGACACGGACACACGGTGCCATAGGAAGAATATAAATAACAGACAAAAGAAATCCCCTTTTGTTACCAGAATCCGCAAATCCCAAATCGGTTACAAGCTGACTTAGGAAATGGAGCTTTTTCCCATGTTGTAGCAAAATGGGAACAATACTTTGCGAGTGGAAGTAACTCTAATTGTTTTAACTGATGTTATTTTAGTGTTGTTTAGGTTTATTGTTTATTTGTATGTATTTCCTCTACCCTGGTCAGGCTTAAAAACAAACTGTACTGTCAGCAGTAAAGCATCCCATCCATAAATAAATACATTTATCCAGTAAGTATAGTTATAACCACACCACTGCTTGGAGTCCTTAAATGCAGATTATTTAAAGAATCACTAAAATAAATTGCACTGATGACCTGGGTTTGCTTTTCCCTGGAAAAAGGAGCCTTTTTCAGCTAATACAGGGAATAAATACTGCCCACATCACTTGTGACCAGGAGGCACCACACATGCTGCTTGCTTTGCAGTCAGTCCAGGTAGCTCAAGCTCACCTCAGAAAGGGCTGCATTACTCTGAAAAGCTTTTCTTACATTTCCTTGGGCTTGCACCAGCTTGGAGATGAGGGAGGAATGGCTTTACCTGGGCCTTAAGAGTGTTATGAGGTTGCTATTGGAATATTTATAATTTGAGTTATTTCAGTGCTCCTGGGACTTCACTTTTCCTTAAAATACACATTTCCTCTATGTTTGTCATGTCCCTCAGTCTGGTTTCCCCCGTCCCTTGTGCTCTTCAAACCCCACCATTCCCATTTGTGCAGCTCAACATCCTGTTTGACCATTCTCTCCAGCTGAGATGGTGAGGTGGGATGGCAGGAGACCCCTCAACACTTCCCCAGTGTTCCACTGTGGTGGGTGGTGTCACAATGGGGAGAACTACAGGCAGAACTGGGGTAAATTCTCAAGCTGACCTATAAACACACTCGGAAAGGCCTCAGGAAGTTTAGCAACCTCTAAGCTGGAACCTTTCTGTGCTATCCCCAGTGTTGGTATAGCCTCCTCTGGCCAGGTATGCTTGAACCTCAGTTCTGCTCCTAGGTGATAAGGGCTACATCCAAGAATATTTTCATTTCACCATAACTATTAAAAAAAATGTGTTTTCCATGTCCATCTGCAATCCCACAGAACCAGGCCTCCACTCATCCTCTTTTGGACAGACCAGGGCTTCAGCCTGAAGGAGCTTCAAGACTGTGTGAGCTCCTGGGATTTGGGACAGTGCAACAGTAATGAAACCCCTTACCTACAAAGGGACAACTTCACAGCCTTAGACACAACACATGGCTTCTTTTTTCTTTCACCATGGGCAGATCGAGAGGCAACAGGAGAAATTTTTCAGTACTCAGTCCTTGGCACTTCCCACTGGACACCTTCCAAGTGCATGAAGTTTTTCAACACCGTCAAGCAATAGTTTATAATTCAACAAGTTGGGGGGATTTTTTGTTTGTTTTGGGTTTTTTCAAACATGATCCATATCCCTGTGATCCACACACTGCACTATCAAAGCAAAAGGGAATTTTGACATCAACTTGAATGTGGTCATGGTGGTGGCAGCCTCTCTTGGGCCATCAGTGGACATTTCTCACAGACCTTCATGGCTGAAGCATGGTCCTTTCCCAAGTCCCTTGTGTTGTGCTGGAAGCATCCTCACAAAACAGGTGTTCCTGTCTGCAGTTGGCTGAAGACAGAGCCAATGCACTTTCCTCAGGACGAGGCCATGAAGAGATGTCTTTTCTCCTCTCTGAAACTGCTGCTTAGTCTAGTTCAGCCCAGAGAGATCACGTGAGGATCCCATGTCTCAGTCACTCTCGCTTGGAAAATATCCCAATGTGCCATGCCAATTTGATCCTATACAAGCCCTACTCTTCACCTTGAAAAGTCCCAGTCCTTTAGGGAGTGTGGGCTATGCAACAGAAGAGTCTGATTTGTTCTTTGCCAGTTTACTGGCAGTTTGTACCTGGGGAGAAGAAACTGCACCTTGAGCATCTGTCTGATCCCTCCCAGGATTTTCCTGTTATGCATTGAGGATCAAGGATTCCTCCTGCTATAGTGGGTTTTAATGCAGGCAAAAGCTCAGAAAACATGATGCACTTGTCAAAGAGTATCAATACCATCGCATCATGTATTAATTACACTGGTGGTTTTTCAGGGATGTTCTGCAGAGCTCTGTGAGCCACAGGCTACTTTGAACAGCAAAACAGAGATGAGTAAGAAAGGCTTGTTTGTAGCTGCTTTAAAGTGGTGTCCAAATGTGACACTGGAAATGTCATCCACCAAAAGAAGAATTCTCAAAAACTGTTTTTAAAAGTTGATAGAGGACAAGCAGCAGAAAGGCCATATCCATTTGCCCGAATCTTGCAAAGTCCAAATCTCAAACATGACATTTCCAAGGACTGTGGCATCATTCATATATCAACTTTCCTGCCAGAGAAAGTGTAACTTAGAGCTGCTTTCATGATGACTGTCAGGTGCTGGGTGAAACCTCTTAAATTAATTCCATATTGGTCACAAGGACGCACCCTCAGGTGTTTCATCAGATCCAAGCGGTGACAAAAAGCATTAGACTGAGGTTGGATATAGGGGAAAAACTCTGCATAGAAAGGGCTGTCAAACATGGAAGTGGGTTGCCTACGGCAGTGGTGGATCCTTGGAGGGGTTTAAAAGCTGTGTGGATGTAGCACTTGGGGAGATGGGTCAGTGGTGGCCTTGGCAGTGCTGAGGAAATGGTTGGACTCAATGATCTTATGAGTTTTTTCCAAACTAAACCATTCTATGATTCTGTAAGAATCAACGCCAAAACTCAAGAAACCACACAGCTCCTGGATATGTTTTTATATGTCAAGTGACCAACCAATCTCAGACATTGCTTACTGAGATGTTGTGGGTCATGCTGCCTAACCTCACTACAGTTTTTTCAGCAGCTTTCTCATCTCCTTGATGCCTTTGTAGCAGGCAGAATTTGGCCTGTGATGGGCTCAGCTCCAGAAGCTGGAAAGGGTCTGAGACAGTGGCCACAAAGATTGGAATGGGCAATGAGCAGAATGGGGCATGACAGGAAAACTGCAGATGCATTTAGTGATTACGAAGTCGGAAGGAGACATCAAAATGCTTGTCACCAGAGAGATGGCAATTTTGGCGGCCAGCACGTCCCCCATGTCCATTCAGCCACCTCCCTTCTCTGCCCAGGACTACTGCCCACCACCATCAGCACCACAGCTGCAAGCATCCTACAGATGCTCTGCCTCCAAACTGGCTCTGAAATCACAGCGAGACCCCACAGAAGCCCTAGGATGCAAAGTGAGGTCTCCCAAGCGACACTCCAGACTCACCTGAGGAGATCTCCTGTGGCCTTAAATTAGGTAGACAAGTATCTGACTGAAAGTGGTTTTAGACATCCTGACTGGCATTCACACACAGCTGAAAGAAGGGTGGACTTAGGCAAGATATTAGGAAGGATTTCTTCCTTCGTGTGGGTGGTGAGGCCCTGGCACAGCTTGCCCAGAAAAGCTGTGGCTGACCCATCCCTGGAAGAGTTCCAGGCCAGGTTGGAAAGGGCTTGGAGCAACCCAGGCTAGTGGAAGGTGCCCCTGCCCATGGCAGTGGGTGGAATGAGATGGTGTCTAAAGTTCCTTACAACCCAAGCCATTCTACGATTCTGTGATATTGCTCTTTGCCCACTTTATTTACATCCACATCCAAGATGCTAAAGGCACACGAGGTCCTTCCTCCTGCCTGCATCTCTGCTGGGATTGGAGACAACCCAGTGGGCCAGGACTGAGCTCAAGTCTGCCCTTCCCAAAACCAAGTCATCAGACATCTGTGACTCTGCTTGGCAGCCTCCACCTTTCTCTCCTTATCACTGCCAGAAATTATTCATTTAACATCCCTGGCTTTCTGCCAGCAAGAGCACGGTGCGAGGAGCTGAACCATCTCCGCCTCTCCTCCTGTGAACCAAAGCAACAAAAGCGAGGCTCTTACTCAAGCAAATTAAAAAAAAAAAAATTCCCACCAGCTAAGAAAAGCTGGAGGTTAATATAAATTCCATGGGTTTGAGGGGGAAACGGAGCTGCATTCAAAGACTCGATGGCTAACCACGCTTCCTCAGTCTGGCAACTGCCCGCTCCCCCGGCAGAGTTATTGAGGAAGTTAGACGAGTGCTGTATTTGTTCCAGCTGCAGATTTCCCTTAACCCCTGGTAGTGGTGTTTTCAGAAAACACACATCTTGTTTTCTTGATGGCGGGTTTTCATTTTTGTGCGTGCCATGGCTACAGTTATTAGCTTTAAGTGCTGTCATTTGTAGATTAAAACTGAAGGAAAAAACACCCGTTGCCATTCTAAGAAGTCCAGGCTGGATGAGCAAAACGGGGGATTAGAAGAAGGCTTTCAGGAATTAGCTTGGAACAGGAAAGAAGAAGATAAAGCCATTATAAAAGCTTGTGCTAATACAGGAGTCCTTTTTGTTGTGTTAATGCAGCCCCACAAATTCCTATGAAGATTTATTAGTCAGGTCATAGAATCTGCTCTCCTTCCTTCTTTGATGATAAAATCAAGAATATTTTCCTCCATTAACATGCTCCTTCCTCTTACAAGAGAGGAAATAAATTACATACTTTTCAAGGCTGTGTGATATACGTAAGGCTACAGGTGAGACTGATGCCTTCAGAACAGAGAAAGAGATGCTGAAATTCACGTATCTATTTAGAGGCTGCACTGTTTGGATGCTCCCGGTACGGTGAGCACAGCCTCAGGTCTGTGGTACCCAACACAGAGTAACTGGATGGAGCTGGGATCCACAGCACTGTCCCCTTCCAGCATCCCAGACCTGCTGTCCCATGGAACTTCAGTCCAGCAAAGCACTTACTTTATGTGATTCTGCTCCTAAGTCTACTATTTGCCTTGGCCTGCAGCCAGAGGAGCACTTAGGCACATGCTTAAACTTAAGCACAAGAGTAAACAGATTGAAGTCAGAGGGACTTAAAATTAAGCACATATTTCAAGGATTTGCTGGATAAGGGCCTTAACCCTGGTGTGCAGCATTTAACTGGGATGATTCCCAGCTGATTAGCTCCCCCTTTTCCCCAGCCTCCCCTCCACTGGACCGGGAAACAAACGGTTTCTGTTTTGCCACCACGCTAACAGCCTGGCTTTAAAGAAACCTTGTCAAGCCTCCAGGCAAGCATGTCTTTCTTTAATTATACCTGCCTGTGAAATACCTTCCAGAAATCCCCACCCAAACAAAGCCTCAGGAAAGGAAATAACGGAAATTCTTGATGGTTTCCACGGGGGAAGTGATCCTAACCAGTGAGACGAGGCGCACGTAAGATGAGGCTGATGACTGCTCCTACTGTACACAGCTCCCAGCACAGGGAGACTCCTTAAAACTCCAGCAGAAACTCCCTGCTACCTCAGCCCTCACCTCCCAGGGCAGGATACTCCCTGAACCTGTCCCCTGGACGTGCCTTTCTGCACGAGCTAAGATCTGAAAAGCTATTTGGTGACCACACAGGGGAAGAGCAGAGATGTGACAACACAAAATCCATGAAACCACCCCAGAGCAATCTGTAGCACCCAATGGGGACATCTTTCAAGATGCCAAATAGCTTCCAAAGAGCTGGAGGTCACTTGCAGGACTGGGGTACGTTTTGTACCATTTATATGAGCTTTCAAACTTTGTTTCAATTTCATCTAGCCACGGTAGGACTCTGGTGGCTGTGGGTAGGTGGACAGGTCTGGCAGAGTGAAAAGCCCTCTTGGCAAACAGGCAGCCACTCCAAACAGGTGTCACAGGCAAGTCTTTGACAGAATAGAAAAGCAAAAGATTAGAAACCTGGACAGAGAAGATGGAGATTTCCTGTAGATTTCTTCACAAACAGGACTGCTCTCATCAAGGAGCACCAATTTGCCTGGACTTGACAGTGGACTAAGGGGCCACCATCAAGTTCCACTCTCATCCCTTACTTGTTCCCCTACAATTCACTTCCAACCATTACTCTCTGCTCCTGAACAGTCAGTCCTTCCCACCAGGGCTTTAACTTCTGATTTACCTGTGCTAAACACAGCAAAGGCACCAAACAGCCAACTTTTCACATGCAGAAAGACTTCTGTGCTGTCAAAACACCTTGTCTTTTATTCCAATCTCATGTCAGGAAAATTACCTTAACCTTAGATCTCCCAGAAGAGCATAGCCACCAGCTGCTCCACTACAGCCTTGCCCTTCCTGAACCAACAACTCTCAGAAGTTGAGGACTTGCAGAATAAATTCAAGTTCTGCCTTGTATGCAAATCATGCCAGGAAAAGATGCAGCAAGTAGAAGCCAAACAAGGCAGTTTTCTTCTCCTTCAGACAGGAATGTCAGGATGGTCAAGTAGTCTCAGAACTCCACCTCTAACTCAGCAGGTTCCCAGCCTTACACTTGCAACCTTTGGAGCTACTTTAATTTTGCTGGCCACGGGCAGCTGGGCACTGGTTCTCTAGAATATAAGCAAAGGAGCCATATCTTAGAATTCTGTCACACTTCACCTGCCCTCCACCAAGTTCAACAAAGCCAATGTAATTATCACTTGGAAGCACCACCAAAATCCTGGAGCTAGACTCTGTGTGCTGAGATCAGAGCGCTGCTCCAGGGCCAGGAGAAAAGGCTGAAAGAGGAACCAGCACCTTTCTTGCCTTTACCTTCCAATATGGGCATTTGTAAAAAAAGAAAAGAGTTTAAATAACAAATCTGTTT
Organism: Sylvia atricapilla; assembly: GCF_009819655.1. Taxonomy (NCBI): domain Eukaryota; kingdom Metazoa; phylum Chordata; class Aves; order Passeriformes; family Sylviidae; genus Sylvia; species Sylvia atricapilla. Next base: position 87,166,536 of record NC_089174.1, on the reverse strand, counting down.
GCCTAAGCCCTTAAAAATGGAACTACAAATGGTCTTCCTTTCAACTAAAGGAAAGTGTGTAGCACGTGTAGCCCCAACACTATTGAACTGTGAGTGGAGGTGAGAGGGGTGGAGGTGAGACCCTGAATTCCAGCCCGGCCCTGAGCGTTCTCGCCATTCCCTCAGAATTCCAGGCAAGACATGGGGACAACTCTCCCCCATCTCTGACAGGCTTTCACAACCATATTTGGTCTCGCTTCAGCTCCTGGAGCCCTTGCAGGAGAAGAGGAGTTTCCACCCAGTCCTGACGAGGGGAGAGAGGAGCCGGCGCGGCGCTCCTCGGATCATGTCAGGTCGCACGTACGTTTGAAGTCGGCCACGGCATTCTCGGCAGCCAGGAGCGATCTCGCAGCGGCCGCTTCCTCCGCCGCTCGCAGAGCTGATCCTCAGGAAAGCTCTGCTGTAGTGTGAGGAAATCCTGGCCATGGCCAGCGAAGCGTTATCGACACGGCGAGGAGATGATAACGGCGAGAATTGCCTTATGGTGACATGGCCACCGCGACCCACGCGGCCGCGCGGTGCCAAGCGCCAGAGAGCCGGGACCAGGAGAGGTCACGCATGCTGTTACATGGTTAATTGTGTCAAAAAAAAAAAAAAAAGCACTCAACAAAAGGTGGGTTCCTATGACTTGATGAGAGTGACACGCTCTCCCTCTGGCAAATGCATCACGTTCTTAGTGTGTGACGTGGTTTCCTGCGTTGAACTCGACTTCTCTTAGAAGGCCACAAGGTCCCACCTTCTCGTTTGGGAGGAGATACCATCTAGCTTGGCAGATGTCACCTGGAAAATGAATCACCACTCATGGTGGCAGAACACAGCCTGGGCTGCAAGGTCTGTGACTCCTCTGGATTCAAAAGGAAATATCATAGAAACCACAGCAGCCCTCTGACCAGTGTATGACCTCCTTCCCAGAGAGATGCAGCTGGTGTCCATGACAGACTGGTGGGCACATTGCAGTGGCCCCATCGCACCTCCTGAAGGCTTTTACCCTGGGGATTGCTGGCTCAGACCTTCAGAGTTTGTGATATACATCTGAGGAGTAAGTCTTATTAAAGGTGCTGGATTAAAAAACCAAGTGCTGCCAGGTGGTAGTGAATCCCTGGAACAAGTGTAACATGTCAGGCAGCTGGGCCTCCTTCAGCCCCATCCTTGCTGGAGACTGCACACCTGCAGCACACAGGCTTTACACCTGCACTATGGGAGCAGCAGAAATTCCCCCTCTTGGACAAACCAGGAAATGGAGGAGGTGCAGAGCTGGTGGGACATGAGGCTCACCTTCCCTGGGTGTGCATTTGGCCACTTGTTGAGCGAGTGGGGAAGATGCCACTGGGGCTGGAGCACCTAGGCAGGGTGTGGGATTTCCCCCCACCATGAGAAACACCCACTGGTAACTTCTCCAGGCGTAACACTACACCAGAAATAGAGCTCCTCTGAGACTTCATTTTGTTTTCTCTTTCTTCTTTTTTTTTTTTTTTTTCCCTTTTCGCAGCATTACTGAGTTCGCAGAGTCTCTCTTTAATGTCACATGTGAGGCTCAGGTCCCTCAGGCCCCAGCAGAAGCAGCCTGGGATATTTGCACAGACCCCTCACAATGGAAGGAAGAGGGTGTAGGAGGGAGGATCAGGCTGCTGACCCCTTTATTGTTCTTGGGCCAGAAGAAAGCTTCCTCCTGGCTTAAGAACCACGGCGCTGAAAAAGTTTTCCAGCCAAAACGAGTCAGATGGAGTCACTGGGTGGTGGTTTTTATTATTTTTTTTTTCTTTCTCCTTCCCCTGCCTCCCCCTTCGGTCAAGCGACAGGGAGTCACAGGGTTGTGCTCCATTCACAAAATACCTGCTGCACATCACGTAGTCCTTCCCCCCGACAGTGGGGAAAGGCGCTGTAACCCAAGCAAACGAAAATAAACCTTTTTTTTTTTTTTTTTTCCTTTCTCTGCAGATTTGAAAAAAAAAAAAAAAAAAGGAAAAAAAAAAAAAAAGAAGGGAAGAAAGGACCCTGCTCCCAGACTGACGCCTCCAGCGTGCGCCTGCCGGGGAAGGGGTAGGCGGAGGAGGGAAACAAGACGACGATATGAAAGAAAACAAAAACAGCAAATTCTGCTCTGAAAGGATTAAATGGAGGTTTTCCAAAAAAACACCCCGCCATTATATAACGAGGCTTAGCTCGGGAGTCACTGGGGTCACACGATGCAGCAGACTGGAAAAACCAAAGCGCAGTGTAGCCTTTTAATTGTTAAGCCAACCATAAAAAAAAAAAAAAAATAAAATAGAAAACCGATATTGTGATCGCACAACATGAAGGTGGCGGCCACTCACATACTGATGGTCAGGGTACTTTTTTTACCCCCTTTGCTCTTTCTGGCTGAAATAGCATTTCGGTGTGAGCCTGACTCCTTGCCTTTGTGCTTATCGGGGTGGTGACCTGTTGTGGCGGGACACTGCTGGCTCAGGGAGCGCGGGGACTGCACCGCCTCTCCAAGCCTTGAGGCACAGGGGGCTGGCTTTGCTCTGACAGCAGAATAAAGCACAAGTGGAAGCCCTGTAACAATAATCCAGGTATCAAAACACACCGCTGAGCTTCCAGATTGAAATCTGCGTGCAAGGAGATGATTTTTTTAGCAATGTTGGTTGCACCTAGGTGACCAGCCACCGTCCACAGGCACCTGCCTACTCCCCAGGTTCTCCATAACCTTCAGGCTGAGTTGGTTGGTACAATCACAGGTGATCCTGAAGCTTATTCATCCCTGATGTCTCCCAGCACTGTCTACATCATCATCAGACAGAATCATACAATTATAGAATCATTTAGGTTGGAAAAAAAAACCTCTCTAAGATCATCAAGCCCAACCATTCCCCCATGTCCAGCCCATGTCCTCAAGTGCCACATCCACACGGCTTTTAAATCCCTCCAGGGATGGGGACTCTACCACTGCACAGGCCAACCCATTTCCATGTTTAAAACCCTTTCCATGAAGAATTTTTCCCCTAATATCCAACTAAACCTCCTTTGGTGCGGCTTGAGGCTGTTTCCTCTTGTTCTGTTGCTCATTACCTGGGAGAACAGACCAACTCTCCCCTCCAACATCCTCCTCTCAAGCAGCTCTATGATCCTGCAAGCAGGGTTGAACAAGCTCCATGGCCAAAAGGGATGGGAACAACTCAAACAAGAAGAAAACTTTGGAAAACCAAACTTTCACTAACCACAGGCCCAATGGCTGGAGCAGAGCAGCCACTGTTGTCATTCTGTGGTGTGCCCAGGATGTCGAGCAGCAGCAGCAAGATGGTGCCACCAGACTGGAAACCTGGACATCACCCTGAACTCAAGTTTTCTTTTCAATTACACAGGCAAATCTCTGTTGCATACTTGTATCTTAAAAACTGCCTTTGGTCAGGATTATTGCTGTGGAACAACCACGGAACAACAAGACAGGGTTTCTCATCTCTCCTGCTGCTCCTCCAAATCATGTGCATGACTCCAAATCTTCTTATTCTCATCTAGAAAATCTGCAGCAACCTAAACTTAAGGAATACGTATTTTCATATTTTATTTGTGCAGAGCACCAAGAGGAAGGCTGGCCAGCTGAAGACACGCACAGCCCACCAGCTTTAGGAAATAACGTTGCTCACAGACACATGAGGGAGCAAATATCAGCAGCCCCTTCCCCAGAACTAACCAGCAGAAGCAATCCATATCTTCTGTGATATCTGCTTATTTTGCCCAGCAAAGGGGTCTTATTTTTTCCCAGCCAAAGGGAAACAAACAGCTCCTATAACCACACATATTTTCTTTCCGTTTGGACAGGGCGCCTCAGAAGAATATACAATGAGAAACGAAATAATGAAGTGGGTCACAAAAGCAGGAAGAAATGAAGCTTTATCATTCTCCAGTGGTTTCTCTGCTCATACATTACAAGAATTATTAAAAAAAAAAAAAAAAAAAAAAAGAATGAAAAAGAAAGCAGGCCAACAATGAGGAGTTTCTCCACAACAAGAGGAACAAGAGAAGGATAAACAGGAATAACCCTGGGAGACATGGACACAGGGGCAGCATTGTGTGGCCAAAGGTGTGGATACCACATTCTGCTCACTATTCCTTTTAGTCCAAATGAAATCATTCAAGCCCACCATCCAGCAAAGGCATTTTGGGGAGGCCACAGAGTTTTCTTTCACTGATTATGCCAGCAATGTGTACGTCTGAGCCATTTCCAGAGCCAGCAGAAAAATTAATGCAGTATTCCTGGAAGTGTCCCAGGGTCAAGCTGGATGGGTCTCTGGTCTAGTGGAAGTTGACTCTGCCCATGGCAGAGGAGTTGGAACAATACAATCTTTAAGGTCCCTTCCAACCCAAACCATTTTATGATCTTGAAAAAAAAACAACCCCCAAAAGTACTTTTAAAATCATAAAAAGAGGAATCATACAAAATGTAGGACTAAAACGATCTCTGGGTTCCAGAGCTTGGTCTGCTACCACAGAGAGGACACCATTTAATCCCTTCATAAACAGTCTTTATTTTCCTTGTGGAAGAGACATCCAGGCGTCATGTGCCGCAATAAATTTCCCACTTAAATGACAATCTTTGACAAAACCACCCTGCATTGCAATAAACACTTACCCTGCCACTAAATACCTATATTTACACCCACAGCTATATATACATCTTTCCAAGCTGAATGGGATTCACTTACCTGCTGCCTCCGGGCAGGAAATTCGCATTTTAAGAACTTCTGGTCTCATTTATTGTATTACTTTCTATTCCCACAACATCAGAGGAAAGGCAGCAGAAAAGGGTGGGGGAAGCATCTTCTGGTTAAGAAGAAATTTATAAATGCGACAGGAAACATTAACCTCCTATTTTGTCGGACCAGGAACGAGGACATCCCCCATCAGCAGGATTTTTCGAGAGAGAGGTGTTTCTAGGCTCTCCAGGTCCCTCTGACAACAGGGACATATGCACGTCTCCCTTCTCTGGTTCTGTGGTATGACTACTTTTTTTTTGAGAAAGAGAAAATTCCTTCCTTCCATTCATTTTATTAAAAATTCATCTCTTTTACAGAGAGTGGGGAGGGGGATGTGGAAATAGCCAAGCCGGCAGAAACAGCTCCTTGACCAAAGCGACACTGAGTTTTTACTTGGGATCTTTAGAAATCTGGATTGTTTTTTTCTCGGCTACTTTTAATAATGTTTTAAAAATTTAATAATTCCTCCACATTGCTTCCATATTGCAGGAAAATATTCGGCAAATTCAAGGGAGTGCAGCAAAACCCCTCTCAGTTTTCTAATGAATCCCCTGAGAAAACAAGGGAGAAGAAAATGTAACATTATTGAGAAGTTAAAATTCAGGCAGGATTTAAGGGGTGTGTTTTGGAGTCTATAGAAATGACTGGGAAAAACCAAAACAGGTTTGCTTTGGATATTATATAGCTGCATAAAAGCAAACCTTTCTGAAAGAGAAGTCAGCTGTAAAGCTGGGAAAAATCCAAGTAGCTCCCTGGTGTGTTTAAGCCGGAGCATAATGTGGTGACATTTTTGAGCCTGAAATGCCTATTGAGCTGTTATTTATACCCCAGCACAATTCCCCTTACCCAAACCAGTTAATTACCCAGAAAACTACAGTTCACAGGACTACAACTACTTGTGGACTCCTTAAAAGTAAAACAGAGCATCTTTCTTCATCATCCCCTCAGGAACAGCTCTCCCATATCCTATTTCTTTGTACTCCCTGGTCATGAACCCGAAACCCACCAATTCGTATTGGTACACCCAGCCTAGTCCCACATCTCTTTGTGTTCATCCCTCCGCCATCTCAGCCTGAGGAAACGCTGCAAAGCCACCCACATCCCAGTATTAATCTTACTTTGTGGTACAAACCAGTGGCTGGCAAACTGGGGTCTAAGGAACAGAGATGGTCCAGCAGTAGGCAACTCGTGGTGCCCATCTCCCTCCTCCTGAGGCCGGCACGTCCTTAACTTGGGGTGGGTACAACAAGGTAAGTGGGGCACAGGGACAGGTGGAAATACGGGTGTTTAGGAGAACATCCTACTCCTGACAGGCAGCAGCACCTCCAGAGAAAGGGAGAATCCCTCAGCACACCTGGAACTGCTCTGGTGTGAGGAGCATAATGCCAGACTGAGCCCTGCCAGAGCATCCCACGGGAGAAACATGGAGCTGAGGATTGTGGGGGCAAAGGTGGGATTTCCAGTGAGTTGTGAGATGGGACGTGTCTAACCCCTAAGAACCAGCCCTCCCTCAGGGCTTTGGTAACTGAGGGGTTCACAAACACCTTCAGTTTTATCTTCATTCTGCTCAGAGCCAAAATGCAGCTCACACCCAAGTTCAGCCCCAGGTACAGAGAAACACCTGCAGGTTTCCCCATTTGGACACACACTCTGAGCCCGAGGTGGACACGTCTGGATGGACAGCAGCTTGACCTGGCACAGGAGGGTGAGAGACACCGCAGAGTGAGGGTTCTGCTTGGAAAAAGCCTCTGGAAAAGCCTCATTTCCTCTGCCCAGAGCAGTGTTCCAGGGCCATGCAGCGAGGCCGCACTGCCCTCTAGTGCTGCAAGGCTCCTCTCTCTGCCACCAGTCCTGTCCCTGCAGCCACCAAACTGCCAAACTTCAGAGCTGCAGCATAAACCACCCTTGTCCCTTCCACTTTCCCTCCCTGCTCATCCCAAACCCAAACCCCTGACCAGTCAATCCAGCTGGGGTGGGAGAACATCCCAGTGCCTCCTATCCTGGCAAGCACAGCAGCCTGGCCCTAATTCTGACCAGCTGATCAGCAGCAGCACCAGGAGCCACTACAAAACAGGATCTCTGTGCCCACCAGTTTGGGAAGACACCCCCAGGAATTATGAGTCAGCATTGCAACGTCTGCCTGACAGCCAAAAGAGTAACACCAGCCCTGAGAAGGGAGAGCCCGTCTCATTTTCCACCATCAAAAACCCACTCTGAGCCATAATAATGATAACAACAACAATAACAATAACCATAATAATGATAATAATAACAACAACAATAACAGTTTTAATAATGAGAGTAATGATAGCGAGAAAAAATAATGATAATAAAAAAACAGTAATGAAAACATCAAAGTTCCTGGCCATATCTCCAGTGTTTCGTTTACGCACTGAATAGGGCTATCATATTGTATTAGGAATTTGGATATTAGGAAAAATTTCTGAATGGAAAGGTCTGTCAGACCCTGTCTGGCACAGGCTGCCCAGGGCACAGTGGAATTCCCATCCCTGGAGGGATTTAAATGCCATGTGGATGTGGCACATCCACATTTAAATGCCATGTGGATGAGAACATGGGTTAGCAGTGGCCTTGGCAGTGCTGGGGGAATGACTAGACTCAGTGATCTTATGGGTCTTTTCCAACTACAGAATTTCTCCGATTCTGTGGGATGAAAGACCATCATAACCTGAAAAACCCACTAGAAGATCTTCTCCTTCTTGTATATCTGATAAAACTCTTGGGGGTTTATAACCTTCAGGGATCACAGGGACTGTGCTCTGCCACCAGAGCCCAAGCCCATGGGAACCTCTGAGGTGATGATCTGCACAGGGCAGTCTTGGTCCAGACCTCTCCAATGCTCTGGAGATCTCCATGGCTGCCTTCCTTGCCAATGGTGGCCTTAACTCTGGCATGGAAGTGATGCTGGAAGGGCTACAGGTGATCACAGCAGTTTGCCCTCTCTGCCTCAGGTGATGGTCACTGTCAGTTGGGGTAAATGCAACAACAAAAGGGCCACAGAAAGTCCGTGTTTTGCTAACAGCCATGGCAAACCAAAAGGTTTTCACTCAGGAGCAGAGCTCTGACTCCCAATATGTTGTGATCTATACTCAAGTAAGTCTTGGCTCTTTGACAGGGACTTTCCACAGTGGTTTTAGTTGTTACTGCATTGGAAAGACCCTTGGGATATGGGCTTGTCAGGCAAGAAACCTTCTCCGAAGGCAGCGCTGTGCCTACACACTCTGGGCAGACTCCAGCAGGAAGTGGGGGCAGGAAGAAGTAATCCTCTCCTTTTGGGGCTCCTAGGGAAGCACTCCAAGCTTTTCATAAATGGTGGACACATAAAGGACATCAGGGTTAGACCCTGTGAGTGACAGCAGGGACACAGAGCACAGGGGGCACACACCACACCAACCAGGATGCTCCCAGTGGGAGGGGATGCCCTCTAGGGATCAGCCCATCCCAGATCCACCAGCACAGAACAGCCTTCTAGGAGAGGACTGCATTTCTACGGCCAAGGGTGTGAAAGAGGACTGCCTAATGTGCTGGGTAAAAAGAGAACTGCCCAGCCTTGCAGTGTAGAAAGAGCAGGCAAGAGAGGAGGTGGCGAGGTGACAACAACTGTATGGTGATAATAAATAACACCACGCCACCAAAGAGCTGCCTGTGAGCTCCAAAGAGATCTGTTCTCCTGCTGTCATCTCCTTGGAAGGATCAAGGATCTCCTGGGTCCAGGAATAAGCTCTCAAACGAGTGCTAGACACCAGTCTCCCTTCCTTGCCTGCAGCATGGCAGCAGAGGGGTTGCTCACCCATGATCTAGCCCCTTCCCTTGGACATCTAAGTTGGCTCATCCCTCTTCAGGAACCTTCCATATCTGACCAAATCCACATGTGAATTGGTCCATCTCTGCACCCTACAGAGCTGACAGGGAAACGACATGGATATTCTCAAATGGGAATCATCCAGCCCCTCCCAGATCCCTACACTGAGGTGCAACAAACCATGTCCCAGTGTGTCCAAGTCTCACCTGGGTCAGAAATTCCAAGTGACCAGCTCATGCACAGGTCCCACCTTTACTCACACTGAACTGTAAGGTGTGACTTGAAAATTCTTCTCGGTGAGGAGGGGTCCCAAGTAAAATGGGCGAGGCTGCCTGTAGGTGCCTCAATTCAGGTGGTTCTCCAGCACCAGAAGAAAAGCAGTGTAATATCAAGGCTGAAAACATAATCTGCAGCTTGCTTGCTTCTGCTTTCAAATGCAGGCATGTGTAAAAAAGAAAACAAATTTATATGCCTAAGCACCTATAGGCTAAACTACAAACCGGAAGAGGAATCCTGGTGCTTCTAATCCTGTTTGGACAAAATCAGGAACAAAGTGGTGCTAAGAGGAATGTGTGCAACTTAAAGAGTCTGCCTTTCTCCTAAGGAGCTTCTCCCTTGTTTCTCTTCCAACAAGGAAGCTGGATGACGACTGCAGCCAGAAGAGAAACAAGCAGTTTATTGTAACTGCAAGCATACGACAAAAAGGGTCAAGAATCAGTAAGGAAACGGAAGGAGATGAGCTGAAGGCAGTAAGATGCCAAACCAAATTATACCAATGCTATCTTCCAAGTTTATCTCATTACAACAATAAAGCCCAAAGTGCCTTTCAGAAGTGCCACATTTCTACCCCCTAAAAACACAAGACAAGGAGAAGCTGGGCAGTGAAGGCACATTCCCAGCATTTATAGAGGACAAGCCCATCCCAAAGGCACGAGTCCAGCAAAGTGAAAGCCAGATTCTGCAATACACAAGTCCAGAAACCACTTGGGACATGTCCCAAAACTCTCTGCTTGTGTCTAGCAGCATTCACAGCACACCCCTGTGACATGCAGCCTCCTGTGTCCACTGTGAATTACAGCAGTTCCACAGGAAGGAACGGGGTGGATCTTGCCCAGAAAAACTGTGTCTGCCTTGTCCCTGGCAAGTGTCCAAGGCCAGGTTGTATAGGGCTCGGAGCAACCTGGGATAGTGGAAGGTGTCCCTGCCCATGGAAGAGGCGTTGGAAGGGCAAGAGCCTTAAGGTCCCTTCCAACCCAAGCCATTCCATGATCCTGTGATCCTGCAGAACACGACCTCTTGGGTTATTTTCTCTGGTAAGTGTAGATTGTGCCAAGGGCTCGCTTGCCAAGGAGACTAAATCTGGGACCAGAGTACTTGGATGTGACACATCCAAGCCTGAAAGACTTCCCAAGCACTTGCCAAAGGGAGCAAAAGGCACTTACTCAGCCCTCCCCGTGACGTCTTCATGACGCCAAGGTGGTTATGTGGTCTCCTTCAACAGAACAGCTGATGTGAACATGGAGAGGATGACAAAGACTCTTTCTGTACCTGAGCTGTGCCTCCCTATGCAGCAGATGCTCTCTGGTGTGCAGTAAAAAGCAGATCTTATGAATGGAGAGCACTTACCTTCAAAAGAGTCATTTCTGGCAGCACTTTGGTGAATTAGAGTCCAAATCCTACTGCAGACTCTCATGAGTAAGGAGAGATGAAGAGGCTATGGCTCATGAGCTGAGCCAAGGCAATGACCTCATGAGCTCCTAGCCATGAAGCTTTCAAAAATAAAAACCTATTCACCAGTAAAAACAAGCACCTCAGATGGATTTTGAAAGGATGGGGCAAAGAGAAAGCTTCAAATTACGAGTTGTGGTGGAGGAGTTGTGAAGCCCGTGCCTGTCCACGAGATGGCAGAGCACACCACGCTGTGAGAGGATCCCCAAGGACTGGGATGCACAAATTCCAGACAAAAGAGGATCTGGGGAAAGGTCGCTTTGGCTTATTTTGTTTTGTTTATTTTTCCACCTTTCAACTGCCAAATAGTCATAGGCTTTCCTTGCAATATTTTGTTAAAATACTACTGATAGATACCAGCAGAAAAACTCAATTATAGGGAGATTAACACCCAGATATCCAGAGCAGTCTGCTCAATCCCCAGAGAACCAGAATATTCTGCTTAATTAGGGACGTCTCTGCATCTGTCTGTAGATACTGACACAGACCTGGATGTACACTGGAGATTGGTTCTAGATTCATGTCCTGTGTCTATCACACCTTAACATCAAAGGCACACAAATCTCCAAGGAGCCTGCAAGCAAGACTCCCTACCTGTCTGAAATGTGGTGCTTTTAACCTTTCCATGGCTGCTGAAGTACACCCAGCAGCGAAACATATCCATCTGAGCTGTGCTGGAGGATGTTTGGACCACTCCAGTCATGCTAGAGGATGCCTGGACTGGTTCAGTCATAGTGGAGGATGCTCAGACCATCCCAGTGGGGCTAGGGGATGCTCAGATTGGCCTCTCCATCTGTGCATGCCTGCTGTAAGCAACCCACCAGCTCTCAAAACCAGACAGATCAGGAGTTCATATATCACCAACCTGAAATGCCTCTTCTTCAGGATGCAACATGAACATAACAGAGCGGGACAACTCCATGGGGTGAGGGATTTTCCTCTCCCAGGCTCACACAAGGGAATATCTTCCCTTATGCCCCCCTCCTCACTGCTCCACAGAGCCATTTAAAACAAGGGATAAAGAGCAGTAAAATCACTGTCAGCATTGCACGGTCGCATTCAAATCCAGTTAACAATGATATGTCAGGATTAAACCAGCTGTCTGCAAGTATTTCACTTGTCCATGTTGAACAAGATAAACCCTCACCCAGAGCCACCTGGGTCCTAGCTCCCACAGACACACAACTGGCTGTACATGCCAAGGTAAGCACGTCTGCAGATTAATGCAGGGCTGCACGAGTCTGCCCCCAGGCACAAACAAAACATCAAATCCAGCATTCCCACTAGGTCTTCCATCTCAGAGATGTCACACTAACAATTAAGCCAGATATTAATGTATGTATTGGAATTAATTCATTGTATTCAATGCAGTCTGAGGACCTGATGAAATGATAACCGGACTGGGAGGACCTGGCTTATTTAACAGCTGTTGATTAAAACCCTCTTGAAGGCAATCAGCTCCTTGCACCAAAGATGGTTTGATTCTTCACTTCCAGTTATTCCCCGGGGAAACTAGCCTTATTTTGCAGAGTTAATGGGGTTTGTATCAGCTGAACCTGATGTTTTTTTCCCTGTGACCTAAAGTCCAGACATACCAAACATGGAAGAGACGGAGCAGGAAGCAGCTGCAAGCAGTGCTCCTCCCTGCCAAAGTCAGCTGCCCTTCTCCACTCCTTCACGTATTCAGTGCCAAATAACTCACCGAAAAGAAACAGTAAGGCAGATTGTCACATGGTCTGCAGGATGAGCAAAGCTTTTCCTCACATGATGCGTGAGCAAGAAGCCCAGTGAGCTCTTGGCTCAGCGCTGAAAAGGGTAACACTAACACAGTACACGAGATGTTTTCATCCTTGCCTCTGGAGGCAAAGAGGTTTCAGCAAAAACATACTGAGTATCCTCAGAAACTTGCTAAGCTCAGGGAACTCAGCTCCTTTGAGGGCTAGGGGGCTCTGTAAAATGGAAAACTACTTGGTGCTGACAAATAGATTCATTCAACCTGACTTCTGAACTGTGGGGTCTCATCCTGCTACTCCCCAAGATCCAGGCACCAGAGGTCATTTTGCCAGAACTGACAAAACTGTAAAGAGAGATCTGGGGAAAGAACAGGCTGGAGAAAACACACGTGGATCACCAGTGTACATAAACGTGGGCACAGCCCCAAACAGGCAATACCTGGGTCAGCACACAGGCACTGCTGGCTTCCTGACAGCAATTTATTTTGGAGCTGCCAGTAGGGGTTGATGCTTTTCAGAATCTCCTTTTCTTCAACATACGAGCCCTGCATACATCCACATACATACATATATAGGTATATACTGCCCTCGGTGTATCACCTCCCAACAAAGTCTGTGTGGCAACTGCCCTTGCCCAGCGCTAACACCTGAAACCACAGGCACAAATCTCCATCCCAGCCCCCAAAGGATCACAGCCCAGCAGCTTTCCCACTCCTGAGGAGGGTTTCCTAAGGGAGCACAAGGCAGGGAAGGTGCTGCTGCTGGCCCCCACCGTGGCAGGGGCAGATGTCCTCATCACCTACCTGCCACACTGGAAGGACTTTCTCTATGTCGTTCAAGTTGATGCTGTCACCATCCTCGTATTTCCCCTTTCCAAGCCTGTGGCAAGAGGAAAACAAAACAAAAGCACGTGAAAACTCGCTGGAGACACAGTTAATTTTCTATTAGGGCACAAGGGGAATATCAGTTGTTACTGCAAAGGCCTCTCATAGAAACAAAGAGGCTCTCTCTGGAGCGAGTGTGCTGTGCCTCCAAAACACTCCCACGCAGGCGTAAAGCTGTTAATACAAAATTAAATGCTTTGCTCAGTCCTCTCCACCTGCACCATCTGCCACAGCTTGCAAACACTTCTGGTAGTAGCAGCAGTGAGAAAACCAAAAGGCAGTCCTGAGCCCAGGGTTACTCGATTTCTAGACCATGTGGAAAAGCACAGCCCACCTGGACAGCAGAAATAAGAGCATGGGAAGAATAATGAAAAACGCTTCCTTTGAAGCAGTGCTCATTTGCTGATCTCCAGGGGAGCTCCAGCTCCCCTGCTGAGAAAGGTGCTGAAAATCAGCATAAACACACATCGCAGACAGGAAGCAGCAATAGATATAAATATAAACAGACAATTTGAAAGACAAAGAAATTGGGATGAGAAGTCAGGCACTCACACACCATACACAGAATTGGCAGCTGAAGGACTTTCTTGGAACAAGAAAGGAAAAAACCAATCCAAAGATAATTACTAGCTGGATACAAAGAGTTTGTGATGACACAGAGAAAGAAAAGAAAGGTCAATAAATATCATCCTTCTATGTTCATAAACAACAAAGATAACCCTTCTCATTATGCAAGAACGGTAAGATTTTTTTTTCTCAGTTAGAAGTAAGACATTGTTAAATAAGATACAGTAGAGACTTTGGTAGCAGCAGACCCAGGTAATCAGTGCCTAGAAGTCAGAGAAAAACAGATCTTGGTATTAAAGAAAATGGGAGAAAAAATTTGCGAAAAATGCCACACGCTAAAGTACCAGGCTCAAAAACCAGAAAGCTGAAGGGAAGCAATTTAATTAGCCTTAATCAACCTGAGCACTCTGGTTTACTAAAAGGTGCCTCTGCTCAAGGCAGGGGGGCTGGACTAGGTAATCTCAAAGATCCCTTCCAACCCAAACCATTCTGTGATTCTGTATTTATTGGAAATCAGAGGTGTTTAACAACTGACTTTACATCATAGATGAAATCCTGACTTTGACTTACCAAGGTAAAAATACAGTGTGCATACACATACGTACTATTTGTATGTGTGTGTATATATATATATATGTACATGTATATATATGTATGCATGTATACACATTCAGAAACACACATCTGAAAAAGTATTTACATATATGTATTTCTATAGATGAGAAAAAATTATGTCACATATCTGGGGACAAACAATGCCAGCTGCAGGTGCAGAACACAAACGTACTGAAGGAAAAGGTCATCTGAAAAGGCTGGAAACCATCCTAGGCTGAATTTTGGATGCTGAACTGTGGCAAAAAGGCAGGGGACGAAGAGGAGGCAGGGATTAGGGGGATGAAGGCAGCTTTCCTCTAGAGACAGAATGGCTGAGCCTCAGCTACAGGACCACAGGCAGTGCCAGCAGTTGCATTTCAAAGAGATGGTAGAGAAATTCCTTAGAGTACCTGAAAAACTCAAGTGATACACGTGCTTGGGAGATACCTGGAATAAAGAGAAAATACCAGCTACAAAAGGATGTTTGATCTGGAAGAGCACTGGAAATTAAAGCCAGATGAATTCAGGTCAGAAACATGGTACAGTTCCCTGCTTTTTCTTAAATGCTCCGCTTCTGATTATTCAGCATGCCACCAAACAGCATCTTCCAATAAAAGCAGATGTCTTCCTGGAGGAAAACACCCAATCAAAAGTCACTTGAGGTCACACAACTGGATGCAACTGCATGGCCAGCCTTGGGCAACTGATCAGACTAAGGAATAAAATGGTTCTTTTAGTGTTGAAAACACACACTGAACAGCATATTCCTTTTTTTCCCCCCTCCCGATTATTTTTTCACTGCACAGCTAGATTGTTAAAAAAAGCTTCCCATTCAAGCAAAAGGGGAAAATGCCTAGCTAGCAGGTGGAGATTCATGGAGGCTCAGCAAGCTGAATCTCAGCACAGATTCACCACGGAGAGCTGATGAATGCACAACACAGCTTTAGAAGCTAAAAAATAAGAACAATTTTGTCTTTCTCTGTGCTTCCTCTGTTCTAGCCAGGTTACTTACATGGCTTACATTTTGGGACATGGACTGTTTTGTGCCGACATTTGCTTAACTTTTCTGCAGATATGCTAATTCTTACTCCACTTTTACAGCTGTAATATTTAAGAGTGATTAAATATCTCCCCTCCACACTGCCTCCTTTACCTGTTTGCAGTGTGGGCATTCACAGTACAGCAGGAACCAGAGGAAAACCACAACACCAACTCTGCTCCATCCTCCCTGCACATAGGAGGTATCACTGACAGAATCACCTGGCAAGTGCCATCAACCATGGAGCATATTTTATATTATTTTACAGAGGAAGCACATTGTATCTTATTTTACAGAGGTAGCACATTATATCTTATTTTATAGGACCCCTTCATCTCATTTTTCAAACTCATCTGAAAAAACGGGACTGAATTTGACTAAGAGACCTAGTGACTTAGAAATTTAGTGTTACATTGTTTAAATGTTCTGAGAATTGCTCTTTATAAACCTGCAGTATACCTTATTACAGAGCAGAAAAAGAAAATGCTGTCTGAGTCTTCCTGTCCCTGTAGGGTGCAGGAGCCTACTGCAGATGCTACCATGGGATTTCTGGCCTGGCTGCATGTTTCTAATTGTTTCCAATCAACTGTTCCAACAACAATTCTAAACTTGTCTTCTAAACAGGATGTGCAGACCAGGCATATGGCACTGGCCACTACTTTGCCAAAACAAGGTTATCAGCAGAAAAAATGTCTCCAAGAGAAGATATCCAGCCCTGCAAACAACACGGCAGTGATGGAACATCAGCTGCAAGCACACCTTTTAAACCTGTTCTGATATTTTCCTCCCTCTATGCTCTGAGTGATAGCACGAGGAAAACCCGATCTGTAGAATCCTGGAATGCTTATGGTTGGAAAAGACCTCTAAGATCACCAAGTCCAAGCATTCCCTTAGCCCTGCCAAGGCTACCACTGACCCACGTTCCCAAGTGACACATCCACACGGTTTTTAAATCTCTCCAGGGATGGGGACTCCACTCCTACCCTGGGCAGCTGTGCCAGGGCTGGACAACCCTTTCTGTGGAAAAAAATGTTCCTAATATCCAACCTACACCTCCCCTGATGCAATGTGAGGCCTTTACCTCTTATCCTGTCATTTTTTACAAGGGAGAAGAGCCTGACCCCCACCTGGCTGCACCCTCCTGTCAGGGAGTGACTGTTTCTCCATCTGCAGGGAAATGGAATATCAATCTAAGCAGCACTGGTGAGCCACTTGCTGCCAGCACACATTTATTTGGCTTGACCAACCAACAACCAGTAAGGAATCCAGAAATACCAGGGAAGCCTGTGCAGGCTGTCACAAGCAAAAGGAGCTGTTTTCACAGTTTTATGAAACACATTGATGCTCTCTCCTTCCTTGAACTCTTGCTGGGAAGAACAGCGGAAGCCCTGTCATTCACAGGAGCTGTAACCAGGTCAGTACTAAGCCAGGATCTTTCCTCCAGTATCCAGAGATGTTTAAATTTAGAACACCAGGATCTAGCAGACTCGGATCCAGAGTTATTTGAACACTGAGATCCATCAGGCAATGCAATAATACAGAGAACAACTCTGCTCCAGCCCAGAACTGGATGACAGAGGAACCAGACAGACTAATCACAGCATTCTCAAACTGTAAATTGTCCAGTGTGTCTTCCCATGTCCTCTACATGAGGTGTTCCACAGAGCCAGAGTTCCTAGAGCAAGGGAGAAGTTAGAGACCTTCGTGGAGAGCACAGTATTGCAGAGACAGCACTCACCCTTCTCTGTCTATGTGAGGCAATGGGTGTTTGGAGGTGTTTCGCAGCTTTCTGTGAAACTGGGTGAAATCTAGTTTTTCAGGCTGCAAGTCCCACGTTGCACCACTAGGAGAGAAAAACAGGGAAAAACAGAGAAAGGAAGTCCACTGCTAATTAAACACCACCGAGCTGAAGAGCAGAGGGCACATGGGAGCCTGCAGATAAGGAAAGCTGGCATTTCTGGGAGCTCCACTCCCTGCTGCAGAGCACGTGGATGTGAGCCTCCAACCTTCACACTGATGCATCCCTTTTCATTTTTTCTTGTTTTTTTAGGTATGCTGAGCTCTTGCAGCTTCATCTAAGCCTCTAATTTTGATACAGAAGACACCCTGCAAGATATACTCGCCCTCTGTACCAAAAGGATATTGCAACAGGTCCATGAAATTATGTTCTCTTTTGCCCTGCACAACCTGTCTGCTCCAGTGACTCAACGCCTGCAGATTATGCATAAAACTGGACAGAAAGGATATTTCACTGCTTTCCCCACTCTGAGACAGCAGCTGAAGAGCTCTTCCCAGCAGCTAAGGAGCCAACTAATGGGAGAGTAAAATCCCAGAGCAGCAGCTCAGAGCCGACTCAAGCCTTGCCTGTGCAGCCCTGGGGTAACCACAAGTAATTGTACTGGTACTGGTTTCAGGTGTTTGGACTGCAAACCCATCCAGTGGCCTCTCCAAAGCACACTTTAAACAGATGCTTTAAATAGACTGCTCTTGGTGCCACAGGCTAAATGGGGATGGGGAGGAGAAGTGATGTCAGTACTACCAGGGTGCTCTCTGGTGCCTGGGTACCAGCAGGATGGACACACTGGCAAGGGCTAAGACAAGGCACAGTCCATCTTAAGAGTCCATCTGTCTCTTAAAGCATTTTAAAACCAGCTTACCTGAAGGAGTCAAAGGTGTTGGCAGCCCAGATGTCTGTGCCCAGCATGTCAAGGTTGCTCTCCTTGTTGCCATTCTAGGAGAGATGGAAAGGTGGTTACTTGTTGGGGGGCACATGAAGCTATCCTGACCAGGGCACAGCCTCTCCCACCAGCCACAGAGGTGTCTTGGCTCTGCACAAGGGATCCTGGGCTCCTGTGTGAATCCATGCAGTGCAGAGACCCCTCACCTGCTGCAAAGGTGCACCGTGAAGGCAAGGAACGACAGTTTCAGCCTTGGGGACACAGAGCTGTGCACAACACGGAGCAGACAATGCAAAGCTCAGCTCCAGGCCTTTCCTCCTGCCCCATGTCCACGATCCATCAAGGGGGGACAGGCTGAGATTCATGAATCATAGAATCATTTGGTTGGGAAAGATCTCCAAGATCGACTCCAACCTGTGCCTGATCCCCCTTTGCCACCCAGCCCAGAGCACTGAGTGTCACATCCAAGCATTCCTTGAACACTTCCAGGGATGGGGACTCCACCAGTGCCCTGGGCAGTCTGTTCAACTGCTTAACAATCCTTCCTGTGACAAAATTCCTCCTGATGTCCAATCTGAACCTGCCCTGGCCCATCCTGAGCCGTTCCCTCTCCTCCTGTCCCTGTTCCCTGGGAGCACAGCCCGACCCCCCCGGCTGTCCCCTCCTGTCAGGGACTTGTGCAGAGCCACAAGGTCCCCCCTGAGCCTCCTTTTCTCCAGGCTCAGCCCCTTTCCCAGCTCCCTCAGCCTCTCCTGGGGCTCCAGCCCCTTCCCCAGCTCCGTTCCCTGCCCTGGACACGCTCCAGCCCCTCGGGGTCTCTTGTCCTGAGGGGCCCAGAGCTGTCCCCAGCACTGGAGGGGACTCAGCAGTGCCAGCCCAGGGGACAGGCCCTGCCCTGGGGCTGTGTCACACCACGGCTGGGACAGCCCAGGGGCCACTGCCCACCTGGGCACCCCTGGGCTCATGTCCAGCTGCTGCCACCAGCACCCCAGGCCCTTTCCCCACTGCCATTATGAGAAACCTCTAGCCAACCGTAAAACACCTTGAATTTTCCTGTGCAGCTGCTTTTGTCAAAGCCCCTTCATAGTCATCAGCCCTCACATGTTCTCCTTGCACAAATTGGGCTGCCCTCTCCACCCTTTACAGGTGAGGTAAATTTAGCAGGTTGGATTTTGCCATTCAAGACCATTCAAGAAATCAGACTTGACTCAATCTGGATGGATTGAATGCATTTCACATAGGGAGTCCCATACTAACAAAATTTCCCCTCAACATTTCTTATTCAGATTACTCATAATCTTGCACATATTCAGATTATTTAAGCATCTCAGTCCAAATGGTCCCACTCTGGCAAAACACATGCTAGAGAAGGTGGATTTCATCTATTCCCTGTCAAATAACTTCTGTCATTTTCAAGATTATTAATATTAACCAAGACATTAGAAACTCATTAAAAATGTGTCCGTTCCTTAATGAAGTCCCAGAGCTCAATCTGCTCACAAAGTGAGCAACACTCTCCCAACCAATGTCAGGGACACGTCCTCAGTGAACAGATGGTTACACTTTGCAGTCATTTCCAGCACAACCAATTTAGACACCAGAAACTCCAAACACAGACACACTGCTCCCTTTTTAGTCTCCTCCATGGGGTTTATGGATTATGATCTTAACCCCTGGGGATCTGCAAGTTGACATGTCTCTGCTCAGAAACAAACTACGAGAAATATATAATAACTCCCATGATAAGTTACAAACGATGATTTTTATTTTAGGCAAAGGTAAGAACGATTTTCTCCCACCAAGGACAGGAATTAGTTTTTCAAATCCTTGCAAGCATCCAAATGCAGTATAATGGAAGTACAAATGTGCAGGTTATCACAGCTGCCAGACAAAGAAGAGAAACCTCTTCCTGCAGACAAATTAATTCCAGGTGGCGAGGAGGTCAGGCAGGTACAAGGCAGCAGCTGGATGCTCTCACCCAAACCTGGTCCTCCTGGAAGATGTGCCCATAATCCCCTGGAGACACTCCAGGCATCAGCCAGATTCCACAAGGATGGCGCCAGGGCCCAGTGATAACACACCTTGTCATTAAGTCGTGAGTCACTGTCATTTCAAGAGACTCTTTTGGTCTTCTGTGACCTGTCTTCAGAACCAGTCTCTGTGTCAGCTCACAGGACAGGCAGCAGCCTTGCAGCCCTGTGCTGCAGGGAGCTTACTGAAATGCTCACAGCACGGTGCTAAGACTTAATAATAAGGCTTCAAAAAGCCAATTCTCAAATCCAGGTACAAAAAAAAAAAAAGATTAAAAATTGCATGTATTTAAGAAAAGCAGTGACTTGCTGTCAGTCCTCCCAGGACTGCAATTATAACCATCAGCAATTTTAACATGAAGTTCCCAGTGACCCAACCCTCAGCTTTAGATAATCTTTTTTCACTGAGAAGGAGCTAGTCCTGCTGAAAATTAATTAATTCACTCGGAATGATAATTGAGAGAGACGCTTTCAAGAGTAACACCACTACTCTGAGAAACGAGACATCCAGTAAAACAGATCCTGCAAACACCGTGGTTTAAATGCACGTCCACAACCTCTGTCCTCCTGCCCCTGTGAGCACAAATGACCTCCATCCACTGCTGCCCAGCCCCTGGAGCTGCCCACACAAACAGGGACAGGCCCACGTGGACTCTGGCTGTTTACTATGCATGCAGCTTCAGCGAATTCCCCACAAAGTCAGCATTTGCATGCGTGCAAGCAGCTTTCCAAAGCCCAGCTCGGCGTCCACCTCTTGCCCCTCCTCACTGCCATCCTCCAGAAAACAAATCCGAAATCATGCCCTTTGTTGCACAACTGCAACCAGGTTAAATCATCACTGCATACAGAACAACACCAAGTGGCCACCTGGGTCCCTGCTATAAATTCAGGGATTAATCTGTGGCATGTATAACTTAAGCATTTTTCAGTTCTGAGCTTGAGGAGCCTCCCTCACTTTTCCTCTTTCTCAGCTGCCTACAACCCCTGGCTACACTTTGGTAGAAAATAAAGATGAGAGAGATACTGAACTGTCTGAAAAGGCTCCAATTAAGGGCTTCCTAGTTGAAAACTGAAAGTTTTCGTATGAAAAATACAGATAAAAATAAAGAAATTTTGAGGATAACAGTATTATCCCTGCTCAAAGAGGAAAGGATATGTTGAGTCTCATTCCCACCAGAAAGGACCACCACTTTCTAGACACAGCCTTGGTTCTGTGGGTCCTATCCCACCACAGCATGGTTCAGGAGGAAAAGCTGTTTCCTCATGATCTTCAGGAGGATTAAATGGATGAATGGACTTTGATCACTGGTTCTAAACCTCAGTCTGCCACCGACTTCTGAACAAGTGGTGTTCATGTGTGCATAAAGGAGAGTGACTCCAGGAGAAGACAGGACACAGGCTGACTGAAACTAACAGGAATGGTCCCGAGTCTGAGTTCGGGGACAGACCTAAAACCATGTAAAAAGTGAATTCTTACAGTCTTTTGCAGAGAATGAAGGTAACTCTCTATCTAGCCCTGGAGACAGCTTACACAGAAAGCAGCTGGACTCAAGGTCACCATTTAACACCATCTTTCAACTTATAATGAAGACCTGCCAGCAAATAATTACAGACATCTCTTGATTTCCCAAATGCTCCGAGACTTCAAATACAGAAAAAACCCTGATTTCCTGTGCACTTCACCAGCTGACTAGGGACTTCTTTCCCAACGCTAAGGCACTCAGCACACCTCAGTGGGTCATACATCATGAGTGAATTAAACAGGTCTTTGAAGTGTCCCTCACAGTTGACACGCACCCACGCCTACGTGTGACACACACCACAAACATGTCGTGATGGGGACGCCTCCAAGAAGCAGCAAGCACAGGACACAACTTCAGCAGGTCACTACCAGGTATACCTTGGCTGATTGCCTGAATTGGCTGCTTCTCCTGTGGCTGCCAGACCTGGATCCAGAGCCCTGCCTGAAGCCAGACCCTGGCTGGGATCCTGTGCTCCCACTGCTGCTATGATCCCACTGTTCCTGGAAACAACAAACAGGCTGCTTCAGTCAAGGGCAACCCCATCCCACACACTCCAAAACTGGAACAGGAGAGCTTCAGTCCCGGGCCACTTGTGCCTGCACCTACAAAACCATGCCACATCCCGACTGTGGGGCTTCCTCTGAGTCCTTTAACATGTTCTATTTACACATTGCAAAAGGATGACACTGAGAGGCTCTGATAAAGATAAGATTTGGCCCTGGTGCTCTAGTGTATGCATAGGAAAAAATATTACTTACCTTGCCTATCTTCATGAGGATTAATTATGCACATTCATCAACCCCACATCCTCTAAAGCTGCTGAAGGGTATTTGGACAATGTCCTTAAAAACATGCTTTACCTTTTGGTCAGCCCTGAATCGAGCAAGCAGTTGGACTGGATGATGGCTGGTACCTTCCAGCTGAAATATTCTGTTCCATTCCATTCCATTCCATTCCATTCCATTCCATTCCATTCCATTCCATTCCATTCCATTCCATTCCATTCGTTTTACAGAATCACAGAATATTCTGAGTTGAAGGGACCCACAAGGACCATCGAGTCCAACTCTTAAGCAAATGGTCCACACAGAGATCAAACCCACGACCTTGGTGTTCTCAGCACTGTGCTCTGATCAACTGAGCTAATCTCAGGGCTCACTCCATTCCATTCCATTCCATTCCATTCCATTCCATTCCATTCCATTCCATTCATCCCCCTCCCAGGCTCAAATAAACTTCTCTCCCACTGCTCAGCCCACTGTTGGAGTCCAGTTATTCACATGGCTGAGGACTCCTGTAGTTCACCAGGAGACACATTACATAAATAACTATTTTTGTCTCTTAAGGAGCTGATGTTCTCCTTTATTCTCTCACTTGTTGCTGCTGTCAAGCAAACTGCAGGTTTTCTTGTTAAGCCCTCAAGGCATGATGACTCATCTGAAAACCCGAATAACACACCTGACCAGATTTACCCAAACACCCCACAAGGTTCTTGGGCAGAAAGGATGATATTGTCAAGGTAATTGTTCCTAAAGCTTTGCTCAGAGGCTTGGGAAAGGCTTTTGAAGCGACCTAAAATGATTAAACCCCCATGATATCACAAAGTGCATAATATTCAACTCTTCCAAGTACTCTGAAAATCTGGGAAATACAATGGGAAACCTATGTTTTAGGACTGGTGTCAAAGCTGACAACTTCAAGAGGGTTTCTCATGTCTCAGATGTTCTCATGGGGCTAGATGAGGTTCTGCAGACACTGCCATGGGCTAAGGCAAGGGCAGGGCCACCTCAGCCTCCAAAGCCAAAAGGATTCACCACCCAAACTGCTTTTGAACACAACAGCGGTGTCCAAACCACCAATTTCAGGGCACAGACCAGGTCCCAGCTCCACCACTGCCACCTGACTTGGATGAGGCAGGAAGACAACTGCTCAGCAGAACCTAAACTACCTAAGGTGATGCTATTTGGTCCAGCATGGTCCTTGGTGCACATGAAACATGGAAGTATTCCCCCAACACAAGGAATTGGAAGCAAAACACTCCAGCGCTGGTTTTTGCACTGCTCCAGCTGGACATTCTCCACCCTACAACCTAGTAAGTTTCAGGCAAGTTCAAATACATTGTGGCATTGACTTCAAAAGAGGTGATTATCTGCTTTTCAAGTTGTATATAAATGAAATTGGTGGTTATTCCCACTGACAGTTAAAGCACCTTCTTTCCTTCTTATCACACCCTGACCCAACTCTCCCAGTGGCTGAGAAATACCAAGTGGCACAAAAGGAGTTGTTCAACTGGCATGAAGGGAAAAAAAACTGTGGTGGATGTCAAGCAGGCCACTTTAGGAAGCCCTGGGGAAGAGCTGACCTTGTAGGCATCCTGAAAAGTGAGAAATACCTCCTTTGGCATTGGAAAGATGGGCACCAGCTGAGGTGACTGGAAGAAATGTACCTTCACTGCCTGATGTTTAAGGATTAATTGTATCCTACACACTGAACACCTTGCTTACACACACACAAAATTTCTGTGCCAAATGCTACAGTGGGACCAGGTCAGCACATGCACACTTTGCTTCAAAAGATACACTGAAAATAAAAACTGTTCACTTATATTCAGCAGACCCATCTTTTACATGTGGTTTTCTGCAGACAATCCAAGATGTTGCAAATTCCAGAAATGCAGCTGGTCACAGCAAAACTGCTGTGAGAAATGAGAATATTGGTATCACCACGCATCAAAGTCCACCACGAAAAGCCACTGGATACAGCACAAACCAGTTAGATCACAATCACAGGTGATCTTAATAAACCAGCTTGTCTCCTGGCTCTAACTCCTGGCCTGGGGCTTTTGCCTTGTTTACCTTCCTTACCTTTATCAAGCACTGATACTTATATTGAAAACCAAACTGGTTTTAAAATAAAATGGCTACACTAAAAACTGTTGAAACATCTGCTGAAGATACAAATGGTCCAAACTGAGTATGGCCTGAGTATGCTGGTTCAAACTTACTAGCACAGCCAAGCTCAGCATTTCCCCAAATTTCTGAGTAACTGCCATAGATGAACAACTTTTTGCTGGTACCTTACTGAGGGGGATTGAAAACTCCAGAAAGAAAATACGACCGCCAGAAACAATCCCAGACATTTCTGGTGGCTTTGTGTCCTGTAATAAAGCCCTTTCATGCTAAAATGGACCCTCTGTGCAGACCTCCTGTGGGAGGTGGGCCACTCACACCAACCTCATGGGTGATGCTCAAGGAGTGAGTGAGAACATGCAGGTAATGATTGCTCCTTAAAAAGCCAAGCAAGACCCCTTCACCAGCATCACTGCAAAGCCCATAAAAACCCATTCCCAGACTCCAGAGGCAGCTGGAGTCCAGCAGAAAGCCACGGCTTGGCACTGGTGAGATGTGGCACTGCTCTTCCTCCATCCTGCACTACACACAGCTCCTGCTAAACAAATCCACCCTGCTGCAGGAACAGAACTGACTGCCAAAGCTGATAACACTGACGAAAAAAGCTCTCTGCCCCTTGTCTCTTGCTGATCTGATTCCCCATCATCCGGCCCTGTTCCTCTGCCATGCCCTCAAAAAACCAAGGATCTCCCAATCTCTCCCAGTTCCCCAAACAGTCCTTCAACTTTTGCTCATAGATCTTATTTGGGCTCCTCCACCTACCACTTGTGGTCTCACCAGCAGGAGATGGGACCTCCGAGCCACAGTTTGTGACTGGGAGGGAAAACACCATCCCTCCAGAGACTGATCTCCAGAAGCTGCTCAAACCCATGCCAATCCTCCTGGCCAAGCTCTGCACCTTCTCAGGAACAGCCAGGCTTATGCACATTGCCACTGCCAGCAGCCCTCCTTCAGAAACTAGCTGTCAAATCTAACATTTGCATTTTAATTAGCAATAATCGTATGTTTCACTTACACTGCAATTTTCACCTTTGCAGCGAGCTCTTTGAGGCATGAACTAATTAATCCTGCTGCCTTTGCCAGCTCAAGAGTTAATATTTTCTGCTGCTTCAGTGCAAGTTTGAAAATCCTATTTGCAAAAAAAGAAGATAAGTTTCCCCAGTGCAGAAGCCATAAATGGAAACACAGTGATCACTTACGTGGTTGCTCTCAGTGAAGATAAGTATGGGTGAAGTGGGCTGTTCTGGTAGAGATGTAGATCAACCCTGGCAGCAGCACAAGTTTTAAGTGTCCTGAAGGTATCATTGGATTCTGGATGAGATCCATGCCCAATTGTATGCAAAAATTTTAATATTCAGTATACAGCATTCATAGGTGGGCCAGAGGAAAAACAACAGGAACTGGCAGAGTTCTCAGGCCCCTCAAAACCTCTGAGATATTCCCCAGCATAACCAGGGTCACATCTGCACCTAGGAGATCCCCATATCAGGTTGTGTGATGTCCTTCAAATGGTTCCTCAGCTTGGAGCTTATTACTGGTCAGAACAAGAAACAGCTGTTGTGTAAAAGGCCCTTTTTTTGAGGTTTTTCTGCAGTGGAGGTTTTCACACACCCAATTTATGCTGCTGCCAAATCTTCCCGTCACACAGAATTTTTGCAGTGCACTCAAAGTATCCTCCTAGACCTAGTCCAGAAAAAACTACTCCAATTTTAATAAGTAAAACCAAAGGCTTAATTATTTTAGTAACTCGAAATACACCTTTAAAAAAAGCCCAACAAAAAATTCAACTATAACATTATTCTAAATATCTTAGTAGGGTGAGCCTTCCAGCTTCTTCCTCTTCAAAGTATTACATAAAGCTGCAAGAACATCAGAAACTGCTATAAAAATGTCATGCAGAAACCCCAACCCCTTTGGCTCCATTCCTTCCCTTCCCAGGTCTATGTCCACCTTCCTCAGCCCTCTCCAACCTGCAGAAGGGACACCAAACATCACTTTGAGCTCTTCTTCCACCAGGGAAAGTAAGGTTTTATCAACACTTGTGTCATAATACAGCACCAAAGGACCTGATGGACTTGGAAGAAGGAAGCTTAGAAGATCTTTCAGGACTGCCTGGGAAAGGACCAAGCCTGTGTAGTCGTGGTTTTCGGACAACACTGGAACAGTCATGCTAGCCAAGGATGTGCTAGATAGCTTGTTACACACAAGGATGAAGATGAGGAACACTGAGGGCTCTCAGAACGTCCCTGAGAACTCCAGACATGCTGTGGAAACCCACCTCCAAGGCCTTGTCCCAGGCTCAGAGGACATGGTTCATGCCATCCCTTCCCTGACTAGAGCTTTGGCACTGACTGACCTATTCATCCAAACACGAAAAGATGGAGACCTCAAAGGCAAATCAAGTCTCACAAAAATGAGACTTTTTGTCTACAATAGAAGCTCTACAATGGACAGACAGGCATCTCCCATCCTTCCCTACCCAAATGGGAAATAAGGGTGACAAGGTGACCTCTCATGTGAGTCACTGGTGACACCAGGCCCAGAAGACACCTCCTCCCACCCAATAAGCAGCAACAGTTCTCCAAAGCAGGCAGCAAAGCAATGAAGCATTTCCCTCCCAGACCTTCTAACACCCAAGCAGGTGTGTGCTTTGCTGCTGCTTCAGGAGGCTGAGCCCAAACAGGAGTCCCAGAGAAAGTTACACCTGTCCATTAGCTAAATGACTCGATTTCTTTCTCAGCAGTCCTCTCCAATCATAATTTAGCAGGGCTGCATTCACTAAATGAGGAAGCATTTACACCCAGCAATTACAGGCAGAAAAGTGACTGGTTTTCTCAGAGCTGCTCTTGGTCACGGGCAGGTCACCTCACTTAAAGTTCTACTTTCTTCCTCCACCAGGCAGGCACACATCAACATGTACCCACTGGCAAAGCCAGTGTCTGTCTCTTGCTTCCTCCTTTCTTTTGGAACCAAAAAAAGTGTCTGCAGCATCAGCCAGCACCCACCTGCCCCAACAGATCCTCAGCATGGTGGACAAGCTCAGCTAAATTCAGTGTACAAACTGGCCCTGGGCTATGACATGAACAGGACTATGACATGGAGAGCTCCAAAGATATTCCCCAAACATGGAACTGCTGGAACAAGTCCAGAGGAGGCCATGAGGTTGATAAAAAGACTGGAGCACCTCACCTGTGAAGACAGGCTGAGAAAGCTGGGGCTGCTCAGCCTGGAGAAGAGAAGGCTGTGTGGAGACCTCACAGCATCTTCCACAGTATCTGAAGGGAGCCTAAAGGAAAGCTGGAGAGGGACTCTGTGTCAAGAACTATAGTGACAGGACAGCGAGTAATGGGTACAAATTGAAAGAGGGGAAATTTAGACTGGATATTAGGAAGAATGCTTGCACTGTGAGGGTGGTGAGGCACTGGCCCAGGTTGCCCAGGGGGGTTGTGGATGCCCCAACCCTGGCAGTGCTCAGAGCAACCTGTTCTAGTGGAAGGTGTCCCTGCCTATGGCAGGTGGGTGATTATAGAATCTTAAGGGGGTGATCCATTCTACCCCTAAAGATTCTGTAATTTCTGAAAGTCCTTCCAGAGCTATCCCTCTTGTTTTCTTTCAGATCTGGACCCAAGGATGGGCAACTCAAGTGAGACACAAGGCACAACAGCACAAGGAAAATGAATTACAAATTTAGTCAAGAGATCCTGCCTATCTACTGTCTCTCCAGCCCTCTCTGGTTAGCAAAGAATTTGGGGTATTACACACTGCCTGCTGATGCCACTGGACTTAAGCCAGCAGGACAATTTCACTGCTAATTTCAGTTATCTGAGCCCAGTGACACAGCCCTGTCCAAGACCATGATCCCTTCCCACTTGCTTCTGTAGCATCCACCAGGAAGGATCTCCTGGTGGCTGATCCCAGGAAGTCAAGCAGCACTATACCTGCAAAGAAATATTCTCTGGAAATACAACAGATAATTTGATTTTTTTTTTACTCTCCATTAAAACTGATTTGCTCCATGCATTGAAATCTGCTATTACCCAAGAAAAAGCCTTCACACAGCGCCCCACACCTCCTATAGCCTTTGCTTTGGCAACAAGACAGCTTTTCCAGCCATGACTACAAGACATGGAATGACAAGACCTTAAAGCTCATCTTATTCCATCCACTGCCATGGGCAGGGACAACTTCTACTAGTTCAGGGTGCTCCCAGCCCTGTCCAACCTGGCCTGTAACACTTTTCCAGGGATGGGGCAGACAGAGCTTCTCTGGGCACCCTGTGCCAGGGTCTCCTTACCCTCGCAGCCAGGAATTCCTTCCTAACATACCATCTGTCCCTGTCCTTCCCAGCAGGAAGCCATTCTCCCTTGTCCCTGCAGGCCCTTGTCAGAACTGCTATGTTAGCACAGTTAGAGATGCTCTTTACTCCAGGCAATACGATCTCCAGCCGAGGCTCAACGCTGCAAACCCACCACCCCACCACGTGCTGCTGCTTCTGATGGTTTCACAGGAGGGCAAACCAAGTCATCTCCTTCACCAGCAGCTCCTCAGGGAGGACAAGGGTGCTACAAGCAAGGTGTGGGATCATCAGGTGTGATCTACACACTCTGCCTGCTCCTTCACTGCTCAGTAGATTGGCAACATGACCATCAGCTGCAGAAGCCTCTGGGGGCCCAAACCCTGCACCAAGTTCCTGTTGCACCTGGAGGGGCATGGACACCAGCAGTGGAAAGAAAGCAAGTTCTGTTTACTGCCAACAACACAGGCTTTTGGTTGGTGATGATGGGGGACAGCCAGCTACCACAGAGGAAGGGAAGGGGTTGGCCAGGAAGGAGGATTTTCAGCTCTCCTCTCCCACCACCGGGAGAAAAGGCACAAACCCGCAGAGTTGTTCAGGTTTTTGTTAATGCCCTTTACATAAGGGGAGCCTGGGATGGAGTTCCTGCCAGGCTTTTCATGTACCAAGTGCTCTGCTGGCTCCCTCAATATGCACCATACCAGAATTCTTTTACTTAATGAATTGCTCTCAGAAATATATCAAAGAGCTTCCTACTCGCCACAGCCTCACAAGGGGAATGCAAATAAAGTATTATATAAAAACTTCCCACTGGCTCCTTTTGGGGAAGAAAAAAAATTTCCAAACATAAAAGAGTTTAAAATTATTCCATTATCTAAACCTTCCTCATTTTTAGAGGCAGTAAGGTGCTCGAATAGTATTTTGAGTACCTGGTCTTTGCCCCAGAGGCTCACACGTGGTAAGACCTGTCAAACTCCCTGAAGGGGTTTAGTGGAACATGGCCACACCATGCAGCAAACAGAGAGATCCCAGGAGGAAACAAGAATTACAGATGAGCTGAGAGCAGGATTTTCTCAGCACATGAGTTCACAAAATGCATCTCAGGAGATTCCCCCATGAGCGGACCATCTTCTCACAGCCACCCGCCCACAGAACTGGAAAGACCAGGAGGTTTCAGGGGGAATTTTCTCTGTTTTTAAGCCACTGCTTTGTACAAGATCCCTATCTGCCAGCCTGTGAGAACTGACATCCATGTAACTCTCACACAGCTGCTAATACATGTCTCACCAAGTAGTGCAAGAGTAGGACAAGTCTGGGGTGCTCTTTTTCAGAGACACCCAGCAACACCAGAAACCAGATATTTAGGAATATCCTGGACTGCAAGTTGCATCAAGACAGTTCATTTTTACCTTTACATTGTGTTTTATTCAGAAATTGCTCTCAGCCCCACACAATATAAATGTTATGCATTTATATGTAGTACATGTGTAGGATTATATACACACGTACTATATATAAATGCATAACACACACACAAAATCTTTATTTTATTTTTCTTAACCTTGCTGGACTGTATAGCCCAGAATTTCAAAGGCATCAAGTATTCAGGGATGCATAGGAGGGGTTTCAGGCATAGGAAAGTCATTTTCTCTCTAGGCTTCCCTATAACCTTTAGGAAGCCAATTACATCTAAAAAAGCAAGCCTGAACTACTCTGTCTTCACAGAAAATGAACCACATGCTGAATTTATTTCCAGGACTAACCTAGATTTCCATATAAACGCCCTTCCTGATGGCCAGGTTAGAACCACGTGAGGCATACCATGGTCACTGATACATAACCCACATTTTCACATTAGCTGAAGCCAGCAGAAATCTCACATCCAAGTATTTTTCAACTAAGACTGGCAACGCAGAGATCTCAGCTGGAAACATAATAGGAAAACTAGGAATTCCATTTTCTGCCCAAATGCCTCAAATACATAAAAAAACTGCAACAACAAGAAAAAAAAATGTAAAAACCCCCCACCAAACAACAACAAAAAAACCCCTCCAAACAAAACCAAAAAAACCCCAAAATCAAACAAAACGAAACCAAACCAAAAAAACCTCACCCTCCAAACCAAACCTCTTCCTTCTTTAGGAAAAAAATTAGTTGGCTTCTTCCTTAGCAGTTTGAAGAGTGGTAATTTTAATTCAAGACAAACATCCTATTAATGATTTTTTTTTAAATATTGAAAGATTTTAATGAAAACAGCCAGAAATGGTAATAAACTGTACTTGGTCCCCACCAGCAGCATTTCACTCATACAGCAGTGACAGTGAGAGAAATGCTTGCCTGGACAGAGGAACAATAGCTTGCAGCTCCTCTTTGGTGCCAAGGAAAATTTGTTACTCACAGTTAAAGGAAGCCAAACATGGAGAGAGATAATTACTAGCTCTGCTGCAGGCTGGGAGTGAGCCCAAACACAGGGTAAGCAGCTTGGGCATCAGCGAATGGTGTTTGTGTTTAGGAAAGGAGCTCCCTGTAGGAGGAGATCAAATACATTTAACTCCCAGGGAAAAAAAAAAAAAAAAAGCCAGCAAGAAAACAAAACAAAACCTCTGTGTAAGCTGAAACAAAAGAGTGCATGGCACCAGGCAGATGGAGGATGTCAGGAAAGTGACACCTATGCATGACTCCTGCTTCCTCCTGTGGTCCCCACCAGCCACTGGCATGTCAGCAGTGCCCCTGGGTGAAGAGCCAGGGACTTCTTCCCCAGGGAATGCCCAAAGGAGCCCGATGGAAATGGCCAGCCTCCCAGCTGAACATCCAGCAGCTGTCTGCAGTGCTGGGAGGAAGCCTGGATGAGGTTTTGCTGCTGAATATCTTGAAGCAGATCAAAGGTGTAATAAATTAAATCCACAATTCTGTCTGGCACCTTAAGGAGCTCATCCGAAGCAGTGCCTCCGTTCAGCACACACCCTCCTACACGACAACACCCTGCCTTTGTCGGGTGCAGGTGTTGGTAGAGGTGGTACCAGCATCCCAGGGCCATGGCAGGGAGGGGATGAGCCACCATTCCTCAGCCAAGAAGTTCCAGCACAGCTCCATGTGGGAGGAAGCTGTACCCAAAATGAGAGCTGCAACAACATGCCCTGCTCAGACTAGCACAGCCTCTTGTACATCTGCTCCCAAGTTCCCCCTCATGGACCCTCACACCTGAGATTCAATCTGGAGGACATCAACCACAGCAAGAGCATGAAAGCCACCAACTTGAAGTCACTTCTCTGGGTGGGACACCCACCAGCCACAGCAACTGGAAATGCTGTTTCCCCTTCCCTCAGACACCTCAGTTTCACATCTCCTCAGGGGAGTGCTGCTCTCACAGAGCTGATGGTCTCACGGTGACACAGCAGCTCGTTAATCAAATGACAAGGATAAAACACAAGCCCTCACCCTACCCAAGCCCCTTCTATGGGGGTACTCACCTGAGGAGGGACAGCCACCTCCACCAGAGCTTGGTAAACACTTGTGCTCATACATCTAAGCACCAAAACTGACTCACACCTGGTTCCTGCCACTGCACGACCAATACAGGCTCTCAGCACATGCAATTTTGCTTCTTCTGCCAGCTCACACTCTCACCTGTTTAATGCTTTTCCTTAGAACACCATCCTTGTGCTGCAGCACAAAACACAGAAGCCCAGCTACACAAAGATCCCTAATTCCAGCTACATCTCATGCTTCCAAGTCAGCTCTGAGACTCCTAACAGGTGGCAGTAAGAAAGTCTTCCGGAATAATTGTGACACTCCTTATTTTTTCCCCTTTAAGCTCCTGGTGGAAGCGTCCAAACACACATCAGGATGTTGCCCACTTCCCATGGTCTGGGCAGGAATGAGCTTTCAGATGCCAACACATCTCCCCTTCTACGAGAGAGGCAAAGCTGGCAGCACCTCTCAGGAGAAGCAGTGTAAAAAACAAAGGCAAAGATCTGGGCAGGAGGAATTAACACAAACCCTACCTGGTTGTGTTCGTGCGACGACGAGCCCTTCCCTCGGGATGGGGAACAGCTGCCATCAAGCTGCTCGCTACAATCCGCCGTCCACTGCAAAAAGGGATAAAAAAAGGGATTGTGTAAAATAATAGCTGGGCTGGGCAAAACTGCTGCGTCAGTCCAGAGCACACAGAAAACACCGTCCGGCCGCGGGCATCGCTGTACGTGTGCGGCACTCCCTCCTTTTTGAGGATGATCCCAAAGGCTTTGGCTTGGAAATGCTCCACCCGCTGACAGTGGGTAGAGGGAAGATGCAGGAACAACTGTAGGAAAGCACTTGATAAGGCGCTTTGCAATAAAACCCAGCCCCAACGCCACCTTGGTGACTCTGAGAAGGTTTGGAATCCCAGGTGTGTGATACACACCAGGGCAACTTGACTTTATCTCTCATTTCCATGCAATTCTTCCATGGAAAGCTGGAAAATTTCTGCTTTTCCCAACTCTGTTTGCTTTTAAACAAAACAGAAAATGAGGGCGGAAGCTGTAGGTTTGACCATTGCCTGCTGTGCCCATAGGGGATCAGCAGATTCTTAGGCCAGCTTGCCACAAGGTTGGGAAGCAAGGTGCCTCACCAAAATAATTGAATTTGGTGACGTTTGTTGCCTTTTTCTCTTTTCCCCTAAAGAAATGTATGGCTTCATCATACTGGTGAAAAAAAAAAAAAAAAACCAAAAACGAACAATTTTTACTAGACAAACATGAAAGATGCTGCTTAATTCTAAAGTAATTTTGTCATTCTTTCAACAAAGTGGAGACTGACCAGCCCCACTTCTGAGGTCTTCCATGCTGGAAGCACTTGGCTGCTTCAGAGTCACTCAGTGATTGATACCATCGCCAAGGATGACGTGCCAAGAAAAAGAATATTCATTTCCATACAAACAACCACCTGAGGGGCTCCCTGACAGATATGGATGAGGCCACAAAATAAAAGTCTCCCCTACAACTGCCTGTGATCCCTGCCCTCATCAGAGAGCCCATTTTAGCTCAGAGATGAGGGGATTTCAGTCTCCCCTCATTAAAGAGCTGCCCATCAGTCTCCTGCCACTTCTGCTGACTCCCCAGGACAGGCTCATGATGACATCGCTCTTGAGACCCTTTTACCAGATGTATCCCTATCTCCTTTAACAATTTTGAGTACAACTACATACCTGGAAAGGTCTTTCCAGGTACAGGCTCACTCACTATTATCTCCACAGCAAAATAAAATTGCCATTTTTCCTCTTTTTTTTCCTGGTGGGAGCAAGATTGGGGACATCCCCATCACAGTAACATCAATATTTTGGGATTCTATGAAGTGGTGATGGATTCAGCTTCCCTTTCCTTCCTTCCCCCAGCAAGAAGATCAGCTGTCCAGGGATGTGGCACCATCCAAACAACTCATACACACATGGGTGAATGGGTTTATCCACTCTCAGGCAGGGAAAACATCACAGCCATAAAGAAATATGGAAAAAATCACAGCCATAAAGAAACAAACTGCAGAGAGATTAAGTAACTTGCCCAACATTAAAGATTTAGTTGCTGGCAGAACCTTGCAGTTAAAAACAATTTCCTTGGTCTCAGCCGAGTGCCTTTCCCTTATATCCATCTTTCTCCCTCTAGCTCACATCAAGAGGGAATGTGCCACCTTCCATCATGTGGCTCCCACCAGGGTTATTCCAGTCAGCGGTAGCATATGTACCTGTTTATTCCTTGCTTTGCTAAGGACTGATCAGGAAGAGAAAATAACAATTCCTGATTATTTCTTATAGGTGGGAAAATGGAAAAAATCCTTTGTGAGACAGGAGATAATTCCTCCTTAGTGCATCCATTAAGATACTGCTTGGTAAATGTAAATGACTTAGAGTAAAAGCCCATCCTTACTTTTTGTCCAATACAGAGCCCTAGAAATACAAAATGCTGCATTTTGATGGAGTTTCACAATAAATCCTAGTTAATCTTCTGCATCAATGGTCTCGGGTACAACCTCATTTAGCTGCTTCGTTTGACGCGCCTCTAAAAGTGGCGTAATTAAAAGATTCAATGTTCAGATCTTTCATAATTATGAATTGTTCTTTTAAAATAAAGTCCAGCCATCTTGAAAGAGAACACTCTAAGAACTGACATTAAAAACCCTCCTTTCTTCCAGGGCAGGCCAAGGAGGAAAGCTAAAATGCCATTCCCGCAACTGGAAGATGGATTTGGTTGCTGCAATCAAGGATCTTAGTGCAAAAACTTGACAGGTCTGCCATAAGAATTAGAAATTTTTGCCCTTAAGATGCAGAGGGAGCCTGGGCTTATTGGCAGAGCAGTGGACAGGCTGGAAGAGGTTGTAAAACTTTGTCTATTAATTTATTTCTAATTCAATACTACTTTTGAACTTGACACATTAATAAGCAGAAATTGTCTGTTTGACCTGAAGCCCCTCCAAAGCATCACTTCAAACACAGACATCTCCAAGCCTTGGGTTAAAAAAATACACTTTGGATCACTAGATTTTTAAATATATTTTCTCCCACTTCTAAGGGCTTTGATCCTCAAATTGTAAAAGACCTCTTCACCAAAATCTATTCTTAAAAAGGTTCCTTTGTTTGGTAATTTCTTTCTATTGAGATGATATAAAAGAGGTTTAGAGCTCTGGGTCAGATCCTCAGCTCCAGCAAACCTGCAGAGCTCAGATCAAATCAAAGACCTCAGAGATCAAATCAAACACTGCTGATACCAGATAAAGATGGGATCTTTCATATATAGAATCATGGAATGGTTTGGGTTGGAAGGGACCTTAAACCCCACCTCATTCCATCCCCCTGCTGTGGGCAGGGATATCTTCCACTATCCCAGGTTGCTCCATGCCCCGTCCAGCCTGGCCTGGAACACCTTCAGTGATACACCTTGAGACCATAAAAAAACCAAATCCAGCACCACGAGACTGCTACCGGCAAGCTGGAGACCTCAAACACACTCTCAAACCAGCAAGCTGCCCCAAATCCACCGTTTTATTTCACCACGTCCCGCTTCCCATCCAAACCCCGGAAAAGCCAATTCAGCTGAGAACACACATCCCTGACCCAGCCTACAAGCCACCAGCGTGCTCTCTGCCCTGGAGCGAGCCTTTCACCCACCTGTGAGACGTGGGACTGAGTCTTCTCGCTCTCGCCGTCGCCCTCGGTCTTGTCAGTGAGCAGCCCCTGCACCTGGTACTCCAGCACGTAGCTGTCGATGAAGCGCTCCAGCTCCTCGATCTCCTGGGAGCGGCTGCTCCCCGCCTCCGAGGAGGCTGATGCCACCGAGGAGCTCTCCATCCCTTCAGGGGACACGCCGGGAACACAGCGGGGCCTGAGGATGTGGGGAGAAAAAAAAAAAAACAAAAAAGCAAAAAACACAGAGAGGAATTATTTCCCAGTGGTTATAAAAAAAATAATAAAAAAAAAAACGCCAGCAGATAAAGCCCGCCGATTACCACGGGCGGGATGGTTTTTTTTGCTGCGTGTCTGCATTTCCAGTACAATTTATAATAATCCTAGGTCATTGCATTTGTTGCATTTAGAGCTTCCAGGCATGCCAAAGGTGTTCCATTTCTGTAGTATTCCTGCATTTAAGGACATATTTCCTGGCCTCCTGCTTAAAACCCAAACTACCAAAAACCTCCAGACACATGCACAAGAGAAAAAAAAAAATCTCTCACACTAAAACGCTTAATTTAATAAATTCCAAGCACTAGTTGTGCTGGATATGGGTGAGAAGCTGGGGGTAATGGACAAGAGTGAGGAAGAGGGTGATAACTGAAAAGCTTCTCTAAGGCAGAGGCAGTAAATAATGCTGAGCTAATGGCGTGGCTGTAAACGGTCCAGTGAGGAGGTGAAACAGAGATCACAACAGAACTCACTTTTAAAACCTCTCACTGCACAAAATTGCTACTATAGAAGACATACAGGATTTATAATTCTCTTCTCCTTCCTACTTCTCCAGGGCTCAATGCCAGTAACACCATGAAGAAAGGAAACCACCAGCCCCTGGATCTGGGCTGGGCCTGGCACTGAGCTCCCTGTGACAGGGACAGCACCCAGGGAATGGCTGGAGCTGTGCCAGGAAGGTTCAGACTGGATATTAGGGAAAGGCTCTTCCCCCAGAGGGTGCTGGGCTCCCCAGGGAATGGACATGACCCCAGAGCTCCAGGAGAGCTGGGACAGCACTGCCAGGGATGCCCAGGGTGGGATTGTTGGGGGGACTGTGCAGGGACAGGAGCTGGACTGGATGATCCTGGTGGGTCCATTCCAGCTCAGGATATTTTATAATTCCATGTTTAGAAAGAACTAGGCCTTGGCCCAGTGTCTTGTGGTAAATCTCATATTCCTCCCTCCCTGCAGCTGGGAGGGAGAAGACATGGGAGCTGCCAGCACACTGCAGGACACAAGAGCTTCATCCCTCACCCTCTCCTTCACCAGGAACAGGTATTTACAGTCTGCTTTGAGACAAGTATAAAATTGCTAAGCAAATTCGGAGTGAGTCACATGCCATCCAGAAGGGAAGGGGGGGAGAAAAAATATCTGTTCTCAGCTCATGTAGTTTCCAGCTCCTGAACTATTTTCTCCTCTGTCACTTCTGAACAATTGTGGCTTCATTTGGAAACTGCCGAGAATGAGCAGTTCTGGCCTAAGGATTTCATCTGCTCAAGGAATTATTCCCAAATGTGCTCAGACTGTCAAAAAGGCTCATTATGTAGACCAATATCACACAGTAGCTCCTGAACAAAAATCATATGCCATATTAAAAAGGACAAAGCAAAAAGAGGAAAGTCAAGAAATAAAAAAGAAGGAGCCCTGAAGTGTAGAGTGGTGAAGGAGGGCATGCTTCTCCCCTTTTCACTAATAAGTGCCAATTACCAAATGGAATGCACCAATTATTAAACAGGAAGTGATAAAGAAAGTGTTGGGAGGAGAGGAGGCTCCCATGAGCCCTGGAGGGGTGTGATGGCATGGAGAGATGGCACAAGGCAGGGGACAAATGATACAGGTGGCATCTCTCAGGATGGACTGAGGTTATCCTCCATCTCACTGGGCCACACATTACCCAAGACCAAAGGTTTTTTTTCTTGTTTCAGAGCTTTTTGAGGGTGGCACTGGAGGCAATCAAGCCCAGGGCACTGCCCTGGGGATGCTCCCCCTTGAATACCCAAGATAAAATATGAAGTAGATAAAATGTGAAGTAGAACTACCACATGCCTCACTTTTGGGGTGCTCACCACAGTGCATAACCAGCATTTTGTGAAGTAGAAACAGCAGAGACAGCAAACTGAAAGGAAACATGTTTGTCAGAAGTCACCAGGTCCATCAAACAAACACAAACCACGTATCTGAGATATTTGTGGATCTCTAGTGGGGAACTCTAAAACAAATTCATCTTGTGGTACCTTCACCTCTCTCTAAAGGAAACCATCACTCAAAAGGAAGAAAACTCTTGCTCTTCCTGGTGATCTGTGCCTGGAGCTGGTTTCTCACCTCACCTTGCCCTCAAAGCACGTACAAAAAAGAAGTTTTCAAAGAAAAATCCAAACCCACAGTTGAGCATCAAAGCATTTACTGTCTTCCCACAAACAAATGTTGGTGAGAACTCTTGATGAAGCAGTGATCCCTCGGCTCTATTTTGGCTCAGCACCTACCACAAAGGATTCCCAGACCTCAGGTACATTCCTTAATCATAACAAACACAGATAAATCTCAAATCTGTATTTTTCCCCACTTCCCCCTTCCCTCCTCGCTGCTTTGTCAAAGCACAAAGCTTGTAGATTTTGGGGGTCTGAAAATTACCTTCCAAATCTTTTTTATCACTGAAAGTGTTCAAGGCCAGGTTGGATGAGATTTGGAGCAACCTGGTGCAGTGGAAGATGTCCCTGCCCATAGCAGGGGGATAGCACAAGAGGACCTCCAAGGTCCCTTCTGACTTAAATCATTGTAGAATCTTATGATTTTATGGAGCCCAAGTTGTGCTCATTACTGTGACCATTAAAGAAGGAATCATCAGCAAAAAAAGTCAATAGATGTGCAAACTGCTTATTATAACTTAGTAATTATCAACATTACTGTAATGTATAATTATTATTAATAGCTGTTATTAAGGGTGATATAAATGGGGTTCTTGCTCTAGCAAGATTATACTTTTTTTTTTTCTGGCAATTATACAGTTTTACTCTTCATCAGGAAATAATAAGAACAAGCCTTTTTTATGACACTTGTAGGCTCAATCCCTTTCTCCCAAAGGTGCTCCAGGCTTGCTGAACTTGTGGAAACAAGTGGTGAGTTTGATAGGGGAAGAACAGTAATGGAGAAGGAACCCACTTTGGGTTGGGAGGCAACAGGAGAGTGGAACTTGCGACCAAAATGATTTAAGAAGTGGTGAGTCTGCGATGAGAAGACCACAGGACAGTGATGCATTTCCATCAGCTCACTGGAGGCTGGGTGAGAGGACCCCACCTTCACATCCTCCCCCAGGGAGAAGGCTCCAGCCATTCCCCTCCACACCAAAAGCTTTCCAAAATCTGGACTGCCGCAGCCTGGCAGTGTCAATACAGTACAGCAGGGCAACTTCACACAGATTGTCCCCTGGGATGACATCCACCTGTGTCCCAGCCACACAAAGGGACTCCAACCCCCAAAAGAAGCTTCTTGGCAAAAACACACTGGCACAGCAACGTTACACCAAAACTGCTACCCGCAAAGAGATCTTCCTAAAAAAAAAAATAATCTTACAGAATCATTGAGACGTGGAATTGTTTAGATTGGAAAGGTCTCCAAGACCATCAAGTCCAACCATTCCTCTGGCATGGCCAAGGCCACCACTGACCAATGTCCCCAGGTGCCACATCCACATGGCTTTTAAATCCCCCCAGGTATGGGGACTCCACCACTGCTCTGGGAAGTTCTGCCAGGGCTGGACAGGCCTTTCCATGAAGGAATTTTCCCCAATTTCCAACCTACCCCTCCTCTGGGCCCAGAGCTGTCCCCAGCACTGGAGGTGCCTCAGCCATCAGCATCCCCAGGGCCTTTCCCAGCTTTCCAGCCTCTCTGCACCAGCCTAGAGCTTTAGGGAGCTGGGATGACCCAACAGCAAGCCAGTTCTTGCTCCAATTCATCCAAACATCCCAACCTGCTATTAGGACAGCAACAGCATACCTTGCTTCTATACAAGGTCCAATGTGATTGAGCACCAGCAAAGGAAAGAAAAAGATTGCTTTTCCCAGTGTTTTGCTTCCGCTGGATGGATGCTGAGAGTTTAAAATGCTTTTGCACACATGTTGAGTTTCTCTGAAGGCGGTGCCTTCCAAAGGCAAGAGAAACAATAACACCATGCTGTCACACATAACCAAAATGGTGAGAGTTGGAAGCAGATATTCCTGACAACTACACAGCCAGGAGCTAATACACAATGCCAATGCTTAAGTAAGGCTATTGGGAAAGAGCTCTAAAATACAGAGTTCAGGCAGAACTACTTCATGCATTAGGCTTCTTCTCACCTGAACTGAAATTCAATTATTGAAAAGTGTAACCACCACCAAAGCCCAGTAAGGGACAAGTGCCCAGCCCATCTTTCCAACAACAAGAGCTGTTTAGGCTTGACTGACTGACTTACAGCATTTAATTGGAAAACTCATGTCTCTTCCTTACTTACCCTTCAGTTAAAGACTGTGAAAACCCCAGGCCAATCCTCCATTCCTCCGTGACTCCACACTGAAGTCAGGAGGAATGCAGAGCATCCTTTATGCATAGAATATTTATTTCTCAGAAATGCCATCACAGGCCAGCTGCTGCAGAGACAGGCTGTGACAGGCTACAGAGCTATCCTGAGAGATCCCTGAAAGCCTTTGTCTTGCCACATGGGATTTATCATCCCAGAGTTTTCTAGGAACAAGAGATGCTTCCTATAAAAGGCAGCTGCAGTGCAAATTCTTCACGTACCAATGCAGCCACCTGCTTCCAGAATATTCTGTGATAGAACACCCAGCATCCCTCTTGTGTTACTTCTCCTTTGGCTGTTTATAAGAGACTGTGATCCAGCAGATCCCTTCTCCTCTGAGACACCTGGGACATGAACTGAGGAACAGCTCAGCAGCCCAGATTTGTTTGTGCCTGAATGGGATGATGGCAAAACCAAACCAAACTGATCCCCAGGGAGACAGAGGGAAAGGCCCCAGCCCAGTCCCAGACATCACTTCCTCTCTCATGAGCAGCCAACAACTTCCACATCTCTTGTGCAGAGATGTGCACTTCTGCAAAACTCATCCTGTTCTTCTCCCATCTCTCCCCGCTGCAGTGATGTTGGACATCACCTTGTGCAGGTGGAAATGGATACCCAGGATGACATGACACCCTCTTCTGCTCAGTGCCTCTCTGGGGCTGGGCAGGGAGGGAACAGCTCATGGTCAAACCCTCCATCATCACCTCCCTCACATTTCCTGCTCGCTGAGACTCCAAGCCAGGCTTCCCAAAGCTGCTGCTGAAGCACGCACAGGAGGAGGAAGCTCCTGCAGCACCAGACAAGAAAGATGTTTTGACCACACAGACCAGGGAAAGAGCAGATAGCACGGGACAACCCTTCTACTTTTTATCTGCTCCTTATCAGCACCTTTGGGTCAGGTGAAACCCTCTGTGTGTCTCGACTCTGTGAACAACCACCCCCAGCTCACGCTCTGACAGCAGCACAGCCACAAAGACCTTTGGCTGTCTGCAGCTGTGGCTGGAACTCCTGGCCATCAGCACTGCTCGATTCCCAGTATCTCCTTTTAATGAGCCCCTTCTGCGGCAATATTTTCCCTCTCCTCATCCAGCCCATTTCCAACAACAAGTAATTAGCAGCGTGTCTTTCTGAAGCGGTGAGAACATCTCAGAGAACGAGACGAGCAGTTTATTGCTGGCAGGCAGCTCTCTTACCCAGCCACCCGCAGGAACAGTTACTATGGAAAATGAAAGCAACAGAGATGAACTATGACTCCCTGTACCCAGGTACTGCTGCATCTCTACAAAGCATCATGTGTCTTCCTTGTATTTGCTGCTCCAAAACCACTGCCTTTCCAGACGTCAAAACATCAAGCACCGAAACGCAAATTATTATACCCCGGATCTGACTCTTTTCTAATTAAAATGTAAACACCTTCGAAAACCACATGAGTGTTTATTGCTGGAGCCAGCCTTGGGCTTTTCAGATACTGATGCACCCACAGCTGGCTGAGCATTTAATGTGTTTCATCATCTAGTCTCACGTCTGTTTTCTGGTACCTGGTGATGCAGAAAAGCCCCAGTGACAGGACAGGAGCCCACCAGCTGCCACGTTGCAGTGCCACTCACGAGCCTGGCAAGGAACACAGCAGGCAAACAGCACGGTGCATTGAAACAGAGCCATCAAAACAAACACAGAAATAAATGGGAGGGAAAAACAGAGGGATAGACAAGTGCTGCAGAATTCAACCCAAAACAGCCAGCTTGATCCAGCAAGGAAGGAAGAGGAGTAACCAGAAAGCCAGAAAACCCTCATTCTCACCCAGACAATAATTTATTATGTAGCTTGCTTCCCTGCAATAAGCAGCTCTTTGTGGTTGGAAAGTGAATATTTTTTCTTTTTTTCTTGTTAAACAAAACCAAAGCCACATCACCTTTAGAAACATAAAGTCTTTTACTGTGTCAAATCAGTGCATGAGCTTGGTATGGTTTTCCACCAGATGGGCTTCTTTGCCTGGGGGAAGACATTACCTTTGGCTTGTGATAGATATTATCAAAACAGGAAAGGAAAAACCAGTACCGAACTAAGAAAATTACTCTCTGAACATCAGGTGAGTGGAGGTGGGTTTATGGACTCACCCTGTGGCAGGATGCTCCACTGCAGGGAATGCCACGGCATGGAGACTGCTGCAGCATCACTCCAGCTGAAGCAGCAACAGCGAGGAATGCTCACAGATTTTGACACAAATTCAATACATCCAAATGCACCAGCATTTCTAGATATAAAATCTGTAACAGGCCATAAAAAGCCTCCAACCACCAAACCCTGAATTGTGAACAGCCTGAGTTTTACAACCTATTTTACACTGGTTCATGCTACAAACTGTGACTTCAGCCAGACACAATCAATTTCCATATTCCCTTACTTCTTCTATAAGCTAATGGAAGGAGAGCCCATGTTACATCTTACCCTTGTTATTTTTCACCGTTACAAGGAAAATGTTGCCAGGTAAAGATACTGAACAACTATTATGAATATCTGAAGAAACAGCATTTCACACAGGCTCTCCTCTTCAGAGCTGCACTGTTTCTCCTTGGAGAGCACACAGCAGCACTCTGGCAGCTGGGCAGGACGTGATGGCTTCAGGGACCCTGCTGGAAGACATGAACCAAGGATATTTTCCAGCCAGATGAGCTGGCACATGTGCACCACGCACCTGTGTGTGCCCCTCTACGATTCACCTGGCAGGTTGCAAACCTCAGGCAACCAACACTTGTTTTTTTGCCCAGCTCTTCTGGCACCCCAAAGGATGAGCCACAGCCCCATGGAAGCAGCAGCCAGGGTGCAGAACTCCCCGTGGAGGCAGTGCTCTGCAGACAGAGAGCACAGCCCACATCCTAAATAAAAGCACCACAACCACGAGCTCATCCATACACGCGCCGGCCGCCGCGCCTCATCCTTTGTAAATAACCAAAGGGAAAGCATTATTGGGATGCAATCTTTTCTTTCCAGGCACCCCGGCAACATAATGGGCACCAGGGCTGTGAAAAGCTCTGTAATCCTAAAAGACACATCCAACCCTAAGTTGAGATGTCAACCTGCTGAAGTAATCCGTGGTGCTGGTGGCTGCCGATGGGAGGGACGGGGTGGGAGCAGGGAGCCCTGGTCTGCAGCAGGGCAGGCACGGAGGCTGCTTAATCCCTACCAAATCATGCCCGTGGTTCACTGGTAAAAAGCATTTTTGTGCCTGTACGCCAGCTTGTAGCAGCACTCAGGGAACATATCTTGGCCACCAGCCAAAACGCTGGAGCTGCCACTCCCAGATGGATTTTATCCTAGGAGGAGCCAGCTGCTCCTCTCCTCCTGGGAATCACAGAGCAGTCTGGGTTGGAACAAACCTTTAAAGGTCATCCAGTCCAAGTCCCTTTCACAGACAATGACACCTTCCTCTTGATGAGGTTGCTCTAAGTCTCATCCAACCTGGCCTG
The DNA here is from genome assembly GCF_009819655.1 of Sylvia atricapilla. NCBI lineage: Eukaryota > Metazoa > Chordata > Aves > Passeriformes > Sylviidae > Sylvia > Sylvia atricapilla. The sequence goes on along the minus strand of NC_089174.1, from coordinate 87,122,745 downwards.
GGACACTGCCAGGGATCCAGGGGCAGCCACAGCTGCTCTGGGCACCCTGTGCCAGGGCCTCCCCACCCTCACAGCCACCAATTCCTTCCCCAGATCCCAGCTGGCCCTGCCCTCTGGCCCTGGGAAGCCATTCCCTGTGTCCTGTCCCTGCAGGCCTTGTCCCCAGCCCCTCTGCAGCTCTCCTGGAGCCCCTTGAGGCCCTGGCAGGGGCTGGGAGCTCTCCCTGGAGCTTCTCTTGTGCAGCTGAAGAGCCCCAGGTGTCCCAGGCTGGCTCCAGAGCAGAGGGGCTCCAGCCCTGGCAACATCTCCGTGGCCTCCTCTGGACTGGCTGCAGCAGCTCCACGTCCTTGTGCTGTTGGAGGCAGGGCTGGGGCAGCTCTGCAGGTGGGCTCTCACCTGGGCACAGGGGCACAGGGGCAGAATCCCCCCTGCCCCGCTGCCCACGCTGGGGATCAGCCCAGGGCACGGGGGGTTCAGGCTGGGGCAGCTCCAGCTCTCACCCACAGCACCCCCAGCTCCTTCTCCCAGCCTGGATTGATCCCAGGGGTTGCCCTGACACAGGTGCAGCTCCAGCACTTGGCCTTGTTAAACCTCATGAGGTTCCTCTCCTTAGGGATTCTCACCTCCACCCCCACCAACTGCTTCCCTACATCACAGCTTTCCCCTTTTTTGGAAAGGAAGCTCTTCTGTGCAGCAAGGATAGGGACAAGAGAGTCTCTGGTGCAACACAAATTCAACATTTCTGGAAGATGAGATAGGAATGAGGAAGCTTTTTGCAACATCAGTCACCTTCTGCATCATTAAAAGCAATTCTTCTGTGAGTTCCTGCTTCTAAAACCAACGGGAACAATCCTTCCCAACCTTGGATAATGCTGCTGGTTGGGATGGGGCTACATCAGGAAGATTTGAAGGAGAGACAATTCCCTCTGACCATGGCTGGCTCACTCACAGGGATCTCTGTGCGTTCTACCTAACACGAGTTGCTCAGCTGGAACTTGAAAGAAAAATCATCAAGTACACCTGTGCCACGTTGCAGAGGAAGTGGAAAATAACAAGTCCTCTCTGAGCTAGTTAAGCTCAACTGAAAAACTCCATGCACAACTAAGTATATTCAGAGATTTTCTGAATCTTTAATTGCCTTCAGTTCTAAAAAAGCCCCAAAAAACCCTAAAAAATCCCACTCAGCTACACCCACAAACAAATAAAATTTCCCAAACCTGCCTCTGGACCCCCACTACTCCACCACATTCTAATGTTTAAGTTAAAAAAGAAGCAGCAGATTGGTTTTTAATCACAGCCACCCTGGGACCATCACTCATTGACCTTACCAGCTCCCATACAAATAGCAGCCATGTGATGAGATACTCTAAATAGTGTAGTGGAAAAGAACAGAAATTGAGGAAAGTACAGCTCCTTCTGCAATTCTGTACGTGCAGAAGGAAAAGGAGATGTTTCCTTACACTGCTTTTGGTTATAATAATAATGATAAGGATGATGATAATGATAATAATAATAATAATAATTTGATAGTTGAACAAAAGGCCTGGAAGAGCACATAGAGAAAGAGAATCCTGTGGGGTCAGTGTCCAACACCACATGAACAGGTTGACCAGACAAAGCGGGCCACAGCCACCACTTCCCATGCTCTTCCCAACTTTTGGAAGCCTCTTCTTGGCAGAGAAAGTCACAACCTGACAAATACCCCAGCAAGGGATTTTACTCTTATTTTTGACCCTAGACTGAGCCAGTCATCAAAGCTTTACCTTCACCTGGGGATGGACACTGCCCCCTCTTTAGCTCCTGCTCCTGGTGTCATGGACTGGATGTGGTCAAGACAGCCAGCTTTCATCCAGCAAAGTGACTAGCACTATGGAAAAATGACTCCCACTTCAATCAGAGGGACCGTCTGAATTCAACTGAGATCCCTGTGACTGCTGTGGGCAAAGAGCATCAACTAAGGCAGCTCTCAGAGCCTGAGAAGATCACAGGATCACAGAATGGTTTGGGTTGGAAGGGACCTTAAACCTCATCTCACTGCACCCCCTGCCATGAGCAGGGACACCTCCCACCATCCCAGGGTGCTCCAAGCCCCATCCAACCTGGCCTTGGACACTTCCAAGGATGGGGCAGCCACAGCTTCTCTGGACACCGTGTGCCAGGGCCTCACCACCATCACAGGGAAGAGTTTCTCCACAAACCAGTTTCTTCCTAGATGCACTTGCAGACCCTAAATCCACTTTTCAGCCTACAAGGATCTCATGCCATGTTATCCCACAATTTCCCACTGCACGTAGGAAAACAAATGTGATACCCAGACAGGTTTTGCATTGGGCTCCCAGCAGCTGTCCCAGGAAGGAACACGATGCAGCACAGGCACCAGAGCACCCACCAAAGGTCTCATCAAGCCTAGGGATGCTGCTGTGTGGCAGGGATGGGCTCCCTGTGAACCCACCACGCTGACAAAAGTCAGAGCAGCAAGAATGCCCAGCCTAGGACAGGGGGAAACCAGACCCTCCAAGCTTTGCTTTGTACAAACAGCATGAACCAAGCCCACGAGCTTAACCCTCCTCTCAAATCCATCCCCAGCTTTTAGCTCCTTCCAGCAGCTGATGAGGCAGCTTGAATCAATTCGCCAGGAAAACGCCTGCCTTAGGGAACCAACCCAAAAATACCAAGCACCTCCCCAGACAGGAATTTTTGGGAGCTACTGGCCAGCCACCAGCCTCCTTTTTGAGACTCGAAGTGCATTTTTTTTCAATCACTCCCAGACTATCACTCTGTTGGGTGCTCTGCACCAGCAATGCTGCTGCAAATCTCCAAAAACTCCCTTCCCAGGTGGTCCCACCCCACCTGTGGTTCTTACCCCCTAAATATCAGTGAGTGAGGGATGACAAGAAGCCAGCAATGAGTGTGGGAAGAGCAGTCTGCTGACCCCCAGGGTGTAAAGAAGCTGCAAACACTTGCACAGCTATATTTATCACCCAAGGGACCTGTCTGAACCCCAGCAGGCAGGAGCAGGACAGGCAGGTGTTTGTTATGACAAAGCAAACAGAGAGACAGGTACTTTCAGGACATGACAAGTAAACTGTTTTGAAATGAACATAAGCTTGGGGAGTGTCTATTTACCTCCACCAGCAGTGAGGACAGTTGGGACCGGCCCTGATCAAGACAGCTTTGGGACACACCAACCCTCTGTTCTAATCTTCCCTGCTGTCAGTGTCCTCAGCCTCCCTTCTGCTAACCCCAGGTCTTGGAGCACAGAATCACAGAATGCTTTGTGTTGGAAGGAATCTTCCAGTCCCACCCTCTGCCATACCTTCCACTATCCCAGGCTGCTGCAAACCTCATCCAACCTGGCCCTGGACACTTCCAGGGATGGGGCAGACACAAATCCCCTGTGCAATCTGTGCTAGGGCCTCACCACCAACTTTTTTTCCTAATATCTACTCTAATAGGTATCACTTTGTCAGTTTATAGATGTCAGTCTGAAGCCATCCCTCTACATCCTGTCACTCCAATACCCTCTTCTCTCCATCTTTCCTGGAGGCACTACAAGAAAGCCTTGTTGAGTCCCAGTGCTGCAGCTGGTGTACTGGGGACAAGAACATAAAATTTGTCCCAAAGTACCCTTGAGCTGCTCTTCGTGTCGAGTTGTTTCATGATGGACCCAAATGTGCCACGCACTACGTGTGTGATTGGGGTGTCCCCAGCATCCTTTCTTCTTGTCTTGGTTTCCCAACATCTCTCCTGTAAAACACAAAGCCTGTTCTTTTCTTGCACAGTACACTAAATTTCCACAGTTCTCTACTGTAGCGCAAAATAATTTAAGACATTTCATTTGGGATTGAAACGGGACTTGATGCTATTTTGTTTCTTGTTTCAACAAAGTATCTGTTCTCACCAAACCCAGCTTAAAAACACCTTACCCCCCACAACTATCCTTGGCACCATGATTTCGCTACAGGTTAACTAAAAAAAAAAACACTAGAGTTAACAATAATTATTTGTTGAGGACAATTCCCAGTACCTGAGGATAACTTGGGGTACCCACCCAAAGGATGCAGCAGTGCAATGGGATCGTGTGGGGAGAGCTCTGGGGGCAGCATCAGCAGCTTCAGCAGAAACATCACAGCAGGACACCTGCTACTCATGTACCATGGACTTCAGAGATTAAAAAGAGAGCCCAAACTACACTGCTTTGCAGGGAAAAAAAAAAAAAAAAAAAAAAAAAAAAAAAAAAAAAAAGGAAAGAGAAGAGGTAAGGGAGTAAGGGAGAATTTGATTAATCAAGAGACTGCTTAGTGATACAGACCCAGTTGGTGTCTCACATCAAAGAGTCTTGAAGGTAGAGCCCCACCATTCCCAGCACTTGGGTGCCAGCACAGGGTGGGGATGTCCATCTGAGGGGTCTCTATGGCCCACCAATTCAGCAGCAGAATTTAACACGAGACTGGAAAAGGCACTTCTGCAATAAATTATACAATATGAATGATAAAGAAAATAACCCTCATTCCTAGTGCTGAGGTAATGCCTCCCTAGTGCAGGACTTGGAGGCTTCATAGGGAGATGTAAAGAATGCTAAGATAAACACACAACTCTGGAGCTTGGGGCAGGCTTTTCCCACTCCTTCTAGAGCTTCCATAGAACCATGGAATGGTTTGGATTGAATGGGACTCTCAAACCCATCCAGTGTCATCCCTGCCATGGACAGGGATACCTTCCATGGTTCCAGATTGCTCCAAGCCCTGTCCAACCTGGCCTTGGACAATGCCAGGGGTGGAACAGCCACAGCTGCTCTGGAAAACTTTGTGCCAGTGTTTCCTGAGAACCTTGTTCCATGGGAACACCCTGCTGCTGGTGAGCATTCCCACATATCCGTGACATTCAAGGGCCTTCCGGCACCAGGAACCAGAGGTGTGACACCTGGTACTCAAGCCACATGTCCCCTCCACCAGAGTGGGACAAGGGTCATGTTTCTCCTCTGTCAATTCAGCCTTGAAGAAGCTAAAGTCTGAACCTATCGCATAATAACTATAACAGTTTTTAAAATTACTTGTTTGCCAGCAGAGCAGATTTGGCTTGATGAATTTTAAATAGTTTTGGTCAAGTCACTGCAGCCAAACAACTCAGAGGAAAGTACTGAAAAAACAGTTTCACTTTTTTTTAGAGTTTTGTATTTTTAAACAAAAGATTTTTTTCTTTTATTTTGTGGTGATGTACACTGAATTTCCACAACTCTCCATGACAGTGTAAAATAATTCAAGCCAGATTTCATTTTTGGATTGAAATGGGACTTGACATTATTTTGTTTCCTGTTTCAACAACATAAAAATATCTATTCTCATTGAACCCAGCTGAAAACACTCTTATTCTGCCTCAACTATCCTTAGCACTATGATTTTTCTACATGCTAACTAAGGGAAAAAAAAAAAAAAAGTAGCATTAACTATTTGTTTTATTACATAGTGTTGAAGAGTATTGATTGAGAATCTGAGTATAACTTGGGGTACCCACCCAAAGGATGCAGCAGTGCCTCAGGAAAGAAGAAGCAATTTAAAGTGTTGCTGCAATTCACTTGAAAGTTAGAAAGTCAGGAACCTCAGGGAATGTCACACTTTTTTTTTTCTTTTTCTAAAGAAAAGGAAAATACGGAAAACGGGAACCCACACTCCCCGAAGTAGAAGAGGAACTGGTACAGCCCTAATTCTGCTGGCAAGGTGGAACACCAGGCACAAGCCCAGCGCCGGCACTTTCAGGCTTTAACCTCCCAGCAATGCCTCAGCTTTGGCTTCTTCCCAGCTCCTCCACGGGCTGCGCTGCCGCAGGAGAAAATATTTACTCTCCAGAGACTATCAGGCACTGCACAAGATAACACCCAGGGCTGCAGAAACCCTGGCGGAGATAAAGCCTCGTGCGATGCCCCGCTCCATCCTCTCCCACTCCCTTTCAGGTCCGACCGGCTCTCACGCAGGGCAAGGGGATAAAAAACCCCAAACAAAACAGGTTTTCAGGGCAGCGCTGCTGACTTGTTGTTTTCCAAGCCCTCTGCCACCGAGCCCCTGCGGTGCTGCTAACCTCTGCTGATCCCATCAGGTGGTTTAACTGGGAAGCTTAGCAGTAAGCCCTGCTCCTGTGAGGAGGCACCGCGTTACGTGGGTTATTCTCTGCCCGACCTGCACCATCAAGCTCTTAGACAGCGTGGAGATAAATCCCAGCTACAGCTTTCAGGAAGAAAATTAGGTGCATGAATGGGAGAAATTCATCCCAGGTTGCGATGTTTGGTTGTTGGGCCTGGATTAATTTTTTTTTTTCTGTCCTAGGCTTTATTTTCTTTAATGTTGAAGTACATGTTAAACCCTGTTAACATGCTGTAAATTCCTGTCTTGCTGGAAAAAAAAGAAAGAATTTGGCACCTCTAAAAGGCACCTGGCCTATACCTGTAGCCAAATAAACATTCTATAAACAGGAAAAGGGGCAGGTAGAGAAGGGAGAAGCCACACTGGGGAGGGCAAAAGGAAGAAAAAATGGAATAGAGAATAAAAAATTATGATAGGCACCAAACACCAAAAAACCAAAACCAATCAAAAAAAAAAAAAAAAAAAAGGATCAGGAAGAACAATACAAATGAAATGGGGGATAAGGGACATAAAAATGGGATAGGCAACCAAAAAGAAGGGACAAACAAAAAAAACGGGATAGGCACAAAAAAATGGGATAGGTAACAAATAGAACGGTATGGATAACTAAAGAAAAAAAGGGACAGGGAACAACTCTGCATCTAAGAGCTGGGCAAAAAATGGCACTGCACAGTTTTCACCTGTGAACTTTGGCAGCCAGAGGATTTCTGCAGTAAGAGGATACACTTGTACTGTCAGGACAAGGGGAAGAGGAGGGAGCTGTGATGAAGAGCACGGCTGCAAAGAAATCCCTGGAGGGGGCTGCCTGGAAAGTCTGGCAGGCTGGGACCACCACATCCAGCAGGATAGCCATTGCAGCAGGAAAGGCAGTTCACAAGTATTACACTTTCCCTTGGCTACAACCCTTATTCCCAGGCTTCACCTAGCCTGAGTGAAAGAATAATATTATTAAGAGACAGACAATAAATCAAAGAAACAGCTTGGAAAAACACGTGAGGCCTCCTGAGAGCCAAGGAAACCTGCACTATCTGGGGAAGAGCGAGATTACAATAATTAGGTCAGTTGGTGATAAGCCTCCCCAGCACACAGGCACACCACGCGCCTCCGCTCGCCCGGGGAGTGGTGACACCCCCCAGGAGCTGGGAAACCCAGCAGCAGAATGCCAGGGGCATGGAAAACACCAGGAGCAGAAAGTCTTCTCCAGCAGCAAACAGCTGTAGCTGTTCAGCTCCGGGTCTGCGGATGGGAAGGTGAAGCTTGGGGAACTCTGATGGAGTGCTGGAAAGTTCCTTTGCTTTGAGCCGTGGTTCAGCAGCCAACGTGTAACTCGAGTGTGAGATCTGGGTGTGCAGCTTGGAAACAGCAGCAGGACTCAGCTGGAGGAGGCCCTGAGCAGGTCTGATGTAGAAGCTGGCTCTGCACTGAGCAGAGGGCTGGACCCAAGGACCTCCTTCAATCTACAATAACTGCAGGATCTTACCTTGGGAGGCCTTCCCTGAGCCCAGACTTCCAGGACAAAGCAAGAAAGATGTAGTTCAAACTTAATCAAAAACAAAAGAAACTTCTTAACACAGCGAGGGATCAGGCTGACCTTTAGGAGAGGAAACTGGCAGACATGAAATTCAAGTACATGACAATCCCACTGAGCAAAGCTGCCTCCTCTGGGAGGCAGAGGATGGTCCCATGCAGGGAGTGCTGAACACAGTATGCACGCACTTTTCCCGGTATAAAGAGAGATAGAAGCTTTTTATTACTCATCTCCTGCTTCCTGGATGATTTGCCATCAGCTCTGCCCATGCTGGCAGCCTTAGGGCTCAAGAACTTGAAAGAGCCACAGCTGCAGGCCCAGAGTGCAGGCTGGACTGAGATCACATCCAGATGTTTGACCCCAGATCAAGCAAACAGGAAGGGCAGACCAAAGAGGAGGATGTGCTCACCGCCCTGACCTGCTCTTGGCTCTTCCTCCCCACCTGTGCCTGTCTCTGACCTGGCCATCTATTACTGGGGCCCAACCTCCAGCCCAGAACACTGAGGCCAGTCACCTACTGCTTGGGCTTTCTGGTCTCCCTCCTGGCACTGGTTTGAATCAAATCACCTTCCGAGAGACATTTGCTTTTCTTAACAGAGGAGGCAGACACTCCCTCACTGGAGCCTCCACATTGTTTTCTAAGCTGCCTCTTTCTCAACACCTCTTCAATACTCCCACCTGTCCCTATAACCCACAAGAGATCCTCAGAACAACCCAAACAACAACAAACAGCATGGGATGGCTTTGCAAAACCTCCTGCTTGCAGTCCACACAGCTGTGTTGAACCAGTAAGCTTTTCCCATCTGTCAGCTGAGGAATATTCAAACTCTGCCCCTGTGCCCAGGTGAGAGCCCACCTGCAGAGCTGCCTCTGGATCTGAGTCCCCAACAGCACAAGGACGTGGAGCTGCTGCAGCCAGTCCAGAGGAGGCCACGGAGATGCTGCCAGGGCTGGAGCCCCTCTGCTCTGGAGCCAGCCTGGGACACCTGGGGCTCTTCAGCTGCACAAGAGAAGCTCCAGGGAGAGCTCCCAGCCCCTGCCAGGGCCTCAAGGGGCTCCAGGAGAGCTGCAGAGGGGCTGGGGACAAGGCCTGCAGGGACAGGACACAGGGAATGGCTTCCCAGGGCCAGAGGGCAGGGCCAGCTGGGATCTGGGGAAGGAATTGGTGGCTGTGAGGGTGGGGAGGCCCTGGCACAGGGTGCCCAGAGCAGCTGTGGCTGCCCCTGGATCCCTGGCAGTGTCCCAGGCCAGGCTGGACAGGGTTTGGAGCAACCTGGGAAGGAGTCTCTGCCCATGACAGAGGGTGGGACTGGATGACCTTAAGGTCCTTCCCACCTAAACCATTCCAGCATCGTATGATTTTCTGAATTCATTAAGTACTTCAGGATGTAACTATGCCACTGTTTGACTGTTTGCCACTGATCGACTCAAGTTAAACTCAACCTTCACACAAGACTAGCATCCTACAGACTCAACTGTTTCCTGTGCGCTTCATGCAACCACGAAGTTCCTACACTCACTACAGTTCACTAGCCAGAACCCAGCATTAAATACACACAAATGATCTTCCATATTCCTAGGTCATACAGAAGATGTCATGAACGACGCTGACCTTCAGGCTCCAAACTCCCCTCATTAGCACCCTGATCAATGCCCTCATTTGGTTATGTGCTCTGACCTCCCTTCCAGCACACTAAAAACATTGATACAGTACCCTCTGTACTTTTAATCAAAGTTCACCTGTTTTTTTGTTAAAATAATCAGCTGATCAAACCCATGCTTCCAAGCTGACATTTCTCCTAATGCTTAATCAGTAGACAGAGATGTTCAGAAGGCAGCTAATATACCCTGTGAAGAGCATAGGATGCTGCCAGACAGGTTCATGATGTGGCTGGATTTCTTAAAAGAGAAGGAAAAAGATAAACACAAGCAAGTCTAAACCCACGAGAGGTTACTGGAGTATTTCTAGGTGATGACCAACTTTGTGCTTCTCAGCACTTCCTGCACCACCACGCAAATATTCAATCTGGCTGCCAAACCTCCTTGTGTCACTAAGCAAAGCAGTAAGCAATTCATGTTGGAATTCCCTCAGCAGATCTAAATTGCTTTTCGGGTTTGAGTATCTGATTTGTGAGCAGAGAGAAAAGATTCTAGGGTGCTTGGGAGTTTCATCTTCTTTTTATCTACCCTTCTCCCCTTTAGAGAAAAAGCAGAGCTATGCTGGCTTCCAGGGTAGGAGAATAATTAACCCAAAACTAAAGAACTTGTTTTTTATCCAGAACATGAGACACCAAATGCCTGGTATCACTGAAGAGTGGCAGATGATTTATTGGGTTCCTTGCTGATCTGCAATGTCTGAAAGCCCTGTGGAGTGGAGAGCAGAGCAGACAGTGTGTCCTCTGCGGTACTCAGCAGCCGTTTCAGCCCCGCCGTGACAGACAAGCTGGCAGCAGTCCTGCAGGGAGCTGGTGTCACCATCCATCCGTCACCCACATCCACCTCTCCCACCATCACCCAGGCAAGCAGGGCATCCTGCAGCAGTGCCAGCAGCACAACCCGAGCCGCTTCCCTTCCTGGGAGAGCCCATGACATCATATTCCACTGTGGGATTTTTTACAGTATGACCAGGCCAGCCCTCGAAATTTCATTTGGCCAGCCCTTCCTCAACAGATGTACAGGCAAGGAGCAGACAGGAGACCTGGAGCTGCCACAGGTCTGGCCTGCTCGCTGCTTCCCTCTCCTCCTGGCACAGGGAAAGATCCTGCTGAGAGCTCATCCCTCCCCACCGTGCCCTTCCCTGCCGGAACGTGCAGCCAGGAGGCGGGAATGCTCCTGCTGAATGAAGCCAGCGTAACTGGAGGTGCACAAGGAAAAACTCGGCAAAGCCGGGGAGGGATGACTGTGCAAATCAGAGTGGGGGGGAAAGGCTGAGTCACTTCCTCCCCCACAGCCCTATATAGGGAAGAGCGTAAGGAAAATCATTCTCCGAGTTGACAAAAAAGGAAGAGAATCCCCGGTGTAAAAAAAAAAAAAGGTTAAAAAAAATCAAAGTGCACATAGTGTCAGCAGAAGGGAAAGGGACAGAAAAGGCAGCCTCCCGCTGCAGCTGTAATGGGAACAAGAGCAGAGAGGGGCAGAGCAGCATGCCTGCCTCCTCTGGGAACTGGAGACTCACTAATCACTTTTTACAGCAGCTCCAGCTCCAAGGCAAGTTCATGGACCATGGCTGACGCTGAAAAACCACTGCAGTGCTGCCTCACCTTCTCCAGGTGATGCTGCCAGCCCTGACCTCGGTCCTGATGGGAACCTAGTCGAGCCTGGGAAGTGTCCGAGCAAGGTTTTGGGGACAGAATTTACCCACACCTCAGTGTGCAAGGACTGTGTCTGAGCTCGTAGGGGACAACACATGGAACATCACTACCAGCAACAGTCATAGTGTAATACCTGATTATCCAACCCAGTAGACGTGTGGTAAGGCTAATATCAAGGCTGGAAAACCCTTCTGAACTGCAGGATACCAAGGCAAGAAGGTCTGGAGAGAAAACAGCCATCAACTTTTTGCTGCAAGCTCAGTGGTCACACAAAAGCACAAAATCTGGGGACAAGGGTGTTGGGAGAAAGAAGGGAGAGGAGAGGAGAGGAGAGGAGAGGAGAGGAGAGGAGAGGAGAGGAGAGGAGAGGAGAGGAGAGGAGAGGAGAGGAGAGGAGAGGAGAGGAGAGGAGAGGAGAGGAGAGGAGAGGAGAGGAGAGGAGAGGAGAGGAGAGGAGAGGAGAGGAGAGGAGAGGAGAGGAGAGGAGAGGAGAGGAGAGGAGAGGAGAGGAGAGGAGAGGAGAGGAGAGGAGAGGAGAGGAGAGGAGAGGAGAGGAGAGGAGAGGAGAGGAGAGGAGAGGAGAGGAGAGGAGAGGAGAGGAGAGGAGAGGAGAGGAGAGGAGAGGAGAGGAGAGGAGAGGAGAGGAGAGGAGAGGAGAGGAGAGGAGAGGAGAGGAGAGGAGAGGAGAGGAGAGGAGAGGAGAGAGGAGAGGGCTTGGGTAGGGAGGGACCTTTTAAAGTTATCTAGCGTCATCCCAACACACCCTCTCTGGCAGCATCCCTACAGCCAGATCCTCCTTCTCTGTGCTCAAAATTATTTGGGTTATTTCCTTAAATAAACTGTAGTGAATTACTCAGGTAATTTACTTAAAAATTAACCGACCTGCTTGCACCCAGACAGATATTATTTAAGCTCACGACTGATGCAGCCTCTCCTTGCAGACAAGAAGGAATTTACATTTCCCTTTTCCACCCTCTTTCTTACAGCTTGTAAGTTCTTATCTCCAAGATGTGCCCTCCTCTGTCAAATTCGGGTGGTTCTCTGGGTTAAAACAGGTTCTGGAGGAATAGCGAGTGACAGTCAGTCTGAGTGCATAAGCCTCATTTCTGTTCATTGAAAAAAGAAAAAAAAAAAAAAGCACAAAAACAGAGGAGAAGCTTCAAAGTGACAGCAGTCAATAAATGAATATTTCACCCTATGTGACAAAAATATATCTATCAAAAAAAGAAAAAAAAAAAGAAAAAGTGAAGCAAGTGCTTTTCTCAGAATCAATTTTGAGAAAAACAATGTGTGCTGTGCAGATGCTCCAAAACGCAGGAGCGGGGGGAGGACAAGTGCCCTGAGGTGAATCTTGGCACTAAAAGCACCCTGGCAGAGAGGATGCTGCAGCTCTGCTGACAACCAAGTGCTTTACAGGGCTGTGATGTCCTACCCATGACTGATGCTGCTTTGAGCACTCGTAAAGGCAGGAAATACACTCATCTGCCTGTGCCTGGCTGGCACTGGGATGGACAGAGCAGGGATGCAGGGAGAGATGGAAAACTCGGCATCCACCACAAGAGCTTTCCAGAAGTGTGTGTTTCACTGCGGAGCTGCTGTCAGGGTGTGAGAAACTGCTGATCTCAAAGGAAGGGGGGGAAAAAAGCTGGGAGAGAAAACCAGCCACTGCCTCAGCACAGCCCTTCATCCACACCCGTGGCCTCCTCCTCCTCCTTCAGAGGCCTCTGCAGACATCACAGCCAGGACCCTGAAAACTTCACCTGGTTCATCTACTCACTCGCGAGGATGAAACACGCACGTGGCAAGAAAAATGCAGAAATCATTTCCCAAAGCACCCCCCGAGCCTCCACATCCTCCTGTAAAACCTCCTGCTGTAAAAAATTACTGCTGCAAGTTTCACGATCCCCAGCCCAGCTTCCTGAGCCAAGGAAAAATACAATCAAAGACGCCTCCAAGGTGATAGTCTGGCTGGGAAGAGACATTCCTTGGATCAACGATATGCTCTGATTTAAGGGAATACAATTCCCGTGAGTTCAGGCATACACTCCTCTCTCCTCTCACTGTGCAAAGCAAACACCTTCTTAAACATGAAACACTGTTATTAACCTCCAGCTGACAATCACAGCACAACCACAACCCTTCCTGCTTCCTTTTCTTCTCTTGCCCAGACACACAACATGGTATTTTTGATGACATGTTATTAAAATGCTCCCTGGCTTCACTGCAGTTGGACACGGCGCCCAGGAGTCCTCCAGCCCCAGGGAGATTTGCTTCTGGATGGGTAATACAGGGAAATGCAACACCCAAAAGCAAACCAGCGTTTTAGCCTGAAGAAAAGGAGGCTCAGAAGGGACTTTCTCACTTTCCACAATTCCCTGACAGGAGGGTGCAGCCAGGTGGGGGGTCAGACTCTTCTTCCAGGTCACAAAGTGACATGACAAGAGGAAACGGGCTCAAGCTGCACTAGGGGAAGTTGAGATTGGGTACAGGGGAAAAGTTCTCCATGGAAAGGGCTGTCAGACACCTGCACAGGGTGCCCAGAGCAGTGGTGGAGTCCTTGTTCCTGGAAGTGTTCAAAAAGCAGACGTGGCACTTGAGGACATGGTTTAGTAGTGAACATGGTGGTGGTACTGGATTGATGATTGGATTTGGTGCTCTCAGAAGTATTTTCCAACCTTAATGATTCTGATTCCATGATTTGGAATCAGCCAGCTTTGGGCTGGCTGGCTGGACCTAGACTATACCTCACTCCTGCCAGTGACTGGAGCACACAATTCTATGCAGGATGAAAAAAAAATTCTTTAAAATTCACTCCAGGTAATCTCCTGCAAGATCCCTGACCAACAAACACTGAGCGGTGTTTCTACAGACACTGGCATCCTTCAAGGCCACCTGCAGAAGCTGGTGGCCCCAAAATGACATCTCCATGGACCACCTATGAGGAGTAGCTCACAGCTGCAGGTGAGCCCAGCTCTGCAAAGCTGCCCCAGCCCCAATCTCACCCAAGGCTGCTCCACCCAAAAACAGCTCCATATCACTCACAGAGCTTTGGCTTCAGAACAGAGATGCTCAAAGCTGGTGACCAAGACCCCAGACACATCTGCAGTGCATTTCTGCTGTAGCTCCTATGTGCTGTGGTAGCACAGACAGGCTTGTGAGATTTAATCAAATTATGTGAAACACTCAGGGTTGTAACTGCTTATTTCATAGCAACACAGTCCCAGAATGGTTTGGGTTGGAAGGAACCATAAAGACCATCTGGTTCCAACACCTGCCATGGGCAGGGACACCTTCCACTATCCCAGGTTGCTCCAAGCCCCATCCAACCTGGCCTGGGACACTGCCAGGGATCCAGGGGAGCCCTAGTTTCTCTAGGCACCCTGTGCCAGGGCCTCCAACCCTCACAGGGAAGGATTTTCTCCTAACATCCAATCCAAATCTACCATCTTTCAGCTTAAAGCCATTCCCCCTCGCTCTATCACTGCTTGACCTTGCAGCAGACCCCCTCAACACTAATTTGGGGGTGCATGAGGTGTGATCCCCAACACGTTACATGGCACAGCTGATGTCAGGGACCTTGGCTGCTGCAGTGTGACATCCTCCTGTGCTACAGCCTCCCAAACCACCCCTCCCATGCCAACCCAACTATTCCTGCCCGAAGCCAGCAGTCACCCAACACAACTGGCAACAGCTTGGTTGTGAGCTTCTCCAAAGGTCTCGGTGAATGCCAGCCAAGCAACACAGCTCCTCCAGGATCTCACGAGTTCAAAAGCATTTTTCAGAATTAATTACGAACCCTGCTAATGGCTCCCTGTTGCAGATGCCTGGGCAAGTAAGCTGGTGGCATCTGTGTGTCACTCAGCAGCTTCTGCTCTGGTGCAGGGCAGGCTCCAGTGGTGGTGAACCTCTCCAGGCTGGAATAGGCGGCACAAACCAGTCCCAGAGAGCTGAGCCTGCTCCAGGAGGAGGGACAAGCTGGTTGTTTTTCGGGGTTTTTTTTTGTTTGTTTGGTTGGTTGGGTTTTTTTTGTTTTGCTTTTGTTGTTGGAAGTTTTGTTTTGTTTTGGGTTTTTTTTTTTTGCTTTTTTTTTTTTTGTTTTTTTTTTTTTTTTTGGGGTTTTTTGGGGGTTTTGTGTGTATTAAGGCCAATTGCAGCGGGTTGACCCCGGCTGGAATCCAGGCAATCACCAAAGCAGCTCTCTCACTCCCCTCCACAGCTGGAAAGGGGAGAGAAAATAGAGCAAAAGGGTCATGAGTTGAGATGAAGACTATGAGAGATCCCTCACCAAATACTATCGTGGGCAAAAGAGACTTGAATTTGCAGTATTAATTGGATGTATTAACAACACAATCAGCGCAGGATAATGAGAAGCAAAATAACTTAGAAATGCCTTCCCCTCACCCCTCTCTCCTTCCCAGCTCTGCCTTCTTCCCCAGTGGTGCAGGGAGATGGGAATGAGGGCTATGATCAGTTCAGAACAAAATGTTCCTGCCACTGCTCAGGGACAGAAGTCAGAGTCCTTCCCCTTTTCCAGTGTGGGGTCCCTCCCACAGGAGACAGTTTTACATGAACTTCTCCAGTGTGAGTCCATCCCGTGGGCAACAATTCCCCACAAACTGCTGCAATGTGGATCACTCTTCCATGGGGTGCAGTCCTTCAAGGACAGGCTACTCCAGCGTGGGTCCCCCATGGGGTCAAAAGTCCTACCAGGACACCTGCCCCAGCACGGGCTCCTGTTTCCTGTTTCCAGCACATCCTTGCCAGGACCACGCTCCAGCACAGGCCTCCCACGGGATCACAGCCTCTCTCAGGCATTCCCCTGCTCTGGCGTGGGCTCTTCCAGGGGCTGCAGGTGCATCAATGCATTCCTGGTGCCCTCCATGGACTGCAGGGGAATCTCAGCTCTGGCACCTGGAGCGGCTCCTGCCCCTCCTCTTGGCCTGAGCTTGGTGTCTGCAGAGCTGCTTCTCTCACAGGTCCTCACCCTGCTCATCTCTGGCCACAATTACAACTGCCAGTGCCTGGCAACCATTTTATTTTCTTCTTAAATCCGTTATCCCAGAGACATCACCATCATTCCTGAAGGATTTGGCCTTGGGGTCTGTCCTGGAGCTGGCTGGCATTGGCTCTGCTGGACGTGTGGGAAGCTCCTGGCAGCTTCTCACAGAAGCCACCCTGGCAGCCCCCTCATTGCTAAAACCTGGCCATGCAAACCCAGTACACCCATTCAAACCCCTGCTGAGAAATAAGAAGTTTGTGGGCAGCTGTGTGCATCCTCAGGTCACCCAGGCACGATGTGACACCAGGGGATGGGGGACACCACACAGCCACCCAGCCCTGCTCCCCACCCCAGGGACAGCCCCACCACATCCATGTCACCCCATCCCTTCCCATCCTGGTGGGAATGCAGATGTTTTCCACCACCACCCTCTGTGTGGATGCAACCACAGGGGGAAGGAGATGAAGCTGGAGCTGTCAGAGGAGACGCCCTCGATGAGTTACGCAATACACCTGCAGCAGGTTCCTGGCTGACAGGTGTGGCAGGATTCAGTCTTGCAGAGATGGCAGAGGCACAAGTTTGTTTCTGCCACCACAGGTTCTCCCACCACCTCAGAAACCAAGTTCTTCCTCTCCTGGACCACAGCTGCTACACGCCTGGGGGACAGGCAGGATGAGGCTTGTGTCTGCAGGACAGGAGACAGGAGCAGTGGCCATTCTGGAGTGGAACAAGACCACTCTCAGAGAACCTGGGGTGCCTAAAATCTCAGTGCTCCATAGACTTCCTGAGATGACTCTCCAAGAGCTAACTCAAAGCAGCAAAACCTCAAATCTATTAATTTTCCATCACAAATTTTCTGCAATCCATCCATGACAGAGACACCACCTCCCATTCCTGGCCACTGCTGAGGTACCTCTACATTTCAGAAGGCTGACAATGACAATGCAAAATCCAGCAAGCCAAGACTGACCATGGCACAGCTCAAGGCAGATGTGAAAGAAACAAAACCTCTCATTTTAGCAGGGAAGCTTAAATGCACAGAAGTTTTAAGAACACCCAGTGTTGTTCCCCTTTCAGTCTGAACTGAGAAGGAAACACACTTAGGATCACACCGGCAAGGCATCTATGTTGTAAGTGAATACATATGTATATATAAAGTAAATAAAAATAAAATAGCCAGGGTCACAAACAAACAGAAGATGATTGGTTGGCTACAGTAGCCCTTCATTTCAGATGACACAGTAATCTGCTAATTATCCTCAAGTGACAGAACTGCCCCTTCCCTGAGGAGTTTCACAACAACATCCCGAGGCATTTATTGAGATTACTAAACCAGAAGCCTCAACACTTCCAGTCTTCTGTTGTCCTCTCCCCAACCTCATGCTACCCCAAACAGAGCAGCAGACTGTTAACTCTGAAACTTAACCACGGTGTAATATAAATGTCTTAACACTTCTGCCAAACTGAAGAACAGTGAAGTCATTAATGGTATTTAATTACTCCATCTAAACAGAAAGGAAGAGTGTCAAAATGTGCCCCAAACAGCTCCTGAAAAAGCTGCCCCCAGCTTTCACAGAAAACACAGGGTCTTGCTATACTTTTAGCTACAGCTCCTCACAAATACACAGGACCCCAAAGACTCAACTGAGCAGCAAGAACATGAAATTAAATTAGGTCCAGGAGGGTTTTGTTGCTGCTTTGCAGACACCTGTGGGCAAAATCTCAACCAGTGACGACTACCACATTTTCACACCCTTCCTGCTGGGAAAAGACCAAACAGCAGCAAGGATGGCTGCAAGGAGAAACAGGAGAGGGAGACATAAAATGAGAAAGAAGGGGAGAGTCAACACTGCAAAATTTGTCCTCACCAGGAGATCACAGCAGAGTGAATTCAGCTACACAGTTCACCCCAACATGAGGATACTCCAGAGAGCAAAAAAAAGAGAGTATTATCCTCATCCAAGATCAAGTGCTGAAAAAGAGACTCCTGGAGATAAAGCCCAGCACCCCACCACCTTCCCTTCCACAGTTTGGATCCAGGGCTGACATCCATCAAGTATGTTTCCATGTTTTGCATCCTATCTATCATGGCTCTCAGGAACCCTCCATAGACAATTCTCATCCCATTTCTGGATTAGGCTGACTCAACTATGGGAAAAAATGTGCCAAACCCAGCCAAGCCCCTCAGGTACCTCAGTCCTCTCCAAAACCCCATCACAAAGGTAGAGCTGGTGCTCAGTTCATCTCCATGAAGTCTCTCCAGTCTCCCATCCAGCTAGGTGATGGACTTCACCCCCCAGATTCACCTGAGACAAACTGCTTCCCTGCATCACCTGCAGCAGCATCCAAATGCTGCTCCTCTGCTTTAAAAGCAACCTGAGATCTTATAAATGATAAAAAAAAAAAAAATGCACAGCCTGAGCTTCCCAAAACAGCCACTGCTCGTCTGTGCCAAAGATAACACACTCAGTGCAGGGAAACCACAGCCTACAAATCTTACCCAAGGCTTGAGGGGATAAAATGCAGCACAAGGTTCTGCTCTAGGACCTTGGATTCAGCAATGGCAGACAAAAGCCTTTACGACCCTCACATGGAAAAATAATGTTGGTGGACACAATTAAATGGCTTTTCCCACTCACTGGGGACAAACTGTGAATATTTGCTTGTCAGGGTCACATAAATCATAAGCAGAGTGGGAGGTTTCCTTCTCCACCCTGTGTGGCATCCTCCGGCCAGAATCTGGATGCTCAGAAGATGGTCCACCACCAAAAAAGCCTTCCTAGGTTTTGTAGAGAAGGGACTATTAAATGATCTGGTATTAATTTGGCGTCTTTACATCGCGAGAAACAACCTGGAAGCTCAGTCTGTCTTCTGCTTACCCCATGTCTTCAATTTCTATTAACAAGGCTGTGATTTCAAGCTTCATCCCATACCTGCCTGAGCGGTGGAAAAAGAGCAGCACAGATTACTGATGAAGGAACGAATGTGGCACCCATGGGCACATAGAAATTTGAAAGAAGCACCCAGGATCTGGGGCACTGGAGAACAGCACCTGCCCCTTTCCAACCTAATGGCACTGATGCTTCATCCACTGTAGGATCTCCCTGGTGGGAATCTCACTCTTTCCAGAGAAGCCTGACCCAGGGAACGGCCCCGGGGAGGTGAACCTCAGTGTCATTCTATGGAAAAACAACTCCAAGGACTGAGTTTCAAGGCAGCGGGGAGGCCGGTGACACCCAACAACTGTGCGTTCAGCATTGCTGGGGGGAAACTGCGGCAAAAAAAAAAAAAAAAATCAAAACCCACAACAAAACAATCCCACGACTGCCGGCTGCTCCGCTGCCACAGCATTTGTTGTCCCCTCCTGTCACCCACCACGGCCCCCGAGAGACCACGTGCAGCCAGAGTGACTCTGCAGGAAAACGATAAGCACAGAACGACAACACATCCCTCCGAGATCTCTCCGCCGAGCTCTTCGGCTCGCTACACCCGACCCTATCCCGGGGGCCGCGTCTCCCGCGGGGTGCGCGCTGCTCCGGGCCGTGTCCCCCGGCGATGCTCGGCGGGCACCTTTGTGCCGGCGCTGCCGCGGTGCGACGGCCGCGGCTCCTGCGGCGGGGACGCGATGCGGCGCTCGGTGCCCGCGTTCCTGCCCACGGGGGGCTCGCCGCGGGCGGGGCCGGGGGGCAGCCCTGCCCTTCTCCAGCCAAACGCGGCGGCCGGGAAGCTTCCAGAGGCCGGCAGGCACACACCAAGCCGGCCCCGGAGCTCTCTCGCCGCGGGGAGCGCCGCATGCCGGGGGGGGCCCCACGGCCACGCACGGGCTGTCACCGAGCGGGGGGGACACCCCGGGTCGAGGCCGCCGCGACACGGCCAGCACCGAGACCCGCCCAGACACCGGCTCCATCCGCGGCACGACTCCCACCCCTCCCGGCGGGGTCCGCGTCTTTGCAAGGGAGACAAAAGCCGGGATGCGCTGCCCCCCTTCGCTCCCCCCCGGCCGGCGCTGTGTCACGTCCCCCCCGGGCCGCGCTTACCGTGCGGGGCCGGGCGCGGTCAGTGCCCCGCCGAGGGGGTCATGGGCGCGGCGCGGGGCGCGGGGGGCGCGGGGAGCTCCGGGGGCGCCGCCCGGGAGGACGCTCCGGCTCCGGCTCCGGCTCGGCGGAGGGACGGGCCGGGGCGGCGGGCAGTGACGCGCTCGCCCCGCCCGCGGCCCGCGCCGGCCCTGACGGGAGATGTAGTCCGGGGCTGCGGCCTGCCCGCCGCGGGGGGAGAGGGAACCGACAGCCCGGGATCTGACAGGGGCCGCCCGGAGCCCACAGGGTCTGACAGGGGCCGCCCGGAGCCCACAGGGTCTGACAGGGACCGCCCGGAGCCCACAGCCCCGGGATCTGACAGGGATCCATCCCCCGGAGCCCACAGGATCTGACAGGGACCGCCCGGAGCCCACAGGGTCTGACAGGGACCGCCCGGAGCCCACAGGATCTGACAGGGACCGCCCGGAGCCCACAGCCCCGGGATCTGACAGGGATCCATCCCCCGGAGCCCACAGGATCTGACAGGGATCCATCCCCCGGAGCCCACAGGATCTGACAGGGATCCATCCCCCGGAGCCCACAGGATCTGACAGGGACCGCCCGGAGCCCACAGCCCCGGGATCTGACAGGGATCCATCCCCCGGAGCCCACAGGATCTGACAGGGATCCATCCCCCGGAGCCCACAGGATCTGACAGGGATCTCCTGGACCCCACAATCACGAGATCTGACAGGGATCCATCCCCCGGAGCCCACAGGATCTGACAGGGATCTCCTGGACCCCACAATCACGAGATCTGACAGGGATCCATCCCCTGGACCCCACAATCCCGAGATCTGACAGGGATCCATTCCCCGGACCCCACAGGATCTGACAGGGATCTCCCGGACCTCACAGCCCCGGGATCTGACAGCGAAGCCGCCCCCGATCCCACAACCCCGGGATCTGACAGGGATCCGCACCTCGGGGATCTAACAGGGAACCCCCGGACCCCACAATCCCAGGATCTAACAGGGATCCATCCCCCAGACCCCACAGGATCTGACAAGGACCCATCCTCGGACCCCACAATCCCAGGATCTGACAGGGATCTCCTGGACCCCCCAGGATCTGACAGGAACCCCCCAGACCCCACAAGATCTGACAGGGACCCTCCGGATCCCACAATCCCGGGATCTGACAGAGATCCATTCCCCGGAGCTCACAGGATCTGACAGACCCCCCGGACCCCACAATCCCGAGATCTGACAGGGATCCATCCCCCGGACCCCACAGGATCTGACAGGGATCTCCCGGACTTCACAACCCTGGGATCCGACAGGGACCCCCTGGACCCCACAGCTCTGGGATCTGACAGGGAAGCCCCCGATGCCACAACCCTGGGATCTGACAGGGATCTGCACCACCGGGATCTGACAGGGACCTCCCGGACCCCACAGGATCTGACAGGGACCTCCTGGATCCCACAGGATCTGACAGGGATCTCCCGGACCCCACAGGATCTGACAGGGATCTCCGGCCTCTGGCACCGGCGGGGCTCCCAAGGAGACACCCGCCATCCCGCAGCCTGGGCTCTGACCGGGATCCCCCGGCTCCCACAATCCCGGGATGTGACAGGGATCCGGGAGTACCCGCACCGTGGGGATCTGACAGGAACCCCGCTGATCCGGGACTCCGGATTCTGACAGGGAACTCCCAGATGCCCAAACCCTGGAACCCCCAGCCACTGAGTCCCCAACCCTCCAGGGCAGGTGAAACACCTCATGGGGCTCAGAGCAGCCTTGGGGTGGTGTTAACCCACCCAACACACAGCGCCAGGGACAAACAGTGATCCGCATGTCCTCACCTGCATCCATCGGGATTCAGTGCCAGGCTGCAGTCGTCAAATCACGACGCAGCAGCATCCAGGTGGGCTTTAAGGAGCGGACGCTTAAACTGGGCTGAAGAGAAGGTGACTGCAAGTGTTTCACAGAGTCACAGAATGGTTTGGGTGGAAAGAACCTTCATGTCATCCAGTCTCACCCTCTGCCATGGTCAGGGACACCTTCCACTGTCCCAGGCTGCTCCCAGCCCTGTCCAGCCTGGCCTGGGACACTGCCAGGGATCCAGGGGCAGCCACAGCTGCTCTGGGCACCCTGTGCCAGGGCCTCCCCACCCTCACAGCCACCAATTCCTTCCCCAGATCCCAGCTGGCCCTGCCCTCTGGCCCTGGGAAGCCATTCCCTGTGTCCTGTCCCTGCAGGCCTTGTCCCCAGCCCCTCTGCAGCTCTCCTGGAGCCCCTTGAGGCCCTGGCAGGGGCTGGGAGCTCTCCCTGGAGCTTCTCTTGTGCAGCTGAAGAGCCCCAGGTGTCCCAGGCTGGCTCCAGAGCAGAGGGGCTCCAGCCCTGGCAGCATCTCCGTGGCTTCCTCTGGACTGGCTGCAGCAGCTCCACGTCCTTGTGCTGTTGGAGGCAGGGCTGGGGCAGCTCTGCAGGTGGGCTCTCACCTGGGCACAGGGGCACAGGGGCAGAATCCCCCCTGCCCCGCTGCCCACGCTGGGGATCAGCCCAGGGCACGGGGGGTTCAGGCTGGGGCAGCTCCAGCTCTCACCCACAGCACCTTCTCCTTTCTCCCGGGGCTGCTCTCAATCCATTCTCTAGCCAGTCTCTTTGTGCTTGGGATTACTATAACCCACATGTTGAACCTTGCTTTTATCCCTGTTGATTTTTGTGAGGTCTTCACAGGCCCAGTTCTCAAGCTTGCCAAGCTCTCTGTGCATGGCAGACAAACCAAGTGTTTCTATATAAAGGCACAAATTTCTGAGACAAGAAATGTAAAATCCAGAATTTAAGCACCTTTTAAACGTCTCTCTTAGCCTGCTGGATCCCTTTAGCTCTGGTGCTCAAAGCCACCCAGAAATATTCCTACGAGCAATTTAAACCACTTTCTACTTACCACACCAGGCTCTCAGAAACACCCACCCAGCAATCATCCCCCTTTTCTTGTGGTTTGGGTTGTATTCAAGAGGTTAACTTTATTTCTAACCATGGATTCTTTGTTGCTCCCTGTCTAGTTCTACCATCACACTCATCCGGATAAATGGCTCACGTTAATGAACATCGGTGGAAGGACTGCAGCCATAAATTCACCAGAATTGCTGGCCTCTGAAGAAACCTTAATTCTACTTTGACAGCAAAATCGGATTCCAAAGATCTCTCTCCCTGCTGTGCTTTATTTTGGGCCTTATCATTTGCTGGGCAGGTTGTCATGACAACCTGATATTCACCGGAGGGTGGCTGTAATTGGGAGAGCACATTGTTAATTTAGCTCCAGATTCTTTTTATTTTGTTGTATTTTAAGCAAAGGGGGACTGCCTAGATTTTCATATTTTTATCTATGATCATACTATGGTTTAATTATTAATCTGAGTGCCAATAGCATCTCTCCAGTGACGGCTGAGCTGCAGAGCTCACCAGGGCAGAAAACGGCTCTGCCCACATCCTTTTTTCACAGCTCAGCTCCTCACGCAGCCTCCCCACATCCTCTCCACCCTAAGACCCTAAACCAAGAGCCCCCAGACCCAAGATTTCATAGGGATGCTCCTGCTGTATGGGAGCAGGCGGGGGAGAAAAAAGGTAAGACCCATTCTCATGTTAATAGTAATTTTTTGGAATTCCAGTGTCAGCTTTAACCTGAAAACAATTCATCTCAGATGGTTATTTAGAGCAACTCGCTCTCTATGGAGAACCTGAACCAGCCCATAATATTAACATGTGAACATACTGGCATGTGTAAATCCAGCTCCTGCGTGGGAACAGCAGGTCCTGGCCCCACATCCTAGGACCTATCTGTGCACCCCACTCCTGTCCCAACATGTTCACGGCATCTTTGGCTCAAAGACATCACAAAATGTCACAAAATGCCACCAAGCACTCGCCTGAATCCTTGCTGGAAGCTGAAAGGTGGCAAGACTGGGGACTCTGGGTCAGCAGCTCAGGTGGATGCTGGCAGCACGGCTTCCAGCCTGAGATTTTTTGGGAAATGACCCAGTCCTGCAGAGCGCAGTGTCTGTGGGAGGGTGAGAGGGAACTATGCTCATTTTTCTAGGGGGTGTGGGGGGGACGTGGACGGGGTGACAGCAGGGTGACAGCAGGGTGGCAGCAGGGTGGCAGCGGGGTGACTGAAGGTAAAGGCACAGATGGGTGGGTGCCAGACTCCAGAGAAGGTGCCGTGTCTGTCTCCACCGCCCCGTGGGTTTGAAGCTCCCTGGCCACGCTGCTCATGGCGTTCACTATCCACGTGTTCCAGCAGGATGAAAGGGCAGCCTTCCGGGGACTTTTCACCAGGAGCTGGCGCAGCTCCAGGTCCAAAGAGCAAAGTGGAGCTGCAGATCCTGTCCCTGTGCGAGAGTAACCCTTGCTCCCCTCAGCCCCTCTGAGCTGCACATCCCAACCTCCTCCTTTCATCCCTGCTTCTGGCTTAATCCTGTCACAGCTCAGAGAAGAGGGAAGTTGGAGAAGGACAGGATTTCTGCTTAAAAGGAAAAAAAGGAGAGGAGTTGTAAAAGCTGGGGATGGAGGAGGGAACAGAAACATCCTTCTTTCAAGGAAAAGATGCTGTGGCTGCTGTTCTGGGTACCATATGCCAGGTAATAACACGAGATGACTCAGTGTTTGGGAAATTAAATTGGCTCTTTATTAAAAGCATGTATTTAGGGAGGTAGTGAGGTGTCAGGGGAGTCCCTGCATTGCCTTAGCAGAGGGAATTCAGGCAGGCTGTCTGGCTCCTTATGCTGCCGAGCGTGGACTTCACAAGGTGCTGGGATACATCTCTGACCTCAGCGTTCCGCCAGGGCTACACTGAGCATCTCTGGGAAGATCTTAGGAGCTCTTCCTAAGCTCTCTCCTACCTAATTCAGTGGAAACTGTTGGGTCTCTGCCAGTGGGAAGCGCTCCAGCCTCAAGACTTTTGTCCCAGGAAAATAGCAAGAGGCGGAAAGAGCAGCCGGGGACACGAAGATATTTGAGAGCACAAGCTGCAGCTCAAAAAAATGCTGTGCCAAACTCTAGTCTTGCCCTAGCAATAGCCTTTAAAATGCCTTAGCAATCATGAGAATCTGCTGATTTAAAGGGGGAATACAGAATATTTACAAAAGTACCTTGCTCGTACCTGGGGTGTGCTGGTAACTTGGTGCTCCTCTTTAGCTCAGAGCAAATCTTGGCCTCAGAGAGAGTAGCTGAAGGCAAAATTCAATGTACTGTGTTCTGCTCAAATCATACACCCCCTCTGTGGAATTTCTCAGTCTTACATACAGACAGGTACTGAAAATTTAAACTAAAGATGAGGATTCCGTTTTTCTTCCCCAAGTCCTTTCAGCATAGGTGGGATGATGGGGGTGTCTGCCAGGATGGAAGCACAGTGATGACCTCAGTGGGTTTCTAAGAAGTTGTCATGGCCATTAAGTGCTCAGATGCTCCCTCAGAGACTTCTGCAGGAAAATAAACACTTAAAATAGTTGGTCAACAATCTTCCTGCCAGAATTAGACTGATCCTTATTTTGGTCAGGCTGCAGTTGAATTGAAAGCAAATAGACGTCCTTTAAAATCACAAATAATAGACCCACTGTAGGAGCAAAGGACTGGAGACAGATAAGGTCTTTATTCCCATCCTGACAGAGACTAAGTGGCTCTGCCTTCCTTCCCAAGCATCTGTCCTCTTTCCCAAGGAAGATGTTTGTCTGTGCCTGGCGTCCAGCGGTGTTGGATGTGGAGTTCCAGCCCCATCCAAACCTCATGGAGCGAGACATCCTTGCTGAAAACCTAGAGAGAACAGAAGTGGTGGGGTGTGAATGTGTCCATGACAGGGTGTTCATGACAAAAGAGACAGCACTAAAATGTCAGTAATGTCTCCTGTACATATATATACACACACATATATACACACATGTATTTTATATATGTATATATATATATATATATATATATATAAGTCATATTTCAGAGCAGGGTACCCATGGGTGCAGCAATGCTTGGCTGTGGTGGGAGGGGAAGCTGGTGTTGAAATGCTGGGTGTGGGGACAGGCTCCTTCCCCCACTTCCCAGTTATTTTTAGAAGGGCATTTTTATCCAGCACAGCCATGGGTGCCAAGGCTGTTTGCAAGTCAAGGCTAAATTCACTGCTATTTGGAGGAGGTCTGAAATGGGAATGGCCTGGGCTCCTGGAGAGCTGGGTTTGTGAGCACTGATTTCCTCCAGAAGGGTTGAAATCTTGCTCTGATGCTGCTTTCCATAGTACAGGTGAGAAGATGCAACTCCGAACAGCTGGATTTTCTCCTTGACCTCCCACGTAGCTTAAAATAATAGCCTCAATTTCCCATATTTCACATAATTCAGTTGAGTAATGAGACTACCTGGACATAATTAATTACTTTCCTCCACTGATTTAATTCACGGCTACATCTTTGGATTAAGGGGGCCTTAGAAATACGAAGCATGATTATCCAGGTAAGAACAAATTACCAATTTAAAGGATCACCATGATTCTAGCCCCGAGGATTTGCAAAGGTCAAGCTGCTGAGCTGAGGGCTGGCAGAGGCAGTGCAGGGACCTGGGTTGGTGATGAAGGATGTCCTTCCACACCAGCCAAGATGGATCCCGTCAGATTCCTCTGCAGGGTGACAGAAAACATCTCTGACAGGGACATTAATAACTCCAGTTTTGCCGGAGTTCGAATTAAACATTGACAAGCGTGTTTTGCAGAGGCATGGCTGGCCACAAAATATTACAGTAAACCAGAAATTTCTCTCTTCCTCTGGCTGCAAATGGGATTTTTTTTTCCCATAATCCCTTACTGTGGATATTAATTGCATCAAAGGATTATGATGCTGCTTAGAGGGGTGCAGTGGGAAGGAATTGCTAATACTTGGGGTGGGAGAAGAAGGAGGGGAATTTCACTGGGTGAGGGGTGTGTAAAATCCAGAACACTGGATGGAGGACAACACCAAAACATTTTAGTAATGTGATTTTCCAGGGAGAAATTATTGCAATCTTTCAATAAAAGGGGCTTTAAAAAAAGGCAAGGGCAGACTTTTTAGTAAGGCATGTAGTGACAGGACAAGGGGTGAAGGTTTTAAACTGAGAATATGTGAATTTAGATTATATATAAAGAAGAAGCTTTTTACAGTGAGGGTGAGGAGGCTCTGGCACAGGTTTCCCAGAGCAGCTGTGGCTGCCCCATCCCTGGAGGTCTTCCAGGCAGGTTGGATGGTGCTTGGAGCAACCTGGGATAGTGGAAGGTGTCCCTGCCCATGGCAGAGGGTGGGACTGGATGAGCTTTACAGGTCACTTCCAACCCAAATCACTCCATGATTCTGTGGGTCTGTGCCTTGGCCATTTCATTGTTCAGTGTATCATCAAACTGTGTGCTGGCAGTTTTATCGACACTGTTGATTTTTAATCAAACTGTAATCTCAAAAGTCTGCCTGGAATGATGCAGTAGCGGGAAAGCCAAGCTTTGGGCAAGCACTCTGGTCCTGGGTGTATTTTTCATCATGAGGAAGGCTGAGGAGAGCAGGCTGGGCACTACAGAGAGCTGGGGTGGCTGTGCCATCTGGGTTGGCTCTGCCAGAGCCAGGGCTAGCACTGCCATGGGGCTGGTAGCCCAACCCCTGGCTGGAGACAGGGAAAGGCAGGATTACTCAAAGGTCTTGGGTGACCTGGGCTACTCAGGATGGCAGATGAAAAGCCTTCTGCCCTCAGCTTCAGCTTTCCTGCTCTGAAATGGGTAACAGCTCTGCTTACCCTGCTGGTAAAGCACCTTGTGAGTCAGTTTTCACCAGGTGTAAATCAACACTGTGTTTGTAGGGATAACAGCAGCCCCGAGTCAGAAAGGACTCTTTGAACATCTGCTCCCGGTCCTTAGGACATGTCCTAAGAGAGAATCTTCTTTGGGAAAATGGGAAGTGTCTCATTCTCTAACACTAGAGCATTGTGCTTCATCTCCTTCAGGGTTGTGGCAGCTCCCTTGCCTGGTCTTGGGTTAATCCAGAACCTGGTGGTCCTGAATCAAGGAGGCCTTCACCACACACCTGCTGATGGCAGCAGCCCAGGTTCCAGCTTCTCCAGCTCCTGGGAGCCCACATCCTCTGTACTCACCTGCCTGCACCCTCTGCTATCTCTCACGCACCTTCTAATGATGCCTTTCCTGGCCCTGACTCACCTGCTGATATGGAGATCCTCCCTTTCTGGCCACATCCCCTCTCCCCCTACCAGCAGAGCTGCCAAAAAAGGAAGGAGGGCTGGCAGCAAACAGCACTCCAGCACCCACCAGCCGTGGGGAAGCTTGGAAAATGTGCATTTTTGTCAGCTAACCGTAGTTTATATATTATGTGCAGTAGAGAAACCATCAGGGTTGCTCAGACTCTGCTCATCCAAAGAGGAGGACTCACACCCCTCCCTTCAACCAGTGAGATGTGATGCCTCAGAGCACTCGAGTCTCTCATCCTCTTTTCCCCACTGGGCATCTCCACGCTGTGAAATGATAGTCCTTAAACCACACAAACTTGTGGTTTCCACACGCCAGCAGCTCAGGCTGAGCCATGGCAAGAGCCCGGGACTTATCCTTTGTCTGCCAATAAAATAAGTGAGATTATCTTCACATGGGCTTTGCTTCTTATCACATAGTTTTGGTAAAAATACACCCTGCTGGAGTCCTGCCCTCCTCTCCTCAGCAGCTGCTGAGGGCTGGCACCCCAGTTTTGACCCCACTGCCTTCCCAGTAAGGTGACTGGGGAGGAAAGGGAAATGTTTTCATTCCCTGTTTGCCGCAAAAGCTGTTAGAAAAAAAAGAGGGTTTGACACGCTCTTGCTTTTGATAGGAGAAAAAAAGAGATAACAATATCAAACCACAGGCACGTCAGGCACATGGCAGGTATTTTATCATGCTCTGGCCTCTGGGAATCAGAGCAGGGCAGGTTTATATTAACCATGCTGGGACAAAATAGAGACATGCTGATACCTTCGTATCTACACACAGGGCAGCAGGCAGACATCAGATGGAAATTTGCAGCTGCCCAAATAACCAACAATGTGAAGGTACCAGCTGACCTGCCCAGCACAAGTTATCCCCTCCAGCACAGACATTGCTTGAAGGCAAAACTTCTGTTTGTTTGCCCGAAAAATACTCGATGTGTGACACCAGAAATGACAGAAATAATGAGAAATCTTTTCACCTCACTCTGACTGACACTCTTTACCTCCGTGAGATGGAGTGCCAAGGGAGCCTTGAAGATTTCTAGAGATGGGACATCTTCCACCTCTCTGGGCAGCCTGTGCCATGGCCTCACCACCCTCACTGTAAAAAACGTCTTTATATCTAATCTAAATACTCTTTTAGTTTAAAACCTTTACCCCTCATCCTGTTGCAACAGACCCCACTAAAATGTTTGTCCCCAGCACTGCAGCCAAGTTTGCTAATGGCTCTCAGATTTTCCATTATTTTCCCTACAGAATCCTTCAAATGCTATATATATAAAAGAGGCAGGCTTTATTTCCAGAGCTTTCTCTGTAGGAATAATCTTGCTTTTCTAATATGTCACTATGGTATGACCGTGCTCTACCCCAGCTAGTGATCCTCAGGAAGGGATGACTTGACACCACCCTGGCCTTCCTGTCTAGCAAGACTTGGGGAAAACTCCCCGTTTTTCCCTGGGGATAGGACACAGGGAGATGGTTCCCTCCCTGCATTGAGTGAGGAAATTTCCTTTGTTTCAGAAGTGACAGTAAAACCTGGGAAGATGCTGAGTTAATCTCAAGCTTAGCTTGTCTTCTATGAATAATTATTAGCAGGTCTTTGGAGCTAGACCAAGAGTGAACCGGCACAGCCCTTCAGTCAGCAGATATTCCAGTGCCCCTTCTTCTGCTGCTGAAATAAAATGTCTAATTTAACTCAATTTCCAAATTATACTAATTAAAAAGTACTAGCAGCACAATTGAGTGCACTCCGCAGAGAGAAACTGCTTTTCATGAAAGGCCTGCTTTTGGATTCCAGATAATATATTTTCCAGCAGATGATGTTTAATTTCTATATAATAATCCCATATTCTCCAGCTGGGCTTTGTTCACAGGGGCTAAAGTGCAGACAGTTAGAGCAATAGCAGTTGGTCTTCATTCCATCATCCATCCAGGTCCTGGAGCTGAGAAAATCCGTGCTGTTTTCAAGGTGTGGTGATGGTAAATTATTTTCTACAGTTTTAAAGAATAAAAAAAGTCTGGTACCCTCTCCCAGGTAAGGTGTGTTCTCCTAAGAGGGATTTGATTTCAGAAAGGAATGAACAAAATGTGACAAAAGCAAAGCTCTGAATAAATCTTCTATTTGCTCTCTCTAGGACACAGCAATTTTAATTGAACAAGAAATTATCAAGAAATACGAGTATGCGTGGCAGGACATGAAAGTTGGACAAATTTAGTTGCAAGCATTTAAGAGCAAAGGAAATTAAGGGTGTGGGCCCTGGGGCTGTGGTGGATTCCTCATCATCTGGAGTCTTTAATCAAGGTGTTTCTGCTTTTTCTTTGGGGGGGGGGTTTGCATTAAATAGAGGCTTCTAAAAGAGTGTGCTGAGGCTTCAGTGAATCGCTGGGCATTGTTTGGGGATTACAGGGTGGGGCTCTGTGGGCTGCGGGAGAGAAGACATCAGAGGACACCATCCCTGCTGGCCTTGGCTCAGCGAGCCTGTTCCTGCTCACCTTGGGAATGATCACCTCGGAAATCCTGGGTAAATTATTTGGGTGTGCTCAGATGCAAAGGGAAGAGCCAAACCGTGTGGCACCCCTGGCTCTGATCACCCAGGGCACTGTCCCACTGATGGGACTGGGGAGAAAACACAAATGGAAAACGAAAAAAAAAAAAATCCACTAAAAAAAAATATACAGGATCCCTGAATGGTCAGGGTTAAGAGAGCAGGTTGCTCTAAGCCCTGCCTGATGTAGCCTTGGACACTTCCAAGGATTCTCTCTGGACAGACAAGAGTTTTGGGTTTTAATAGATTTGGGTTTGTATGAATTAGTGCTTCTTTTGCCAAGAAAGTTTGGACCATGTGATTCTTGGGGTCTCTGTGACCCCTCAGAGTGCTGGCAAGCCCAAAGACCAGATAACACATAGAATGACCACAAGCAGCTAAGATACTTCCAAAATATATAAGGAGGTTTCTGTTTATCATTTTCAGCACAAATTTTAGTTTCTTTGTGTCTTTGCCTTTTGCTGCCTGGTTCCTGTGGGGTCAAAGGGTGACACACCACATCCACATAATATATGGGAATATACTAGGAAAAAATAGAGGAAGGATCCACATAACACATGGGAAAACATACAGGAAGGAATTCCTGGCTGTAAGGGTGGGGAGGCCCTGGCACAGGTTTCCCAGAGAAGCTGTGGCTGCGCCTGGATCTCTGGAAGTGTCCAAGGCCAGGTTGGATGAGGCTTGGAGCAACCTGGGATAATGGAAGGTGTCCCTGCCCATGGCAGGGGGTGGCACTGGATGAGCTTTAAGGTTCTTCCAGCCCAAACCCCTCTGAGACTCTGTGATTCTCTGATGTTACTCCCCATAATAATGAGAACACAAAAATCCTCAGAGCAGCAGAAGCTCTTTCTCTCACTGGGAGAACACCTCCACCAAGTACCAGACTGAGGAGCTCCTCCCTGCTCCCACTGGACTCACAAACTCTGTGTCAAGCACGTGTCCCTGAGACCCACAACCCCATCCTTCCTCATCCCCTTCCCTCCTCTTAACACCACTACCTCTTGGAGGGAAGAAAAAGGAACTGGCTGCCTCTCCTGCCCCATCCAAGGGCAGCTCCAGCTCTGAACAAAGCCTGCATCACCCTTCAAAACCACCCTGGGCTCCTGCTGCAGTTCACGGCAGGTGAAACGTGGCAGCAAAGTTTACATAAAACATAGTCAAACAGAGCTGCATTTCTGCCTCTGAGCCATCAGCTGCAGCAGCTGATATTTTCTTGGCTTTCTACGGGATTTGTGCCATATTTTGTCACACAGTGAATAAATTATAGGAATTCTTGTGATCTCGGTGAGAATAGGTTCTCAGTGCAGTGACCCTGATGCACCAGCAGCCTCCTCTTCCAGCCCTTTTCCCACATCTGAGCCTTTGCTGGCAGCAGCCAAGCCTCAGAGACAACTGAGTCAGGTCCTGAATAAGCACTCAGAGGAGCAGGTCTTGCTCCCCTCACTTGCAGCACTCAGCCTGTTCCAGCCTTGGATGTGTTTGCTCACAGAGGTTATCCCTTTTCAGACCTGAGACACCCAGCAGAAACACAATTCCCGGTGTGCTCACCTGGGGGTTCAGAAAACTAACCTGCAGACACAATTCTTCACCAATGCTGCTGAAACACAAAATTTATTGATTTTTCTTAAACCATTGGACCACGTTGGATGGGGCCTGGAACAGCCTGATGTGGTGGAAGGTGTCCCTGTCCTTGGCAGGGGTTGGAACAAGATGAACTTTTAGGTCCTTTCCTACCCAAACCATTCTCTTAGAGAGATGGGATTCTCTTAGAGACCATAACCCTCAGCATCTCCAGCCATGCAATAACCATATTCCAGCACCATATTCCTGCCTGCAGCACTTTTCCTTTACAGATGCTGTTGCCAATTATTCCCATCCCATCTTCTGTCTGGCAGCAGTTACGTGGAGAATGGACATCAGGATATTTTGCCTATGGATTTGGGAGAACAGAGGAAGAAATCTCATTCTGTTAAAAAAAGAAAAGCAACAAGCAAATAAAAAACCAAATTCAAAAAAAGGGAGTTTTCTTGTCTGTCTTGTGTATAAACCTTTTTCTCCTAGTCAGAATTACACCTGGTGGAGTGCCCTTTTATTGAATTGCTCTTTGGTTAAGCACAAACCCAAACACTCCTGTGCTGCAGAATGGCATTTGCTGTTCCAGTGTGAGTCCTGGGGATGCTGGTTTGTACCCAAAATGGCACCAACATCACAAATAGAAAGGGCTCTGCTTAGTTGCCCAAACACTGTTTTATGCCCTCTGGGACACTCTGAGGCCTCTGCCTGGGCACTTGGATGACACAGGATCTCCAGGACCTCCACTGAAGGGGGAGATCTTAGAAACAACTCAAAAATACCTGAGTTTCTAAACCAAAATCAAACTGTACAAGCCCAAACCGGATGTCTGGGCACAGCACAAACCAAGGAATCATTGGAAAGTCACACTCAATTCCACACTGAGGTTCATTTTCCCTCTCCAGACTCACCTATTGCAGCCCCTCTGGTTTTTCCTCCACCTCTTCCACGTGGCTTTCCTGAAAGGAAGAGAGGGAAGAAGGCCTCTGCTGTACATCCCAAATCCAACCTGCACCACACAGCCTTGAGCGGGGCAGGAATCCTCCTAGGGACAAACACAACCTCAACTTTTAGCACAAAGGTTGGTGGAGAGGAGCAAACTCCTCCCTTGGCAGAGACACGGGAGGTGCTCGGGTGCCCGTGAACCTCCTCTGTTGTTTGCCTGCCAGGGAGCTCCCTGTCCCTTTGACCTCATCAAGCTTTAGGATTTGAGATACTCCTAGTCAGCTGAATCCTTTCACATCCCAAAAGCCCGGACCCCCTGGCTGTGTTAACAAAAACACTGTTGTGCTGTTGGCTCCAAATGCTTTACAGTCACATCAAGGTTTGAAGTTTAGCCTGCCTGTGAGTTAGGTGGATAGAAAAACAGGAAGGGGAAAGATGGAAATAAACAAGGTTCAGTGTTTAGGTGCTTAAAACCGAGTAGGGAATAGAGTGGCAAAAAAGTTTTGTTTTGTTTTTTTTTTTTTAAGTGAAAAATTCTGCTTCTTCTGCCATTAAACGCAGAATTGGCATATCTGTGAGATCACATTTGACGCACACTCTTGATAGAGGAGAATAAAAACCTGCAAGCAAACCAACACCATCAGAAGTGGTTGCCATTAACTACAGCATTGAACTGAATGGTCTTTGAGTGATCTTGAATGAGTATGTCCTTCAGGAATGCAGAACAGGCAGATCTCAGGCTCAAACCACTCAGCCTCAAGGCTGCAGCCCCTCTGCTCTGGAGCCAGCCTGGGACACCTGGGGCTCTTCAGCTGCACAAGAGAAGCTCCAGGGAGAGCTCCCAGCCCCTGCCAGGGCCTCAAGGGGCTCCAGGAGAGCTGCAGAGGGGCTGGGGACAAGGCCTGCAGGGACAGGACACAGGGAATGGCTTCCCAGGGCCAGAGGGCAGCGCCAGCTGGGATCTGGGGAAGGAATTGGTGGCTGTGAGGGTGGGGAGGCCCTGGCACAGGGTGCCCAGAGCAGCTGTGGCTGCCTCTGGATCCCTGGCAGTGTCCCAGGCCAGGCTGGACAGGGCTTGGAACAACCTGGGATGGTGGAAGATGTCCCTGCCCGAGACAGGGAGTTGAACTAGATGATCTGGAAGATTTTTTCCAACCCAAACCACTCTGGGAATTCCTGCTATAACTGTGGCTCAACAGCTCCAAGGGAGGATTTTGCCTATTACCTATTAAAGAGCAGAGCTGGAAGCAAACAACTCGCTCCCCAAGGGCCTGTGGTGCTGTAATCCCTGGGAGGGGCCAAAACAGATGATTGCCCCCTAAAAATTAGACTTTACTCTCACCATACCCCCTATAAATAGCCCATCCAGGACAGCCTTCACCCTCCAGGTTCTCCTGGGCAAACCCAGTCCAGCTGTGGCAAAGTGCCCTGTGCATGGGTGGGCAGAGGGGGAGAACTGCCTCCCTCATGAGTGGAGAGACAGGACAAGAGGGACAAGAAAAAGCTGTTAAATCAGTTTATCTGGTGTTTGCTGCCCTCTGAGCAGAGCCTTTGGTACCTTGCAGAGGGAGCTGGGCACCACATGGTCCTCACTGTGTCTCTGACACCACAGCCCAGCCCTGTGTCCTGCTCCAGCAATTCCATCTGCAGCCTTTGCAACAGGTGGGATGCAAGTGGGCTTGTGCCTGGTGGTTTTCCAGCTTTGCGCTCCCGCATCCACATTTTCCTGCATTCCAGGAGCTCCCCGTCCTGATACTCCACATCCAGGTGCTGTGTAATCCCCCCTGTCCCACTGTTCCTGTAGCCCAGTGCATTCCGGGACACCTTCCCTGATCTCAGTGCTGCTTCATCCTGGTGCTTCATCCCAGAACTCCCATCTCAGTGCAGCCATCCCAGATCCTCCATTTCAGACCACATCCCAGTGTTCCTGCACCCTGGTGTGCATGCATCCCAGTACCTTCCTCCATCCTGGTTCTGCTTCATCCTGGTACTCACCTCATACCGATACCCCAATACAATGCCACCATTCCAGTGTCCCCATCCCAGTACTCCAATCCCAGCTCCCTCATCCCAGTACCCAAAATGGCAGTATCCTCATCCCAATACCATCCTCCCGGTACTCCCACTGCAGTTCCTAAGCCCAGCTCCTCCATATTAATACCCCCATCCCAGTTCTCCTGCCCCAGGTCCCCTTTCCGGGTCCCTCCCATTCCAGTATCCCCATTCCAATACCCCCCATCCCATTTCCTCATCCCAATACTCCCATCCCCGTTCCCCCATCCTGGCACTCCCATCCCAAGTATCCCTGTCCTGTGTCCCCATCCCAATAGTCCCATCCATGTATCCTCATCATGGCACTCCCATCCCCATATCCCTGTCCCTGTATCCCTATCCAAATATTTCCATCCTGGTACTCCTATCCCAGTATCCCTGTCCTGTATCTCCATCCCAATATTCCCATCCCCGTTCCCCCACCCTGGCACTCCCATCCCCGTAGCCCTGTCCCGTTTCCCCACCCCATTATTCCCACCCCTGTATCTCCATCCCAATATTCCCATTCCCGTTCCCCCATCCCGGTCTTTTCCCCTCCCGGAGGCGCCGGGCGGTGACGCTCTGGCTCCCTCTGGTGGCCGCTGCCGGAGCCTGCAGGCAGCGCCTCCGCCCGATCCCACAGCCCCTGAGTGCACCCCAAATCTCTGCCCCTGAGTGCACCCCAAATCTCTGCACCCCAAATCTCTGCCCCCCAAACACTGCCTCAACCCCAAATATCTGCACCCCAAATCCTGCCTGAGCCCCAAATCTCTGCCCCTGAGTGCACCCCAAATCTCTGCACCCCAAATCTCTGCCCCCCAAACACTGCCTCAACCCCAAATATCTGCACCCCAAATCCTGCCTGAGCCCCAAATCTCTGCCCCCCAAACCCTGCCTGAACCCCAAATCTCTGCCCCTGAGTGCACCCCAAATCTCTGCACCCCAAATCTCTGCATCCCAAACACTGCCTCAACCCCAAATCTCGTCCTGAACCCCAAATGTCTGCACTCCAAACCCTGCCTGAACCCCAAATCTCGGCCTGAACCCCAAACCCTGCCTGAACCCCAAATCCTGCCTGAACCCCAAATCTCTGCACCCCAAACCCTGCCTGAGCCCCAAATCTCTGCCCCTGAGTGCACCCCAAATCTCTGCCCCTGAGTGCACCCCAAATCTCTGCACCCCAAATCTCTGCATCCCAAACACTGCCTCAACCCCAAATCTCGTCCTGAACCCCAAATGTCTGCACTCCAAACCCTGCCTGAACCCCAAATCTCGGCCTGAACCCCAAACCCTGCCTGAACCCCAAATCTCTGCCCCCCAAACCCTGCCTGAGCCCCAAATCTCTGCACCCCAAACCCTGCCTGAACCCCAAATCTCTGCACCCCAAACCCTGCCTGAGCCCCAAACCCTGCCTGAACCCTAAATCTCGGCACTCCAAATCTCTGCACCCCAAACCCTGCCTGAGCCCCAAACCCTGCCTGAGCCCCAAATCCTGCCTGAACCCCAAATCCTGCCTGAGCCCCAAATATCTGCACCCCAAACCCTGCCTGAACCCCAAACCCTGCCTGAACCCCAAATCTCTACACTCCAAATCTCTGCACCCCAAACCCTGCCTGAACCCCAAATCCCGTCTGAACCCCAAATCCTGCCTGAGCCCCAAATATCTGCACCCCAAACCCTGCTTAAACCCTAAATCTCTGCACCCCGAATTTCTACACCCCAAACCCTGCCTGAACCCCAAATCTCGGCCTGAACTCCAAATATCTGCACCCCAAACCCTGCCTGAACCCCAAACCCTGTCCGAACCCCAAATCTCTGCACCCCAAATCTCTGCACCCCAAACCCTGCCTGAACCCCAAATCTCGGCCTGAACCCCAAACCCTGCCTGAACCCCAAATCTCTGCCTGAACCCCAAAACTCTGCCTTCCCCCAAACCCTGACTCCCCTCCAAATCCCTGACTGAATCCCAAATCTCTGCCTGCACCCCAAACCCTGCCTGCCCCTCAAAACCCTGCCTGCCCCCAAAACTCTGCCTGCACCCCAAACCTTTGCCCACCCCCAAACCCTGCCTGCATCCCCAAACCCTGTCTGTCCCACAAATCCTGCCTGCAGCCTCAAAACCCTGCCTGAACCCCAAACCCTGTCTGTTCACCAAACCCCTCCCTGCACCTCCCAGACCCCTTCCTGCACACCCACAGCTTCCAGTTCCAGCCAGATGACACAGCCTTTTCCACATCAACCCACAAGGGCATCTCACAAACCTTCCCTACAGCACCACCGGGATGACACAGGTGGGACCTCCCAGTGTTACCCAATATCCCATGGGAAGAGTGTAGAATCATGGAGTCGTTTAGGTTGGAAAAGCCTTCCAAGACCATGGAGTCCAACCCAGCACTGCCCAGGCCACTGCTATCCCCTGTCCCCAAGTGCCACATCCATACAACTCCGGAATCCCTCCAGGGATGAGGACTCCACCACTGCCTTGGGCAGCTGTGCCAGGGCTGGACAGCTCTTTCCATGAAGGAATTTTGTCCAGTATCCACCCTGCCCCTGCCCTGGCCCATCCTGAGCCGTTCCCTCTCCTCCTGTCCCTGTTCCCTGGGAGCACAGCCCAACCCCCCCGGCTGTCCCCTCCTGTCAGGGACTTGTGCAGAGCCACAAGGTCCCCCCTGAGCCTCCTTTTCTCCAGG
Organism: Sylvia atricapilla; assembly: GCF_009819655.1. Lineage (NCBI taxonomy): Eukaryota > Metazoa > Chordata > Aves > Passeriformes > Sylviidae > Sylvia > Sylvia atricapilla. Next base: position 87,084,721 of record NC_089174.1, on the reverse strand, counting down.
CTCAGCCCCTTTCCCAGCTCCCTCAGCCTCTCCTGGGGCTCCAGCCCCTTCCCCAGCTCCGTTCCCTGCCCTGGACACGCTCCAGCCCCTCGGGGTCTCCTGTCCTGAGGGGCCCAGAGCTGTCCCCAGCACTGGAGGGGACTCAGCAGTGCCAGCCCAGGGGACAGGCCCTGCCCTGGGGCTGTGTCACACCACGGCTGGGACAGCCCAGGGGCCACTGCCCACCTGGGCACCCCTGGGCTCATGTCCAGCTGCTGCCACCAGCACCCCAGGCCCTTTCCCAGCTTTCCAGCCTGGAGCATTCCATGGGATCAGTGTGACCCAAGGGCAGGACCTGGCAGTGGCTTTGTTGGCCCTCATCCCACTGGCCTCAGCCCATGGATCCAGTGTGTCCAGGTCCTTCCTGCCCTCCAGCACATCAACACTCCCATCCAGCTTGGTGTCACCTACAAAATGACTGAGTGTGCTCTCGCTCCCCTCATCCAGATTGTTGATAATGGGATGAGAGTGGGGAATGGGAGCACATCTTGTGTGTTCCCAGCCATCCCTGGGGATGTTCCTTCCCCCAGGGTCCTACAGCTGTGACAAGCAAGTGGCTCCCTTTGCCACCTCAGTGTCAGACCATCCTGGCAGGGGTGCTGGAGGAAAGCTCAAAGATTTCCTGCTTGGAGCTTTAACAGGTAGCACTACTTTTGGGGAAAAGTTTGGGAAAAGGAGTGGCCAGCAGGCAAAATGCACTAAATGATGATGGAGATCACCAGAAAATCCCACTGCACCTGCTCCAGCTCCAGCTGCCACACACGGCAGGCTGGATGTATCTGGACATTCCAGATGCTGAGGCAGCTCTCATCGCTGCAGAGATGTTCACCGCGGAGATTTCAGGGCCCACCCAGGGTCCTGAGCTCCTGAGAGCAGTTTTGGGGTGGTTTCCCCTGCCCGAGGCACCCTGAGGGTGAAGGCATCCCTGTGAGATCCCTCCAGGGTTCACTGTGGGCAGACCCACGGCAGACCAGTTCCAGCCTGGCTGCAACAGGCTGCAGAGCTCAGGGTGGGACAGCAGGCTCTGCCCCCCACCTGGGGACAGGATCACCTCCTAATCCTTTGGGGATGGGGACTGCTTGGGAAAATGCCTGGAACAGCACATCAAGAAGTGACCAAGCTTCCAGCAGTGTGCATTGGATGCAGCTCCCAGCTCATTTTCCTCTGGCCACCCCCTCCTCCAGGAGCACAGCTCAGGGCCTTCCTGAAGCCAGGGCTGGAGAGCAGAAGGCAGAGACACACTGCAGCAGCAGTTCCATAGAAGATACACTAAAATTTGTTTTAACTTGCTCCTTAACATCCCGTCTTATTCTTCCCCTGGAAGTAACGAGTGTTTTGTTCTCCAGGGGCTGTTTCCACACCCATATGGTCACTCTGTCTTCTCTGTTCCCAGACTTTCTGGGCATAGCTCAAAACCTGCTTCACTTCCCCGAACACCATTTGCACTGGGGAAAGTGAGATGTAACTGGGGCTGCAGCTTATTTCAAATAATCAGAATAAAAAACCATTAGGTTGGAAGAGACCTCCAGGATCATCAAGTACAACCCAACACCAACCTCAACTAAACCATGGCACCAAGTGCCACATCTAATCCTTTCTTAAACACACCCAGAAATGGTAAATAAATAATTTTCAAGTGCATCACTCTGCCACAAAGCCTGCTAGGGCACTAGGAAGTTCTTCCAGACACAGGAAATACTCCAGGGCTGTGTCTGCGTGGAGCAGCTGGCCAGGTCCCAGCACTGCTCTGTGCCAGGGCTCTCTTCTGTGTTCCTGGGCATCCCCCCAGCAACCCGAAGCCAGAGAGCCTTGGATTTTAAATGAAGACCTGGCATGTGCCTGTGATGGTGGACTGATGGGGTGGGTGGTGCACAGGCTGCTCTGCTTGGCCCAGATGCCCCCACAGTGGCCACAGTTCCCCCTCAGTGGCCACAGCTCCCTCTTGATGGCCAAGAGGGCCCCTTGATGGCTGCAGTAACCTCTCAGTGGCCATGGCACCCTCTCAGTGGCCCACAGAGAGCATTTGGAGTGACACTGAATCCACAGAGCCATCTTTTTCTCCAAATGCATCTGAGCCAAGGCTGGCTCAAGCCTGGGTCTTTCTCTGTGCTCAGGAGCCCTAATCTATGCTCTCCACCATTTAGACAAGAGTCTGCCCAGGCTCTTTTTGCTCTTGTTCATCACCTCCCTGGCTGTGGCTGCCCTTCACCTGCTGCCCACACATGGCTTCTGGGTGTGCCACATCCCCAGGGTGTCCCTGAGCAGGACCAGTGTTTTCAGGGCTTGCCCTCGGCTCTGTTCAGCACTTGTCAAGAGGCTAGAAATCAGTGTCCTGCTCCCAACCCTGACACCTTTGCAACCCCTCAAAGTGCTTCTCTGCCTCCCCCAAGAGGCACAAAGAGGGATAGGAAAGCGGGTTGGGGAAAATCCACCTTTCATGAGTTCCCTAGGAATGGAAATTAAGGTAGGAAGTAGCCTGGTGAGCAAATATAACACGAGGACTGTGTTGAACAGCAGGATAAGGTGGAGGCCAGATGAATGAGAGGGGAAGGAGGGACCCATTGCTCAGGGCATGGGGCTGGAACACACTGCCTCCCTCCAGGCACAGTGGGAGCAGGCTCCTGCTTTCCTGCTTGGATCTGGTGATGGGGAGGGCTGGAAAGGGATGGAAGGCCTCAGGAATCTCCTGATTTTGGATAAAGGGGGAGGGTCTCAGCCCTGGCTGTGCTCCCTGGTGCTGGCCTGGCTGTGGGCAGCTGGCTTGCAGCACTACAGCTGTATTTTTCCTTATTTTTCTGTATTTTCCTTAATTTTCTGTATTTTCCTTAATTTTTAATGGTTTCTCAGCCATTTTACCAAGGAAGTAATTTGAGAGGATGGACAAGAGGGTTAAACCCAGCTGACAGCATGGCTGTTACTCCATCCACAGCTGTACACAGCAGCTTCCTGCTATTTTAGTCCAGTTACAGCTGTCACTGTGAGCTCTCTGTGCAGACACAGTTTATAACTCCACTGACGGCAGTCAATCAAAGTAACAAAAATACTTGTTTTCCAGGTCCCTGACCCAGCTGTAGGTCACAGCAGGCAGGTGAGCACTGAAACCCTGTGACCTGGTCCCTTCCTTAGCTCTTCTGTGGGGAGAAATTGCTCCCTGTGAGGGTGGGGAGGCCCTGGCACAGGGTGCCCAGAGCAGCTGTGGCTGCCCCTGGATCCCTGGCAGTGTCCCAGGCCAGGCTGGACAGGGCTGGGAGCAGCCTGGGACAGTGGAAGGTGTCTCTGTTCATGGCAGGGACTGGGACTGGAAGGGGTTTAAGGTTCCTTCCAAGCCAAACCACTTTGTGGTTCAGTAATCCTGTAACTCTCTTGGCTCCTGGTATCCAGGTCCATAAGGAACTCCTGGCCCTCCACAGAGGATAACAGGGCTCCCACTCTTCACAGGGACTTGCTACCTCGACAGCAATGATTTAATGTCCCCTCTAGACCTCTCAGAAGTTTTTCCCGGTGTTTTCTTGCCGGGGAAGGCTGAGGTGGTTGCCTGGCTGTGGTTGTGCAGGTGGCCACACAGGGGTGCCAGAGACTGCTGTACAGCGTCCATCCATCCATCCATCCATCCATCCATCCATCCATCCATCCATCCATCCATCCATCCCTCTCTCCCTCTGCCTCTCCCCCTGCCCTCTGCTTCTCTGGAAAGCATATGCCAGGGTCACATCAACCTCACAGACAAGAATTTCCTTATAATACCTTATCTAAAGATCGCATCCTTCAGTTTAAAACCTTTCCCATTTGTCTGTCACTATCTTCCCATGTAAAAAAATCTCTCTCCATATTTTTTTATCAGTTCCCTTTAAGTGCTAGGATACCCTACAAAGCCCATGCAAGTCAGCCCTTCAATAATCTAGTAATAAAAAAAGAATAGTGCTGGATGCTGCTAGCCAAGTCTTGTCCCTTTGGAGTAACATCTTCATGTAGTGTTGTCAGAAGGTAGTAAGTGTTTGTGGACAAAAGGAGTCATGCAGGGCTTAGAGCAATCCATAATGAGCAATTCCTGGTTTTGAGGGAATTCTCAGCCTCCTCAAACCGTGATTCCTGGAGTGCTGAGACCAGACATAGGTAGAAGTGGCACTCGGGGACACGGTTTTGAGGTGGTCTTGGCAGTGGGGGGAATGGTTAAACTCAATGCCTTTAAAGGTGTTTTCCAACCTAAATATCTCTATCCTTCAGTAGATTTGTGTGCTGCTTGTTGCATGTGTGCTGCATCCTGGTAGATGCTCCCTCTTTATTGCTGCTGGATGCTCTGCTCTCCTTATCCTTGGGCTCTGCTCTCTTGCCATCCTCTGCTTCACTTCCTTGGAGAAAGAAGGCATTTCCTGGACCACAGTTATTAAAATATACCAAGTTTAATGATCATTTCGGACACCCAGATGCTGCTGCAGGGGGTGTGTAGCTGGCCAAAAAGCATGCTTGAGCACAGGCATTGCATAAGGCACCTCACAAAGGCAAGTGAGAGTCTGCTGAAGGAGCTCAGGAGAGGGGGAGAACAACAGTAACAGCTGGATGAACAAGGAAGGCTCGCTGGGAGGCAAAGACAGAGGTGTTTTTATAAGCTAAGTATGCCTCCACAAATCACAGAACTCCTGCCAGTACCTTGACCTCTTGTGTTAATGACAAGGCAGGATCTGCAGGCAATTAAACAAGGAGCCAGACTGAAGCGCTGCCAAATCTCCCAAATTTATCATAAAGCCACATAACAACCTTACTCAGGGCCCTGCTCCAGGGGCTTAGAGCATTGCATTTCCTCTTCATTATAGAAACAACCTCCTCACTCCCAAAACAGTTAAGTTTCTAGCCTCCCCAAAAGGCGGGGGAGAAGAGGAGCAGAGAAACCTGGAAAATAGGAACCAAGTTTAACCTCACTGTTAAAAAAAAAACCCTTAAAGGAAAAGACTTGGAAGAGTCAGGGAGGAGGGGGGACTGACTCATGGTATTTGAATGCTCAGGGTTGGCAGCACTGCCTTTGGCATTTCTGTTACAGTCCAGCTCATGAAATCCTGGAAGTTTTGCAAGACACTGTTAGATGATTTCTAGACCAAAACTGTGCTTCAGTTCAGAGAGTCCATGCTACCCTGCTCTGACTGCACTGTGTGACATTGATTTTTCAACCTCTGTTCAGGAATGGAATGGAAGGATAACTGCAGGCCAACATCCACTGCCCTTGCCCTACAGCCAGCACTGGAAACCCAGAGCAGTTCTGGCGCAGGGCTTTGGGACTGATCCTGAACATCTGCTGCTCCAAAGGCCATGCAGTCATCTCAGGTACAATCTGACTTGGGGACAAATCCACAGAAAGCTTCTGCAACCCCTCTCAGCAGCACTTAAAGTAGCACATTACTAACAATTCAGTTTTTTGCTGTGGGTTTCACAGAGCAGGTGTACTCTGAGGTCTCCCAGGAGCAAGGAGGAGACAGCCCATCAGGGGTGTGCCCCTCCATCCCTCAGGCACTCAGCTCACACTCAAAACCTTGGAACAATTTCTGTGCCATGAACAGACACCTCGAGCACCAGGTCTGGAGGTCTCCACATGGTCAGGCTGGAGCAGTGTAGCACAGCCACGAGCTGGGGCCATCAGCAGGAGGTGGAGACCGGTTGGTGGGAGCTGGGAAGAAAGGAGGAATTACTGATTTCAGGCTGCTAACTGCATAGAGTACGGCTCAGAGCCGGACAATTGGATCTGGAGATGCAGGTCCCCCAGCACTGCTGCTGTCTGAGCCGTTTTGCTGACCCAAGGCAGCTAAAAATAGAGGCAAGCAGATAAAACATCGCCCTCTCCCCTGACAAACCACATTAGTAACTGAGTGTGGCCTCAAGAACCAGATCAGCGTGGCACAGCTGGATCCTCCACAGCCTGCCCAATGCTCGTCCTGCGGCCAAGGGACTCCATCACACTGCTCTGCCTCATCCACATTTCAGAAACCCTTGCTGAGACACAGAAAAGGTCTTTGTTTTCTATCTGGTGCTTTATTTGCACCTAAGGCCTAAGGGTACCTTTGGGATTCATAGCCCTTCACCATCTTGAAACGTATCTAATAACTTATAGAGGAGGGAGTTAAGTAGAAGATGGAGTTTCTTTAAGAAAATAAATTTAACCCCTGCCCCATTTTCTGCTTCACCATGGATGAATGATCATAGCAAAACACATCACCAGGATGTTCCCAGCATCCCTCCCAACCCCACATTTATCAGGGTTAAGTTAAGACCCCAGCACAGCTCTTGGTCACTGAGCTTAGAAAAGATGGACAGGTAATTTATAGCAAGCTGTCCCTTTTTGCCCCAGACTTTGCACTTCACTCTCAGGGGAGCACAGGGCTCTTCACTGCCTGGCTGCAGGAATGGGGAAGCTGCCCCAGTCTTAAGGGGCTCTTGAGCCTCACCAAAAGCCAACAAGAAAACCTCCTCCTGCTGTTCTTGCCAGGCTGAGCAGTGTCCTCTGCCTCCAGCCTCATTCCTTGCTCTCTCACATTATGCACCTCTTCTTTATTCCTCACTCTTTCTGCTCCTCCTGGGTCTCCTCCTCCAGTCCAGGGCTGCAATTAAAAGTCCAGATCTCGTCCGTTTCCCATGGAGAGAGTCGCAGAGTCACTGCTGCCAGAGGGGGGATTTCAAACCTTCTTCTGTGATGTGTCTCACCTCCAGTCCTTGGCCTTGCCTAAACTTTCCCAGCCCTTTCTTGTGGCTAGGAAGAGAGCTCTTCTTAGGATGCATCATCAAGAGACTTGGGTAAATCTGGAATGCAGGTGCCGTTTCCAGCAATGTATGTTTCCCTGGAGCATTTGGCTGTCTCCTAATGGGAAAATTGTCTGCTAGGATGAATCCAAGAGCCCAAAGCTCTGAGCTCTTTGAAAAACATTACGCCTGAGTCTACATTACGTTTGAGGCAGGTAAGCAACACAGTCTGCATTTGGGTTTTTGTTTTTTGGCAGAAAAACCACTGGAGGTGCAAAGATCCTGAAGGACACAACACAACCACAGCAAAATTTTAGTTATCTCCCAGGCTTCTTGCTCCTGCCATGCCTTCCCATTTCCTTCTGTCGCAGCACAGGAATGCTGCACGCAGCTGGAATGCATCTCAGTGAAAGATGCTGTGGATAATATCCTTGTGCTGCACACCAGCACTCCCCAATGTGACCTTGGTTAAAATTGGAAGCCATCCCAGATCTTTCCCCTTCACTAATATATTTAGAAGCCTGTGCTGAGCCTGGCAGAGCAGCACTAACCTGAGCACTCACGGGGTGTCAGAATAAATGTGCCGTGATAGATAGCTCAGGAGTTGCAAGGCTACAGCAGAGCAGCAGGCATGGGATTGGGCTGGGCATGGGGATGCAGGAGCCGTCATCTGGACCTTGGGTGAAGGCTCACAGAGGGACAGATGATAAACTGCCCACCCCAGAGGCTGCCCAGGCATGTGTGTGCCAGCTTTGAGGGAGTCTAATGCACCACGCTGCTGGGACTGGCTCAAAGACACCTTTCAGAGCTGTACATCAGGTTTTGGAGCCTTGTGGAGATGAATGCCAGGATTAGCCTCTCCTGTGCACTTCCCAAATCTCTTTGCCACTAGAGTGAAATACCTTGGCAGGAGATTATTTCTCTTTCAGGAGCATGAGAGCTGGGAGCAGCAAGCAGGGAGCTTGCAGGGGGAAGTCTTCCCACCCTGGCTATTCTGGAAGTGCCTGATAATAGTTATAACACTTCAGATTATCAGGGCTCAAGGGAAACCTTCAGGTGACAGACACAAGGACTGTCACCACCTCCTAGGCAGCACAGATAAATCTGTGTATCACCTTCCTAACCCTTGTCCAGGGAGATGCCATCAGAAGAGAGAACAGCTCCTCTCACCTAGTTCTGCAGCCCTTTCTAGTGCAATCACCATGTAAACAGGAACACACAGGAATGATAGATACATCCTGAGCAACCTGGTCTAGTGGAAGGTGTCACTTCTCATGGCAGGTGGGCTGGACTAGGTGACCTGTAAAGGTCCCTTCTGACCCAAACCATTCCAGGATTCTATGGCTCTGTGAAAATAAGGAAGCTGAGAACACCAGCATAGCTGACTGGAGAAGCTTAATGACATCCTACCACAGCTGAGTAACTCTCCTCACATGTGATCTAGGCCCACAGGAAGTACCAGGTATTCCACCTATTAACTAGTGATCACTAATAAAAGGGATATAAGTGTAGAGCGCAGACACAGAAACTGCAGTGGTTCTGTGCTGCTGATCATGAACTCTGTGGTCAATCCTTTTGCCTCTCAGAGCTCATGGAATTGTCAAATGTTTTGGGGAGGAAAAGATCCTTTAAAGATCAGCTCGTCCAACCCTCCTGCAATGAGCAGCCACCTTTTCCACTAGACCAGGTTGCTGCAAGACCTATCCAACCTGGCCTTGATGTGCAAGCTTAAAATCACTTGAGGGGCTGTCTCCTTGCAGAGCTTCACTGGTGCCTGCAAAGAACTCTACCCACAGGCATGATTACTTATGGAAAAGCATGGATGACTCCTCCATGAATTAGGTCTAGCTTAGATTAAGGTGAATTAGGTGATTTGGCGTGATTGAGGTAAAGTAATTTCTAGGCCGTAGGAAGTAGGTTCACAAACAGCTTTTTGTGCATGGTTATTTACGGGGGAGTATTGGACCACGCTGGTTGGAGTTGTATCTGCTGTATTCACTCATGCTGCATGTAACAGCACAGAGCATCTCCTTGGTGTTGGTCACCAAGTGACGGAATTCAGGGGTGAGGCAGGTTTCACAGCCTGGAGGAAGCACCTCAAAGCTTAATGTGCTCAGTGTCCAAGCTGGTTTTGTCCCTTGTCCTTTTTCTCAGCAGTATAATCTCAAACCCCAGACTCCTTCACAAGTTATTAGCCTGTTCTGACTGTTTTGGACCAGCTACCAAACCCTCTCAGGCACCTGGAAGCTGGGACCCATGCTCACCAGGTTGCTGCTGCCCAGTAGGTGGTTTTATTTGGTCCTCTTGCATCTTATCATCAACATCTAACAAAGAACTTGCAGAGCTTCTGCCCCACACAGGGCAGATCCGTGGCTGAGCTCTGCTTGCACTTAGACAATGCCACATCCAGCTGCAGTGAAGCAGGACTGAGACAGTGACATCGGTGATAATTTGCTTTGCAGTGACTCATTAATGAAGAGAAAAGTGCTCAGAGGCGACAAAGTTCCTATTAAGCAGCATTAGGCCTGTTTAGTTAGGTTTTGGAGATAATTGCTCTAAGTGACACACTCACACTTCTAAAGTGCAAAAACAACAGTTACTTTTTGCAAATGTTAAGACATTTCTCCTGGAAAAGACAAGGGAGAAGGGAATGAATATCAGCTTGAGGAAATGCAGGCGCATGCATCACTGAAGAGAAAAATGAAGATTTTAGCTTGGAGCACATTTAAAAATAGAAAGAGGGGAAAAACATCCAGAGATCTTCTCTGTATGGGGTTGTGTTCCTGCAGGAAGAAAAGGCAGTCCACTGCAGTCAGCCCTGCTTGGGAGTGGTTTGGTACCTCTGCTGCAGAGACAAATCTCTTCAGCATGTTATCAGGTGTTGGAAACTCCAAGGTCACAGCTACCAGGCCAGGCACCCTGTTCATGCCTGGTGCTGACCTTGAAGAGCCTTTTCATGGCAGCCTAAACTGATGGGAGGGTTTGCTGCTACAGTCCCACCCTTGGCCACACGCCAGTCAGAGATGAGTTGTCGAGCAGTGAGTCAGAAGCTAAATTGGTACCCCTCAAAAATAAATAAATTTAAAAAAATTAGTTAAACATCACAGAAGGGGTTGTGTTGGAAGGGCATTTAACATTCTCCGTTTAGTTCTGACACCATGCCATGAGCAGGGACACCTTCCACTATCCCAGGCTGCTCCAAGCCCTGTCCAACCTTGCTTGGAACACTTCCTGAGACCCAGGGGCAGCCAGAGCTGCTCTGAGAAATCTGTGCCAGGGCCTCCCCACCCTCACAGCCACCAATTCCTTCCCAATATCCCATCTAACCCTGCCCTCTTATAGAAGGAAGCCTTTGTCCTGACCCTCCGGGCCCTTGTCCAAAGTCCCCCTGCATCTCTCCCTGAGTCCTGTTAGGCACTGGAAGGTCATTATAAGGTCTCTCTTTATGCCACGCCAATCCACCAGACACTAAAGGTACTTACCTTTACCTACCTCCTATCCTACAACATCTCATGCACCTTCTGGCTTCAGCTGACCCAGATATTTCCCTGGCCTGAAGAAGGTTTTGGGCCCCTGAAAGCTTGTCTAGTTTTTCTGACTCTACCAGTTGGCCTAATAAAAGATATCATCTCTCGACAGACACACACCACTGACTTCAAGGAGACCTGGCATGTAGCTGGATCTGCCCAGATAACCTGTCACTCCTCCAGCTTTGTGCTTATCTGTGGGAACAGGGTGTGTGCAGCAGGAGCCTCGCCTGGGTCTCTGGGTTTCCCTCCCTCTTCTGCACCTGAATGAGCTTATTGTTTGTGCGTCTTTGTCTGTTGGAGGGGAGGAAGGAGGCCTGAAATTAATTGGGTCAAACAAGTTTTTCTGCTGCGTGTAGGTTAGGAGAGGCCACAAGAAAAGAACCACAGCCCTTTGAAGTCAGGCTGCTCCTTTTCTTTTTCGTGGGCTGTTTTTTAATTCTGACAGTGAGTGATACTTTCTCAGATGGAGATCAATTCACTGAACACGAGAACAAAGGCTCTATAAACACACCACTATCTAAGGGCTCGCATTGCAGTGACTTATCATTGATGGAAGGCAGGAGGCAGCTCCAGCTAAATCATGTCTACAGTAAGGGCAAACCTTTCCTCCAGGGCTTTTCACTCTAAAAAATGCAGGGACTGGGCAGGAATGAGGGTATCCCCTCTTCATTCCTATCTGCCTTTAACAGATATTGGTAAATAGGAAGAAAATTAATTTAGTGTTCCAGCCAAGCTGAGCTGGTGAAATGCCTTCTACTCCCTAGCCATTAGTTTTGCCACTCAGAAACAGCAGGAATCCCTGAGCTCCTTCCTGCAGGACAGAGCTGCACCCACATTTCACCTCATCACCACCAGCTGGACCTCTGGACCTGAGGCTGCTGCTCAATCAAGAGGACAGAGACTATGCCAACCCTGCAGAGGCAGTGCAGCCAAAGAGTGACAGGGAAAGGCAGCCACCACCACTGAAGACTCACCCTGAACCCATGTGGCTGTGAAGGTGTTGTCCCAGGAAACTCCCTGCTTCCTCATTTTCCTGCCTTGTGGGGATAATCTGCTGGGAACTTACTAATGGAAACGAGTCTTTTCCTTTTAGTTTTATCACTTGTACTTAGATGTTGAGGTAGCAAGTACTTTCAAAATGCTTGGCCACGTTGATGACATTCAATCCATGGAAAGGCTTAAGGGCCAGAGGTCTACAACTGAGATGTGTGTCCTTCAGGCTTCATTGCTCCCTGGGCAGTGACATGAAGGAGGCCACTGTTGACCCAGAAATTCCACAGTCATCGCTGCTCATTAGTCTTGGTTTAACTTCTGGTTCCCTTTGTGTACAAAGAAGGTCCTTGGGCAGAGTCTGTGGAGATGTGGCAGTTTTCTCTTTAACTTAAACAATCCTAAGAGCAGGGACTTGGTCTTCTCCTTCTAGATTAATGCCTAGGCAATGAGCTGCAAACTCACATGCTCTCTCTGTCTCTCCCCGCCAGTTAATTATTTTATACAAAACAGAGAAAGAAGCTGAGCAAGCCCCACTCCAGAATAACTTGCCAGGTGGCTCATCTCCTCAAAGCTGGGAAGGGGTCTTCAGGGTCTCCTCAGGCATTTCCAGACTGGAAGTGTGCTGACCCACAGGTTCATGAGTAAAAAGGTGCAGCTTCCCCATGGAACTGTTTTGCAAGGAAGAGTGAGCTTGTGCATTAATCTGCAGGAGGTGGTGCAGCACAGAGTCCTTGGAGGACAAGTGCACCTCCTTGTTCCCTGTGGTCTCATCTTCCCCATTGTCTCATCACCCCCATGGTCTCCTCACGTCCTCCCAGACAGCTAAAATGGTCACAGCACTCAGGCCATGATGATTTGATCAGCTAAGCACACACCCAGACCTGCACTCAGGATTAGATTCACCCACTGTATTTGCTGTGAATTCTCAAGCTCAGACAAAGATGGCATTAGGCTGATCTCTGAAACTCTTCTCCCTGTGGTGTAGTCCAACTTTGGCCACAAAGATCACCTCACTTGGGACTGAGGGTCTCCTACAAACATGGAGCACCAAGCTGAGCTCTCCTCTAAAGCACTTGCATCTATGCAAATGAGGCTCTGCACTCGTATCTTGACACAGGCTGGAGAGCTGGCATCACAAAACTCAGATTTCTTCCAAACTGCCGCTGGGCCTCCCTATGGACATGTTGGAAATGCCAGGACAGTTCCTTAGGGTTTTTAAAGAGCCTTTCTGGGATGAATAACAGAACCTGCAGAAAGGTTAGCATGAAAATAGCTGTGGAGCAAGAGCATCTGTGGGGGACGCATAGCCAGGGGTTCAGTGTCACCGATTCTGCGCAGCTACGGCTAATGCAAAACTCTGTATTCTGAAAAGGTCAAAAAGGTAATTAAAGATACAAAAAGACCAGCCCTTCCCAGTATTGAAGCAGATGCTCAGCCAAAACATTTGCCTGTAAGATTGTATTTCCTTAAGGTTTATTAACCATTAAGTGTTTTTAGGGACGGGATCGTAAAGATAATGAACTGAACGACAAGTAGAGTCAGGATTCCTTCGCAAATTATTCCTGCTGGGTTAGACAAGTGTTTGAAAAGCAAAATGCTTTGCTGTGATTTTTCAAGAACGGGAGACCCTGAGCTCATCCCTGGCAGCTCTTCTCTGCTTTAACTTGCTGGTGAAGACAGGCAACCTGCTGGGTTAAGGGGAAGGTGAGCAAAGCCGGCGCGTTGAACCGGCGGCAGGATGGCTCAAAGCAAGGACTGTCTCCCTTTCAGCAATGCCAGCTTAAAGAATTGCTTCTCTCCCCACCCTGACTGCTCACTACATCACCCTGTGCTTTTCAATTGTCCTAGGCAAATCGCTGAGCTGATCCAGGTGAAAAATAAAGAGTGAAGGGGCTTGGAGGGGGGAAGGTCTGGTGCCAAGAACAATTTCAATCAAATTAAGTAAATTTTCAAGTCATGTTAGAAAACACTATTTTTTAATCTTGTTTTGCTATCAGAAATTTATTTTTTAGGATGTTTACTAGTAACTATTAAAACATGCTGATTTCCACCTAATTATACTTTAGTACATTTTGGCTGGTAGGTGGTATGCCATCAAAATGGACATCTTGGAATATCCATCACCAGAGATGAGCAATAACAAATAAGAAGAATGGGCAAAAAATCACAGCAAAGCTTGTCTGGGGTATAGGGAATAAATAAGCTGAACAGTTGAGGTCCCTCCCAGCTCTGTTTTGTGAAGACTCTGGGACAGAAACACGTATTTAGGTCACCATATAAATGAAAACCCATTTTTCAGGATTTTAAAACATAAATGTTTTGCATTATGGAACAATGGAAGTTGCACATGTATTTTACCCATTTGTCCCAAATCACAGAATTTAGTGGAATTTAATACAGTGGAAAAATGGGTAATTAATGAGTTTATTCAAACTAATTCCCTTGAACCCATGAGACCCAAGCCCCAGCAAGCAGTTTGTAGGGGACCACAATAGGAGAGACAAACAGCACGGATATGGGCTGCCCCCAGCCAGAGATTTCAGGGGTGAAGCCCAAATGTGTCAGATAAATAGAAAAGGAAACACTGGTTTTATTTTAAAACCAACTTAAATGAAGAAAGTCTTGTTGTCTGTGACCCAGTTGACAGATGTACGTAGAGACCACAAACAAGATTTTTAGAGCAAGTGCATTTTCACACCTCATTTTTTTTCCCCTGGAGGATGAATGCATACTATGCTTCTTAGTTAAAGCCCATTCTTTTATTTGTCTCAGTGGCCAATTCTCTACAGAGCCTTGGATGGAGATGCCATTGAGCTGAGCTGGACAAGCAAATGGAAATGAAATAAACAGTATCCCTGCATCTGTGGAAAAGCTGGATTCTGTCATAAAGTGCAGCAGTTCCTCAATAAACCAGGGCTTCACCTTCACTGCTCTTGGTAACATTTGCAAATTTGGTAATTAAGGAAATTTAGTAGAGTGTAATAAGCCTAGCACTTTCAAGAAGATGTTACCCTCTATTTTTAAAGGTGTATGTAATTTAAATACAAAAATCTGCTCCAGGTAAAAACCATTAAAAAGCATCATCTTTGGTCTCCATCCTACTGCATCTCAAGCAGGAAATGGGGACTTTGTTTCTGGATGCACGGAAGGTGGAAGTTCAGGGTGGGGAAATGAAGCTCGTTCTGCTCCCTGACATAGATTTTGGGAACATCTACCCTGGAGACTTGTGGAGCCCCTCTGGGAAGGGGTGCCTGAACATCCCCACCACCCTCCCATGGTCCATTCATCCAGAAAACCTGGCTGAACAGAACACCTGAGAAAGTTATTGTTCAGCTGAGTGACAGAAATGGCCCATCCCAGGACAACCAGAGCTGCATGGACACCAAGAGGTGCAGGAACACCAAGGGCTCACTTCAGGTACCTAAAGGTTGTCTCCAATGCCATGTGAGATGCTTTAGGGACTGAGACAGAGACTGGTGGGCATGACACAGGGCTCAGAGGAGACTTGCCATGGAGTGGTGGCTGAAGGCGGGACCAGAGATGGCCTCAAACATCCCAGTTTACAGAAAAGATCCTTTTTTAGGCAACACAGAGATCTGAGCTACAGCCACGCTCCTCTCCAGTGAAGATAGGAAACCTGCGGGTCATGAGACTCGAGTTGTTTGCCTGTTCCAACTCCCTTGCAGGGCAAACAATCCTAAAACCTGAAGGTTTCCAGAGCAAAGCAATGGGATGGAGCCCACAGAGAAGCCCCCAGGATCTCTCAACTAGATCAGGTCTTGCCTGACTCCTGCCTCATACACCACCCAAACCCAGGGGCAGGGCTGCATCCAGGGCTGCAGCAGGGACCGGGCAGAGAGTAGGGCTGGTGCTCTTTGTTCTCTGATTGTTCCCAGATACCACATGAGGCATTAAAATACTTGGCACGGTGGGGAACACGCGCTCCTGTACGCAAAGCTCAGAGCACAGAGACAGGAGTCACCCTAATCTCTGCCTCTCTCTCCTTCCCGTCATGGAGAGGCCATTCCATCCACTCAGGCTAATTCACAGAAGCAAATTAAACCCGTGGGCCCCTCTTGCTTCTCAATCCCCTTCTCATTGTACCTGCTAACCACAGCTTATGATACACCCAGGGAAGGCCAGTAAGAAGCCCATCTGAGGAACTGGCACCCAACCCTTTGTGTGGATGAGCTTAAGAGGGACTCCCAGCAGAGCTGTGCTAAGCTCTTTTTCTCCTGGAGGCGAAACCATCCTTCCCAAAGTACACTGCAGCCCATTTATCCTGGCCCAGAGCCTGGGAACAAGAGACTATTGCTAAACTCAGACAGCCTCTTGAACTAGGGATGCTGCTCCGTGCCATTTCCCCCAAAGGCAGGTTGTGTCAACGCCTTCATTCTTAACAACCTTCCCTCCACTGGATGGCAAAAGTGCTTTTTTGGCATCTGGATGGCAGTGTTATAAAGCAAGACAATCTTCTTGGCAGGACAAGGGAGTCAGATGCTATCTGCACTCAGGTCCACGGGGCACGCTGTAGGGCTGTGTCCAGACACCCAGTGCAAGCTTTAGATGTCAGAGGCAGGGTGCCGGGAGGAGCAGCCCAGAGCTCCAGTCAGTTTGCCCCAAGTCTCTGCAATGCTATGCTGCTGGATGGAAAATGCTCCCATGGACATCCTGGATTGCTCAGTACATCTCCATCACACACCAACTGAAAGTAGCCTAGACATGCTCCTGAGGCACTCCTGCTTTCCCTCAGAAATTGCCTTTAGGATGACGGCGCGGCAACCAAACTCTGAGAAGGAATTCTCCCTGCATGGGAATGTTGCTCAGCTCAGGAGGTGGACCAGTATCGGTGCATAGGATCTTAGAATCATGACACGCTTTGCTGGGAAGGGCTAAAGCTCACCTCATTTGACCCTATGCCATAAGCAGGGACACATTCCACTGTCCCAGGCTGCTCCCAGCCCTGTCCAGCCTGGCCTGGGACACTGCCAGGGATCCAGGGGCAGCCATAGCTGCTCTGGGCACCCTGTGCCAGGGCCTCCCCACCCTCACAGCCACCAATTCCTTCCCCAGATCCCAGCTGGCCCTGCCCTCTGGCCCTGGGAAGCCATTCCCTGTGTCCTGTCCCTGCAGGCCTTGTCCCCAGCCCCTCTGCAGCTCTCCTGGAGCCCCTTGAGGCCCTGGCAGGGGCTGGGAGCTCTCCCTGGAGCTTCTCTTGTGCAGCTGAAGAGCCCCAGGTGTCCCAGGCTGGCTCCAGAGCAGAGGGGCTCCAGCCCTGGCAGCATCTCCGTGGCCTCCTCTGGACTGGCTGCAGCAGCTCCACGTCCTTGTGCTGTTGGAGGCAGGGCTGGGGCAGCTCTGCAGGTGGGCTCTCACCTGGGCACAGGGGCAGAAGTTGAACCTTCCCTGATCTGCTGGAATCTGTCCTTCCTTTCTCTGCCACCAAGGGAAGCATTTCTGGAGGAGCAGGGAGAGGGGGCCTGGTCCAACTCTCCCAGAAGCCTTTTCATTACTATTTTTTTCTAAGCCAGTTTGTGTTACCTCTCTCATAAAGAGCCCTCCAACAACACCTACTTGTTTCTGACCCCACCATAACACTCACTTCTGAACCTTGTGTTCTCCCCTGCTTTCCTGACTTCCCCAGTTCTTATTTCTAGTGCTGGAAGCAGCCATTCCATCCTCCAGCCTTTTCAGGTCTGAGCTGGAGCGTGCCTGCTGCAGACAGTCCTCAGAGAACAGAGTTGTTAATCTGTGACCGGATCTGTCAAGCACATGCAAACCATGATTTTCAGAGCTTATAACTAATTCAAAATTAAACAAATTTTCCTGGAAGTAGCAAATTACACTTTTTTGACAGTAGGGCCAAATTGCATGCTCATTCTTCAATAGACGGAGGCTTTTCTCTGTTATTACAGTTTCATAGAATTATTCCTTTTCAAAACTGGGCAAAACACTGTTCTTTCATTCTTGGAAATGGACATAATACTTTGGCTGAAACTTTCCAGAGAACTTCAGCCTAAGGCAGACATCTGGCATGAAATTTTTTTTTCCCCAAACAATTAATAGCCTGACAAACCTTTTAGCTGAATTACCAGTGCCTTAAATACTGGGCTGTATTGTGCTGCTAGCTCTGGATATGCTGGGGGATATTGCACCGGCTCTGTAAGTGAAGTTTTAGGGTCTTCTGCTCCAGGAAAAAGTAGGGGAGAGCACAGCCACGAGAGGGAGTGCAGTTCCTTATTCTCCCCATGCAGTACAGCCCCGCTGCTCCTAATCACAGCAGCCCTCCGGCTATGAGCTGTTTTTCAGCTGTGTGTGGGTCTGGTGCAGGCCTGGGGCTGTGGAGAGTCTCACACGGTGAGAGCGATGGAGAAAATGACAAAGAATCACAATATGCTCGTGTCATGTCTCACATAGGGCCCACATGAAATGTCAGGCTATTTCAACACTGGGCATCTTGCTTCTGAAACAAGAAAAAAAAAAAAACCCAAAACTCAGGAGATGGAAAGTTATGAGGAGATTAGAAGAGGTCTTGTTGCTGGATGTCTGTAGATTGGATCTGAAGACAAGGATGGATGCTAAAGAGGACACAGAGCACAGGGTATCTGTCTCAGCTCCTTGCAGCACCAAAGAATGGGGGAAGAACAGGCCTTGAAAAGCCACTTGACAGCCAGAAGCAGAATTCAATCCACATGGATCCTGGCCTCTCTGAGGACACAAGCGAGATGATGGGCTAACTCAGGGGAATCAGAACCCCATGCCATGGTCCTCAGCCCAAGTACTTCTACATGAACGCTGAATTTTTCAAGCTGAACAAGTCAATGGGGTCAGAACTGAAATGGAGTTTTTTCACAGAATCACAGAATCATTTAGAGTGGAAAAGACCTTTTGTCTAGTCCAACTGTTCCCCCAGCACTGTCAAGTGCCACATCTACAGGGCTTTGAAATCCCTGTAGGGATGAGGACTCCACTACTGCCTGGACAGCCTGCGCCAACGCCTGACCACCCTTCTAGTGCAGAAATTTTCCCCAATATCCAATTTAAATCCAATCCATACTTCAGATGGGATGTAGAGGAGATGATACAGGAGATTTACTCGCTTCCAAGCAATACTGCAATCACTGTGCACTCCAGGCATGTTTTATGCACTGAGGGCTCAGGTTAAATGTGAAACACGCCATTAGATGGAACCAAGTTATTGTGATTTAACACATTATGGCCTACGAGCTGGGCTGTTAAATCTTTCCTGTACATGCTCATGGCCTGTCCATGTGGCAGAGGAAAATGTGTCAGCTGGACTTGCATGCACATGGTTTAAAACACATTTTACTTCCCACAGGAGCATCTCAAGAGCTTACACAAGGCCAGCAGCTTCTCAACAGGTTGGCCACTGAGGCTGCTGGGGCAACAGTCTACAGGAGAGGTTTGGGACCTTGTCTCACAACTAGGGCTGTCTTCTAGAGCACAGCAGGAGGGTCACAGCAGCTCGGCTGAGGGGCAGCTGACCATGAAGCCATGATATTTCAGTTGCACTGGCTGGGGAACCCAAAGCCACTGAGCCTTGATAGGCATGGACATGGAAATTTTGCAGGCACTGGGCTAACCACAAGAGGGGGATCACAGTGAATGCAAGAGATGCTGAAAACAGTCTGGAAAACATATTGTAGCCTCAGAATTCTAGGGTACAAGTTTCCCAGCTCTGCCTGCTTTATCTCCCATCCACAAAAACACCACTTGATATTTCGCTTCAAATTACAGGTGAAGGAGAACTGCACTTTGCCTGCTGCAAAACAAAGACCATCTCTTTGTATTAAGCATTTCAAATACAGCCTTTGAAAAATGTGTGTTTTCATTGGTCAAAGCACACACATCCTTACCCAGGCTCTCATGTCTTTACAACCAGAAAATGAGCTTTATTCTCTGATCCTGTGACTTTCATAACTGACCTACAGTCAAACCCATGAATATCACATATGTGACCACACAGGATTACTGGGGACAGCAGGCACAGGTGTTAGGGTGAGGAGGACACGCTGCTGGGACTCCAGCTATCAAATAATCACTATTAGCTGTCGTGGGCATTGGAAGATGTATAGAGATGCTGCACAGCCAAGCAGAATCTGTTTTTTCCCTCTCAAAGGGGTGGCACGCAGACACACTAGTCATGGCAACTGTCATCTGGGGTGCGATCAGCCAGGTTTTTAATTGGCTTGCAGATGTTGTTCCCTGGCTATATATATTATTTTCACTTAAGTTTATGTCAGCAGGAACAAGACTCTACTAAATTTATCCCCTGTGCTCAAGACTAACTGCACAGGCCTTGAAGGGTATTTTTAATAGGAGGTAAACCTCATCCACAAACAGTCTCTCATTTCAAGCCTACAAATGAGATATTTTCCAGTCCAGTTTAACTCCAACCCTGCCCCTTCCTTCCACAAGCCCCAAATGACTGTTTTCTCCTGATTCTTCGGTCACTGTGTAAGTGTGATATCCCTTGGCAGAGCCTACAAAAGAGCTGGGGAGGAATACGATTCCTGCCTATTTGGCTCCTTCTAGGGTTAAAGCCAGGATGGGTTTAGTGCCTAAAGCAACATCCTTCACGCAAATGCCAGGATAACATAAATTGTGCCGGGCTCTGAGGAGAAGCAAATGTCAAAAATTAAGTTATTCTTCTGTTTGACTCACAAATCCAAGTAGCATGCAAATAAAGAGGAGCCATCTGTTCAGTCCCTGGGCCATTTGAAGTTAAGCATCCAGTGCCAGCTCCCAGTTACATCAGGTCAGCCCTGCTGGCCTGCCTCCACAGGACGTGCTCAGCCTTGCCCAGGACCGCCTGTCACCGCACAGCTCTCCGTAACCCTTCCTGCTCCTCCAGAGCTCAGCTGGAATCCTGTCGCTGCTCTCCCTTTAGGAGTCCAGAGAAAATGAGCCCTCAGGAGGATTAATGGACTCAAAGACCGGAGATTTAGATTAGATATTTGGAAGGAATTCCTGATTGTGAGAGTGGGGAGGCCCTGGCACAGGGTGCCCAGAGCAGCTGTGGCTGCCCCTGGATCCCTGGAAATGTCCAAGGCCAGGCTGGATGGGCAACCTGGGACTGTGGAAGGTGGCCCTGACATGGTGGGCATGAATGACACGAGCTTTAAGGTCCGTCCCAACCTAAACTACCCTGTGATTCTGTGATATGGTCAACATGCCAGCACTTCTGTCCCGCTGCAAACCCATTTGGCCATTGTTGGCTGGACATCTTGCAAGCCCCAAGTAGATTGCTGTGCTTTTTCTGTGCTGTCTTGCTCTCAGCCAAAACAGCATGGTTCCAGGGTCTCCCAAATCCCACCTCTTGTCCAAGGACACACCCAAACTTACAGAAACCCCAGTGTAGCCCCAGGGAACCAAAGCAGACTCAGACTGCTGCCAGAGCAAGAGAACAGGAAGAAACAGTGAAGGAACACTCCATGCACCCTCAGTGTATAAATAAAGAATCCTACCAAGCTTTGTCATTTGTTGAAGGGGCAGCTCATATTTAGGAAGGCTGACAATTCAGAAGCACCAAGGTGGATGTCCAATCGATGTTACAGTACTAATGCAGAGAACGTATTTTTAGCATGCCACCTTCTTCATATGGGAACAGAGTGACCCTCACACACCTGTGGTGGAAGTCAGGAGCATGGTTCCTTTCTCCTGCAAGATGGAGTAGGTTGCCACAGCTTGTGCTCCTCAAGCCATGGGTTTCCTGTCAGAGAATTTCAGAATCACTCAGACCATTGAGTCCAACCATTCCTCCAGCACTGCCAAGGCCATCACTGACCCATGTTCCCAAGTGCCCATGTCCCCAAATCCACACAGCTTTTAAATCCCCTCCAGGGATGGAGACTCCATCACTGCCCTGGGCAGCTGTGCCAGGGCTGGAAAATTCTTCCAGTGAGGAGGTTTACCCTAATATTCAATTTTAACTTCTCCTGGTGTAACTGAGACCATTCCCTCTCCTCCTGTCCCTGTTCCCTGGGAGCACAGCCCGACCCCCCCGGCTGCCCCCTCCTGTCAGGGACTTGTGCAGAGCCACAAGGTCCCCCCTGAGCCTCCTTTTCTCCAGGCTCAGCCCCTTTCCCAGCTCCCTCAGCCATCCAAGTGTCTGCAGGTCGACTGAGCTGCATCATGCTCTGCTTCATGCAGGCTGGACCTAATTCAGAGTGAGAGTGCCTTGATCCTGGCAAGAGCCCAGTGTGTGCTTTGGTGCCACCCCTCCAGCGTCTGGACTTAGGGAAATCCCTAAAAGGGCCTTGAAGGCTTTGGAGCTGGGATGGAGAACAGACGCAGACATGCTGAAGCAACCATGACACACTTGCTGAGAGGGAGCACCAGGAGCTAACTGGAGAGCTTTTACAATCTGAGTCACTCTCTGAGCCCCATCTCATGGCATGCTAAGCAGTATGAATCAAAGACTGAAAATGCAGGGCATGTCTTGCCCTACAGAAACACCATCAACCACTTTACTTTTTAAGTAATGATTTGCTATTGATTATGTGCATGAAGATGAGGTAGCTCCCTACCTCTCCTGCCAATTTCCACACTCAATTACATTACAAGCGGGTGCCGGAGTTGAGCCATTTCTAACAGAGCTGAGTTACTGCTCTCAGGAGGGGATAAACTTGACGCATCAGAAATCTTTTGGGAAATTCCTGAGAGTGCTTGACCACAGACCTC
Source organism: Sylvia atricapilla (assembly GCF_009819655.1). Classification (NCBI taxonomy): domain Eukaryota; kingdom Metazoa; phylum Chordata; class Aves; order Passeriformes; family Sylviidae; genus Sylvia; species Sylvia atricapilla. The sequence goes on along the minus strand of NC_089174.1, from coordinate 87,062,732 downwards.
CTTAAGCACAAGTGGAACAAAGATGGCAGTAAGAGAGGAGTGCCCACATCTTCCCGACCCTACAAGCCAAGTCCTACAGACACAAGGCAGCCAGGTGTGCCTTGGAGAGCTAGGAAGGGAATGTGGTCTAGGAAGAGTGTGCTTATGGTTCCCAGGTGCTGTGGGGCATTCAGGTTCAGTGATCCTTCCCACCATGCTGCGGTGAGCCAAGAGCCAAGGATGACCACAGCACAGGCAGGGATGCAGTCCCACTGGATCCAAAGAGGAATGTCAGGGCCAGGTTCTGGTAAAAAGGAACTACCAAGCACCCCAGGCAAGGTAAGGGCGTGAACAGGAACCAGGATGCACTTGGAAACAGCAGGAGCAGATCTGCAAACCAGGTGACAAGATAGGTATGATGCTCATCCAAGACACAGAATTCCAGGTAGAACTACAACAACACAGCTCAGGAAAGTGCCCAGAGCCTAATCAGAGTTAAGAGCCTCTGGACTAATTAGTGGTGGGTTCACGGGTGGAGGTGAAGTTGGTCAGAGCAATTAATACCAATTAATGAACTCAGGACCCCGAAAAACAACCAAATTTAAAGTGGAGCAGGTAAAGTTACATTTCTATTTCATCCATTTCCAATCTCACGCTGAGATCTGCCCTGGTTTCATCCCATCTCAAGTTTGGCTGTGGCTGGGCAGGAGGAGAGAAAAACCAGAAGCAGACACAAGCATCACTTTCAGCCTCATGACACCTCCATCCAAAGCTCCCATTCCTCCCAGGCTCCTCCTGCTGTGCTGGTGAGTGTTTTCCAGACAAAGGCATGCGGGAATCCTTAGTTCAAGTCAGTCTTTTGTCACTCTCTCCAAGGTGTTTTTTGGCTGCGGTGGGTTGGGACGCTTGATTCCACCTCGGTGTGTTTTTGAAGGCAGGAGATGTGGAGGGGAGATCAGGCAGCTGCATCACTTTGTTCCTGTCAGTGTGTTTTACACAGGCTTGTTGTTTTAAAAATAATCAGGTGCTAAGTCTGGATCTTGAGAATGAGATGAAACTTAGGAATGTTTCCTAGGAGGCAGAGAGGGGGCAGAAAATCCCCCTCTCTGGGGATTTATGGAGAACTTTGTAGCTGGATGTCATCCTTCCTCTGGATGAAAAAGATCCCAAATTCTGCCTCTGCTTTTTGTTAGGAACATACATTCCTCTACCAGCAAACTCACAGCAGCTGCTCCTACTGTTCCTAATTTAAACCTTCCCTTTAAATCTAAAAACACACGACTAGTGACGGATTTTGACTGAAACTGGGGTCTTTTGACTAATTAAGGCACTCAGAACCAGATCCCAGGCTGGATCAGCTGTTAGCAATGGTTTTACCGGGCATTAGAGCAGAGCTCTCAGGCTGGATTGCTGTGCCGGGCTCCTCCACCTTGAAACAGATGGATTGCAGAACAACAAATCCTAAAGGAATCCTGAAATGGTGTTTCACTGGAAACAGTTCAGGAGAATCCTAAAAAATAGAGTGCAAATATGCTGGAAATGTTCTAAACGAACACAGGGAGGTTCTCCCTGAGTAGCTGACATTGAGGGGAAAGCCTCAACTGCTCAGAGTTTAAGCTGACAATGTTCTTCTGTGACTCAGCATCGTGCTGACTGCACTCAGGGACCCAGTGGGAAAGCACAGGAGCCTGATGACAGGGTAGGATAGCAGATGGAATAAAAACAAATTGTGATTGTTGGCTAGGTCTGACTTAAAAAAAAAAAAAAAGGGAAGTAAAAATCACAAATTTCCAAAACATCCTGCCAAAGAAAACCATTAAAAGAAAAAAAAAAAAAACCCACACCAAACCACAAGGTATATTTTAGGATACGAGTTTTGGGGCCAAGATCATTGGACATATGAGGGGCGTCTTGATATCCAAATTTCATGGATTTCCTGGATTTGGGTGCATTCTTTGTCTACTTTCCCTGCAAATCATATTGTTTTCCCTCACTTAATCCTGGAAAGGCTGAGGAGTGAAAAAAGATCGTGCACAGTTTTTGTCAGGCCGGCTTGAGGGATGATTGTCTAACAACACACAAGGCACCTGGTGGCACCTGAAGCTTGTGATCCACATGGACATGGAAACCAAACATGCCAAGAAGCTTTCTTTCTCACTGGAGAACGCGGGCAGAGTGAGGCAATTAGGAAGGGGTTGCAGAAGGGATCCAGAACTGGATGCCTGCAGGAACAGGGAAATACTTTCAGCTGTGCCCCACTTCAGGAAGCCCTGGCCCCCGACACGGGTGGGGGTCTTGTGGCAAGATGACAATGCTGTAGAACTACTCTGTTGCATGTATTGGCTTTATATTTTTTATCCCCGTGCTAGGGTTTATTCACCTGGAATCATCAAATAGTGCAGTACATGAGGAGCGGGGTCATGGGAATGTCTAGGGTGTAACAAGACCAAGGGCTGAAGCTGCACTTGAGGCGAGGTGACCCTCGGGATCAATCCAGGTGGGGGATGAAGAGCAGCTGTGAGAGAAGGACTTGAGGACGCTGGTGGTGAGGCCCTGGCACAAGCTTCCCACAGAAGCTGTGGCTTGCCCCATCACTGAAGTGCCCATGGCCAGAATGGATGTGGTTTGGAGCAAGCTGGTCTAGTGGAAAGTCTCCCTTCCCATTGCAGGATTTGGGAATGGATGGACTCCCAGACCCATTCCCACCCAGGCCATTCCCCATCCCCGCGATTCCACCCCTCACACATTCCCAGCCCCGCACTCCGAGGGCAGCGGGCGGCGCTCTGACCCCGGGGCGGCGCCTCCACCGCGCTCCCCTCAGGCTGTCCCGCCCCCCGCGCGCTCCCATTGGCCAATCCTCTCCGCCGCGCGCTCCCATTGGCCGCGCCGCCCGCCCGTCCGCCGCGGTTTGTTTGGTCGCGTGGACCTGTCAAGCCCGCCGGGGAGTTGGGGGGGGGAGCGGGGGGGGTGAGAGAGAGCGAGAGAGCGAGAGAGCGGGAGCGAAGGGTGGGGCGCCCCCCCTCGGCGGACCCACGTGGCACCGCCCGGCGCCCCGACGGGGCGCGCAGGACTCCCCCCCCCCTCCGCGTCCCGTGTGGCCCCCCCGGCGCGGGGCCAGCGACATCCGGGCCCTTCGCTCGCCACCGCCGCCGAGCCGCCCGCACCCGCGGGCCAGCGCCGCCGGACGGCGCGGGCGGTGCCGCGGTCCCCGTCGCGGTGCTGCGTCCGCCGCCATCCCCCGCCGCTGCCCCCTCGAGGTGCGCCGAGCTGCCCCGCCCCGCCCCGTCCCGTCCCGTCCCACGGCGGGGGTGGTGCTCCCCCCTCTGCGCTGCCCGCGGATCCCTCCCTGCTGATTTGTTTTAGACGGTAAGTTCTGATTTTTTTTTTAATTATTATTATTATTTTCTTCTCTCTCTCTCTCCCTATTTGGTTTGCTATTTTTAAATAATGCTCTGTTTCCTCCCTGCCGGAATTCCCGGGTGGGAACTGCTGCCTTCACCGACGGGGGTGGACCGAGGGGTCCCTCCATCCCCAGCCCCTCCAGGACCCTCCTGCGGGGAGAGGCGGCGGCGGCAGCCCCCCTCCAACATCTCCCCTCCCCTCCCGTCCCTCCCTCCGTCCCTCCCGGTGCCCGGGGACCGTGCCCGGTCCTCCCGCTGGGTCCCCGAGCTGCGGCAGCATCACGCCGAGGCAGCGCTGCTGTCACCGGCTCTCCTGGCTCCCAGGTCGGATATTCCCCCGTTCTTCTTCTCCTCCTCGAAGGGGCGTTGATTTTTATTGAGTAATTGTTATTAATTTTTCTTTTTAAATTTTTTTTTTTCTGATTAATTACTGTTGGTGGTTTTTATTGTCATCCCCCCGGATCGTGGCAAAACTTTCGCCCGAGTTCCTGCTGCCTGCGGGGGCTCGCGGTGCCGCCGATGCGGTCCCGCTCCGCGGAGCGCTGCCTGGCGCTTAGGATCAACTTACGGGATCGGCTTTTCCTTGCCAGCGAAGGACGGGATACGCGGGGTTATCCCGTCCCATCCCACCTCATCCCATCCTTTCTCCTGTGCGCCTCGCAGCGGGGCAGGGACCCGACGGCTCGGGATCCCCCCCCCATTTCTGGGAAGCGCTCTGTGGGTTTTAGCCGGGTTTTTACCCAGCTGCTGCTCTGTGAGCATTGGGAGGCGGCTGTGGCTCCTGTCCAGGGTGACACCTCGGGCGAGGCGCTGTCCCCGCTGATGCTGGAGAGCCTCACGCTGTGTCACCGTGTCTCGTAGGTTTGCCTGGCGCAGGATCATCCCCCGGACAGCCCCGCATCCCGGCGGCAGCACCGAGCCTCGGCGATGCGGTACGTCTGCCGCTGCGGGTAGGAGCAGCGCTGCCCGGGGCAGGGGGATGTGGGGGGAGGCTGTCTGTGTGCCCCGGTCCGAGGGGCTTAGGACAGGTGGGGCTGGAGAAGAGTGTCCCTGGGATGGGCACAACCCGGCTGTGGGGTGAGCATCGCGGGGATGTGCTAAACCCAGATTCGGGAAGCGTGGGGTGATCATTTCTGGGATGTGCTCAGTGCGGAGTGATCATCCCTGGGATGTGTGCAGTTTGGGGTGAACCATACCTGGGATGTGCTCAGTCCCGGTGTGAGGAGCATGGGGTGATAATTTCTGGGATGTGCTCACTGTGGGGTGGTGATCCCTGGGCTGTCCCTGGTGTGCTGTGAGTGTCCCTGGGATGTACTCAGTACCGGTGTGAGGAGTGTGGGGTGATGGTCCCTGGGATGTGCTCAGTCCCGGTGTGAGGAGTGTGGGGTGATGATCCCTGGGATGTGCTCAGTCCCGGTGTGAGGAGTGTGGGGTGATGATCCCTGGGATGTGCTCAGTGTGGGGTGATGATCCCTGGGATGTGCTCAATGTGGGGTGATGGTCCCTGGGCTGTCCCTGGTGTGCTGTGAGTGTCCCTGGGATGTGCTCAGTCCCGGTGTGAGGAGTGTGGGGTGATGGTCCCTGGGATGTGCTCGGTGTGGGGTGATGATCCCTGGGATGTGCTCAGTCCCGGTGTGAGGGGTGTGGGGTGATGGTCCCTGGGATGTGCTCAGTGTGGGGTGATGGTCCCTGGGCTGTCCCGGTGTGCTGTGAGTGTCTCTGGGATGTGCTCAGTGTGTCAGGTGTGGGGTGAGCATCCCAGCTGGCGTGGGTGCTTTTCCACCTCCCTTGCAGTGGCAGCAGCCGTGGTATCCCCAAGTGTCCCCGCTGTCCCCTGGCTGCAGGCAGTGTAGGAGAGGTAGTCACACCCAACAGGCTGAACAGGAGGGTCCTCAGCCTGTATGGGGTCCTGGGAGCCCCTCTTCCCCCCAAAGGAGGGGAACCCCCTTCCTCTGAGCCCCCCTTTCCGTCAGCCCTCGCCGCAGCTCCGGCGCTGAATTTCCTCCGAGCCCTCCTGCCCATATTGTGCTATTGATTGCTGAGCTGAACTTCCTCCCGAAATCATTAAAGCTTAAAAAATTGATGGCACAATAGAGCCCTTTATTAGCCACATAACTTTTCTTGCTTTCTTCCTTTCTTCTTAGGGTTTTTTTTTTTTTTTTTTAATCAACACAAAAGGGCAGAGCCTGAGCTCAGATTTGTGTCCTGTGTCCCTGTGAGAGCTGGGCAGCGTGCCCTCCTCCACCCCAGCTACCCATCAGCCCAGCCGTGCCAGGCTATTTATTAGGAAAAATGGCTAAGATGGAATCGATGTGTGCAGGTCTTTTTTTTTTCTCTTCTCCTTTAATCCCAGCCTCCTCTCTTTGCAGCCTACCGATAGGTCTATTTATTTGTGCTCTTGTAAATAAAAATATTTGAATGGGGATTGTAATATTTTATTCCCTGTCATGTGTATCCTTCGGTCCAAAGACGGCTGAGTTCTTGCTTGGTATTAACTTAACATTTTAGTAACAGTTGAGTTTTCCTGAAGGAAATCCCTCTGGGCTGGCCATTACTGTGTCATTGTATAACACAGCAGAAAGATGGATTACCTGGATAGATCTCCTCCAGCGTGACTTCACCAAGTGACAGGCTTCAGCTAATTTATCCCCGCTCCCATTGCAATTGTTGGGATGGGGTTTATAGCTTCCAGGAAATATTTGCAGAGTCTCTGGGCATGCAATTGTAAATACAGGCACTGATTTGCCAGGTGGGACTGCTGGCAGCATCCTGCTTCATTGTGAAGCCCTGGCTCCTGGAGTCAAGTTAACCCCTCTGAGTTCTCCTTTCACAGTGAAATACAAAGTTTTCACTTTTTCTGCTTATTCAGAGAGATTTTAGGACGTGCCTAGGTGCGTCTGAGTAGAGGCAAAAGAAAGAGGCGGAAAAAAAGTACATTTATATGTGTGCGTGTGTGTTCAAGTGTAAAATAAATCTCATGATTTCAAAGCCAATATAACATTTTGTTGAAGGATCTCTCAGCAATCCTGTGCTGGAGCAGGGATTGAAAGTCATGTAGAGGGGACACTGCCTGGCTGCGTGGCCTTGGGCCAGTCATTTATCTTCTCTGCTGCAGTGTCAGTATCTCAGGAGCATGGCTGCTTGTGCTGGCCCGTTTTCTGCTAGCCCTGTCTCAGTGCTGCACGTTGTCCCTCTCCTCCCCACCACAGCCTTCATCTGGCATCCTGTTACTTTTAATGCACTGCATCAGGCTGGAGAACCCTAAGTGCAAAATATCTCCCCCAAAAATGCTTCCCTGCTGGGACAGGAGCACTGGGTGCATCCCTCTGTGCTGCCCGTTTCTCAGAAAGAAATCAGATTTGTTCTGGGTAATGCCATCCACCCTGTGTGCCCCCAGTTTGTCATCCCTGCAGAATATGGCATGCTGCTGCTGAGAATGATGAAGCTGTAGAGCAAGAACAGCTCAGAGGGGTTTGTATTGCAGATGACACTGAGCTGAGTGTGGTTGACGTGCCTGAGTGATGGGATGCCATCCAGAGGGACCTGGACAAGCTCGAGAAGTGGGCCCAAGGGAACCTCATGAGCAGGGCCATCTTCAACTACACCTGGTTGCTCCAAGCCCTGTCCAACCTGGCCTTGGACGCTTGCAGGGATCCAGGGGCAGCCACAGCTTCTCTGGGAAACTTCCCCACCCTCACAGCCACCAATTCCTTCCCCAGATCCCAGCTGGCCCTGCCCTCTGGCCCTGGGAAGCCATTCCCTGTGTCCTGTCCCTGCAGGCCTTGTCCCCAGCCCCTCTGCAGCTCTCCTGGAGCCCCTTGAGGCCCTGGCAGGGGCTGGGAGCTCTCCCTGGAGCTTCTCTTGTGCAGCTGAAGAGCCCCAGGTGTCCCAGGCTGGCTCCAGAGCAGAGGGGCTCCAGCCCTGGCAGCATCTCCGTGGCCTCCTCTGGACTGGCTGCAGCAGCTCCACGTCCTTCATATGCTGAGGATTCCCGAGCTTGACTCCAGGTGGGGTCTCACCAGAGAGCAGCAGATGCAATTACAATGTACTGAAAAGGTCTGAGAGTGCCTAGACTGGGGCTCTGCAGTTATCAAAATCAGGTGCCTGAAGACAAATTTGGGATCTAAGTCTGTGTGAAACCCTTCTCATTCCTGGCTTGCCCAGGTCATCCCTGTAGTCCCAGCCTCTGTCCCATTCCAGTGGCACATTCTCCTCAACAGTGAGGACTTTCTGTTCTCTTCTCTTGCCACGCTCCAGAAGCTTATACAATTTTTTTGGCGCTTTTCCCCGAAGTCATTATTCTGGGTAACATGGCTTGTTTGTTTATGCTTTTTGGTTTTAATCATGCTTCTTTTTTTTTTTTATAATTTATTTATTGTGTCTGAAAAGCTTCAGGGCTTCCTTTCTACTCCCCCACTCCCAGATGGTCGCCTATTAAAAAAACAAGGAAATACTAGAATAAAAAAGGAAATAGTTTGGTTCTGTAATGAATGAAGTTTGGCTTTTCCAGAGAGGGCATGGGAGAGAAAAAGAAGGGCAGAGAAGGAAGTGTCAGGTGTGTTTGGAGCAAAAAATGTGTCCTGCCCTGTATTTTCAGCTCTGCTGAGTCCGTGTCACTCATTTTACAGCCCTCCTATGAAAAGGGATCTGGGTCTTGCTTCGCCTTTTATCTCACCATGACCAGCTCAAAGAAACAACAGTCATTCTTTTCATTAATCTGTTTCATTTATTTAATGAGATGTAAGTTCTCCATTGCTGTCACCGAGAGGTGCCTTGGTCACTGGCTGGTTGAAAAGGCTTTGCATGAGTTTTTTTTGTTTTTTAAGGAGCAGGTGGGTGGGGAGTGGTGGTCCTTGTCAGGCTGCTGGCTCCCTCTCCAGCAGTTCTCCAGGACCAAAGGGAGTTGCTCCAAGAGCAGAAGAAAGAATAAAAAGGGTGGGGTGGCACTGCCTGTCCAGGTGACAAGGACAACCAGGAGATAGCTCTGCTGCTGTTGCAGACTGTGTTACAATTCCCAGGAAGCAGGACTGGGATATTGGCAGACCTTCATGGCTTGGAGGTGCTGCCCACCCTGGTGACATTTTGTCAGGGGTGGCAGCAGCTTGGTGGATGTCCACATGCAGGTGCTTCATGGGATGAACACCTGGGCTCAGGAGGTGGCTCAGTGGCTGGCATGAGCTAGCCCACATCCCCTGGGGTGCTGGTGGACCACCTCAGCCTGCTCCTGGACATCCTGTTGGCTTCATCAGGAAGAGTGCAGGGCCACTTACACCTTGCCACACCAGAGCTGGGGTATTGCAAATCCAGCCACTGCTCTGCTCCCCAGCAGCAGGGCTTGCATGCTGCCTCAGGGTGCTTTTGGAGCAGAGGAGAGCTGTGGGCTGATAGCATCTCATCCTGCTGGTCCATACAAACCAGCACTGGGGCGTGTGTTTATTGCTACTGTAGGAAAGCAGGTCTCCAGGGCAGCTAGGGCAAACCTGTCACAGCTAGGACAAGCCATGGGGACAAGATGAAATGGCCTCAAGTTGCACCAGGGGAGTTTGGATTCAATATTAGTGAAAATTTTTTCATGTAAAGTGTTGGCAAATGTTGACGTGGCCCGCCCAGGGCTGTGGTGGAGTCCCCATCCCTGGAGGGATTTAGAAGCCATGTGGATATTGCACTTGGAGACAATGGGTTACTGTTGGGCTTGCCAGTGCTGGAGGAGTGGTAGGACTTAATTTTAGGGAGCTTTTCCAGCCTTAACAATTCTGTGGTTTTTTGATCTGAGACCAGCTTTGCAGAGGGCTGAGCTGCTAGCCTGTGGTTCCTCACGGTGTAGGTGTTCTGGTGGCACACACACACCCATTTGAAAGGTCTGTATGACACCCCATGGTATGCCACAGGAGCTTCTGTGCCTCTTCTGGTTAAACTCTTAGATGGGTGCCCTGTGCATCAGGGTTCAGTTTGCCTTGCTGGGGTTTTCCTTGGGATTTGAGGACATTCTCTGGCTTTACAACCATTCCCCAGCAACGCCAGCCAAGATGCTTCCTGTTCTCCTGTGTAGAGCTGCTGTTGTCTCCTGCTGCTGTTGTCAGGCTGCATATTGATGGCACGGCCTCAGTCATGGTTGGCACCTGAATGAATTACAGCAATACAAATAAATAAGAGAAGAAATACTATTTGCGAGAGCAATGGGTTGAAGATCTAACATTTATGCAGCGCCATTCATCAGAAACGACACACAAATGCTCTGTAAACTCTCACATGCACATAAAATGCTGCTCCCAGGCTTCAGGGTAGTGTCAGCTGTTTAATAACAAAGCTGCACCATGGTTCAGGACCCTAAATGCAAAATTATTTCTTCTGCTTGTAGCTGCAGGGAAAATTTGGGTCCACAAATAGCATGAACCCTATGGGAAACTATCAGACACCCCTGTGAACATAATATGGACATTTTATTTATGTCTTTCAATGGGTAAAATCAGCAGCTCTATGGCTTGTCTGAAAGCTGTTGCCTTTGCCAGCCAAGAGACATGGGCTCCTTTGGGCTGTGGGGTGCATGATGCTCTAAAATGTTATAGAATGATTTGGGTGGAAGGGTTCTTACAACTAATCTTGCTCCACCCTCTGCCATGGGCAGGGACACCTTCTACTATCCCAGGCTGCTCCCAGCCCTGTCCAGCCTGGCCTGGGACACTGCCAGGGATCCAGGGGCAGCCACAGCTGCTCTGGGCACCCTGTGCCAGGGCCTCCCCACCCTCACAGCCACCAATTCCTTCCCCAGATCCCAACAGCCTCAGGTGTCCCAGGCTGGCTCCAGAGTAGAGGGGCTCCAGCCCTGGCAGCATCTCCGTGGCCTCCTCTGGACTGGCTGCAGCAGCTCCACGTCCTTCCTTTGTTGGGGACCCCAGTGCTGGGGACAGCTCTGCAGGTGGCGGATTACCTGAGCAGAGTAGAAAAGGGCAGAATTTTCTCCCTTGACATGCCAGTCAAGCCCTAAGTAGCCTTTTGAGTTACTGGTTTGCTGAGAGAAGTGGAGCCTCTCAACCTGCTGTTGCTGATTTTTGCAGACCTTCTGTCTAGTGGGTACAACATCTACCAGTCTTCAAGGTGCCCTTTGCCCTCTGGGACCTCTTGGACTCTGTTCCTGGTGGCAGGAACCTTTCCAGTGCTGTGGGAGCCCTCTCAATGCATCACGTTTAAGAACGTGCATCAGAGGAGGAGGAGGTTGGGAGGGAGGACAAATGTTCACTTCTTGCTTTCTTCTTTTTCTTCCTTTAAATAAAGAAATCCTATTTTTTGCTTATTCCTTTGCTGCTGCCCTCTCCTTTCTCCAGGCTTTGTCTAGAGTGAGACATGAAGATTTGCATGCTTGATCCAGTCCGACGGCAGTAACCAAATCAGCGCTAGCAAATGCAGGGACCTCGAGCTAACTGGCAGGGGATGAGCTCCATGACTGCCACGGAGATGAGCCCTTCTGCAGAGCCTGTTGTGCCTTGGCACTGGGGCACGAGTCAGATGCCAGTGGCAGGTTTGAAATACGGATCCCTCTGGGGCCTTTGTTTTGAGGTTGCCTTGCTCCGCGCTGAGCGCGCGATCAAAGCGGAGCCGAGGGGAGGGTGGGCAGGAGCGTGGTGACCTCCTGCAGCTCGGCAGCGAGCTCGAGGATGAAGTCCAGGAGATGTGAGAGAACGTGTTCGGGGTATTCCCCGCCGCCTTTGAGCATCTTGATTGTGAATTAAACGGGGGAGAGGAGAGGCGCGGCTGTTGGCAGTCACTGGGGCTGCTCAGCGGGGGCTTGTGGCCAGTGCTGTTACTGGTCAGCCTGGCCTTTGTCTTCTTCTTTGGATGTTTCCACTCTGGAGTTTCTTTTTGAGGGCCAGAATTGCCTCCTGGGCAATTGATCTTCTTGATCTTCTCTCCAACCCAAAGGCATTGTGATTATTTGGGCTGTCCTGTGCAGGGCTAGGATTTGGGGTTTGGTGATTCTTCTGTGTCTTTCCAGGTCAGGGTATTTATTCTGTTCTTCTATGATTGGTGCAGAGCTGATGCTGCTTGGTGCCCTGGATTAATTAAATTAATGTCTGATATGCAGTTGTTTGTTTTCCCCAGAAGAAGATAAACACTTCTTGGTCAGCCTGATCCGAAGCACAGAGTTGCCATGTGAATTGTAAGCAGGACACCAGCAGCAGGGTTTCTTTTTAACTGTTTCAAATGATTAGGCTGCAAAATGAGTCCTTTCATAACATATAATTAATATTGCGATGCATTAATTTCCCGTGTTCAGGTTTTAAGGTTAAAGTGATCCAGGATAGACAGGCTTCACTAAACAAACATGTAAATTAATGATATCAGGTTAGAAATTACCCATATTATGGTTCCTCTTCAAAATATGAAAAAGAGTGTTAACTTAATTTTTTGTGATGCTGATGCAACTTGAGTATCCCATTTAAGCAGATTTGTCTGTACATGAATGTACAGACTCCTGCTGCACAGTCTATCTTACGTTTTGATGCTTTTTTTAATGCCTGCTATATAATAGTTTTGGTTGGTAGGGTTCTTAAAGCTCATTCAGGACACTTTCCACTATCCCAGGTTGCTCCAAGCCTTGTCGAGCCCGGGCTTGGAAACTTCCAGGGATCCAGGGGCAGCCACAGCTTCTCTGGGCAACCTGTGCCATGGCCTCACCTCCCTCACAGGGAAGGATTTCTTTGTAACATCTAATCTAAATTTAAAACTCGGAGTTTAAAACGCTTCTCCCTTGTCCTATCACTCCATGCCCATATAAAAAGTCCCTTTCCATTTTTTTAATAAGCTCCCTTTAAATACTGAAAGGAACATATCTGTGGGTCTTCCAGAGGAACAGAGAAGCAGATCATTTTACTTCCTCTAAAATAGTCTAAAACTGGGGTGCTCTGTAGCAGAGCCGAAAGTAGTGATTTTTTTTTTTGGGTCATCTCGATTGGGAGCCTGGGTATGCCTGAAAACTATAAAATAAAAAGTACTCCAAATTTTCCACAACTGCAATTCCCCCATGTTATTTTCACATGCAGCAACAATTTGTACTTTAAAGGCACCATTTTAGTAAAGCTTAGTATTGTCTCTCCTGCGTTTTAGATTTGCATAGTTGTGCAAGAGATAATTGCCTGTTTGGGAGACAAAAAGCTAATTTTGCCTCAGGCCCTGTACTTTTTCTTAACAAAGTTGGTCCTTGTTGGGAGGCAGCTTGCAAGTGGTGAGTGTGTGGATTAGTCTGGAGGGGCATAAATGGGTGGATGATGTGCAGGTGTGGTTTAAAAAAAAAAACCAACAAAACAACAAACCCCAACCCACAAACCATTTTTCTGCCACAATGAATACTGCTGAACACCTTTTCTTCTCACCCTCATCTGATGCTCTAACCGTGAGCTCCTGGGGTTGGGAACATCTCTGGGGGTTTTGGTGGGTTCGGCATGGGGTGTGCACCCTCGGCGTATTTGCAGTTGTGTGTTTGCATCTCTTTTGCTCTCACGCTATTTTTATTGGTATTTGGGGGTGTTTTTATGTGGTTTCCAATATGCAAACGTTCAGACAGTGCACCCTGGGGCTGGCGGCTCCTTTCAGTGCTTCCCCAGGGCTCCCCACAACTCACTGGCCCCGGGGGTGGTGGGGCCTGGGGTGGCTGGGCTGACTAAGGAGTGTCTGGTGACTCATGTCCTGGGGACACCCAGGGGATGGAGATGACCCAGAGGGATAAATCTTCCTTCTGTGTACAGAGCTTCGTGCTCGGGGTGGTTATGCTCCAGCATCTCTGGTGTCTCCATCACTCTGACCTTGTGCTGTGGGTCTTCCTCAGAGTCCACCTCCAGGATGATCCTTTCCCCACCTTCCCATGGTCTCTTCTCCTCCCTCCCCAGAGGCAGAGCTCACTGTCCAGCCCTCTCCAGGTCAGGTCCTTCATCAGCTGAGCCAGGAGCAGGCTCTGCTGCAGGCATGGCAGGCTGGCTGGTCAGCCGCACCTATAGGATATCAATAGAAATTAATTAAGAATGTAACAAGGTCGTGTATCTGTGTGGAGCAGCTTTTCTCTAGGGATGAGGGATGGGTGCTGACGAGGAGACTGTGATGGGTGGCTGCTGCCTGGTTGGGCTTGGGAAGGGGCTGTGCTGGTGCTGCCATGGGACACTGCTTTCAGGAGGGACAGTGGTCAGATTTTGCTCTTCCTCAGACCTGGAAGTGCTTAAGATTAGTCTTCTTGGAGGGCAAAAGGAAAAGAGAATCCTCCTCTGCCCAGACTGAGCAATGCAGAGCCCCATGTGGGAGGTTTGCAGCGTTTCTTGTTCAAGATCGGATCTATGCAGAAGTGTCAGATCTTCAGTCTGTACTTGGGGTGTTCCTTAGTGAGGTGTACCCAGCAAGGTGACCTTGTGCTGGCTGGTGTGGTGTCAGCTGAGACGCCTGCACCATTGCTGACCCTCTTCTGCTTCTAGTTCTTGTTTGCAAAAGAGCTGTAGCTCACTGAGATTCACTCAGACCTGACAAGGCACCAAAATCCCCAAGCCACGTGCTTGCTCCATTCCCATCCTCCTGTTTGCTGGTGCCAGTGGTGGGATTGCACATTAACTCTACAAAAATGAATTTAATGGGAAAAAGCCAGACTATTTCCATCAACCAACTCACTATCTAGCTTTGCAAGGTGGATAGTGTCCTGTCCTCCACCTGATATTAGGGGGTAAAGAGCTAGTTTGTTTTTTATTGTTTTGACTTTAAAATTTGGAAATTGTTAGGTGAAAGAGGAATAAAAAGGAGAAGCACTGCATTTTCCTTAAAGAGGAAAAGGCTCTGGCATGCAGAAGAGGAAAAAAATGACCTGGATATGTCTGCTGCAGCTGATAATTTTGGTTTTTTTGTTGTTGTTGTTGTTGTTTGCAGCTTCTAGCACTGAGGGCCCTAGCCAGCTGTGGGATGGACAGAAGGTTTTATAGCTCATGTAGTCAAAGAAGTCAAAGAAGTAAGAGTTAAAGCTGGGCTGAAGGGCTGCTGTGATGATTTGTAGGGAATCTGGAGGGAACCTCATGGACAGGAACACCTTCCACCATCCCAGGTTGCTCCCAAGCCCCATCCAACCTGGCCTGGGACACTTCCAGGGATGGGGCAGCCACAGCTTCTCTGTGCCAGGGCCTCCCCACTTTCCCAGGGAGGAATTTCTTCCTTGTATTGAGCTTTTGAAGAGCTCATGTGATGCAGGAGGATAACTTGTGACTGTGGACAGTTGTTTAGTTGCGGTTCCTCTGGGGATTTTGTTTTTAATGAGATGCACCCTCAGTAAGGGTTTGTACAATAGAGATTCTGGTTCCTTTCAGGGTGGGCTTCTTGATTTATATAAAAAAGAATTCGTTCCTTGCTTGTTTTCATTATGCTTGAAATGAGGAGTGAGAGGTGGCCCAGACACAGAGAGAGTTTTGGCTGAGTATTAAAGTGTCAGTTCTGGTCCTTTTACAAGGGAAGACACAATGGGTGAGATACCAAAACACCGAGAACAAGATAAGAGATTGAAGAAAACCCATGTGATATGGTGGGGTGAAGCTTCAGAAGTTGTTTGGGCATTTGGGAGATGGTTCACGAGCTGCAGGTGAAGGATCTGACCCTAGGACCAGCCTCAGTTGTGTGGAAGGAGGAGACAAGCCCTTGGGGACAGGATTATCCCAGTGATGGATGCTGGGAAAATCCCACAGCTGTTGTGAAGGAGGGACCACTGATGTGGGAGCAGGAGAGGTGAGAGTGGAAGGGTTGGAAAACACCCAAGTTTTGGGCTTAACCTTGGAAAAAAGGCCAAAAAGTTCTTAAGTCTTCATTTTTCCACAGAGACATTTTTTCCAGGATGCTGCTGGAGTCACAGCCCTTTGGGAGACAGGGTTTGAGGAGACCACCAGTGTGGGCACCTCGGCTGGTGTGTGCTGGGTGTCACCTTGCACAGGGGCAGGGCTGGGGGACACTGCCTGTCCCTGTCCACCCCTGCCCACGGCATTTCCCTGGCAGCTCCTGGTGGGAGCAGCAGAATGGGGCGTTCCTGCACCTGGGCTCTGCTGCCCAGCCAGACCCAGCAAGGAGTGGCCTCGTGGCCGTGATTCCTAATTAAAAAGCAGGGAGAAACCTGAGGAGCACTAAAGTATAAACCCGATGCTAAAGCAAACCAGATGCTGCTGGGATCACGATGCCCCACGGTCCACTGGAGCGAGGATGTGGAGGCAGTCACCTGTAGCCTGCCTGGGGGTGGCAGGGAGGCAAGGGTAGGGAGAACACTAGGCAGAATAATCCTTTTTTTTTTCTTTTGGTTTTTCTTTTTCCTCTGGAGCGTTTTGGTCTCGCCCCTGGACAAAAGCAGGATAGTGTGGTGTGTCATTTCCTCCCCAGCAGCCATTCAGCTTGGCACCATTGTGGGCTCTGCCACCCCCTCCCCTGCCCTGGGCACAGATTACTCCTTGTTCCAGTTGTCTGTACCACCCAGGGCTTCCTTTCCAAGTTTTCTCACACCCTTTTATAGCTGCGCAGAAGAAAGCTTTAAAGCCACACAAAGGAGGAACCAAGCAGGCGGGAGGGATATCTTTAAAAACCAGGCGTGTTTCTCTGCAGAGCCACGGTGGTGGGGAGAAGCTGGGTGAGCTCTGGCAAGGGGAGCAGGTTCAGCCCTTGTCTGATAGCCAGGGGGACAGCTGGCCGTGCCTGCTCTGTATCCCTGACTCCTGAAATGTGGAGTCAGCTGTGTGTTCAGATCAGGCACAGCGACAGGACCAGGTGGATCTGAGCTGGGGAGCACTGGATGCCCTTGCTGAAAACCTGTTTGGGTGCAGTCTCCCTGATGCTGTTGGTGAAAATATCAAGCTGTGTACATTTTTGAGGGTGAGGGAGAAACCTTTCCTGTTCCTCACGCACAGAAAGAGCATCAGACTTTCTGCTTCTCCTGTTTCTCTTGATCAGCAGCTCATTTCACCGAGGGCCCGTCCCAGAGGCAGGACCTTTCGCCCTCGACAGTTTTCTTAGGTGACAATCAAACAAATGACCTGGAGGCAAGCAGCAATTCATTACAGCCCTCATTTAGCATGCAATAAAACGTGCCGTATACCTTGTCCTCTGATCGATAAGTTGTATATTATACACGAGTCAATGTGTTTACATCACAAGGAGGCCTCTCGCTGCCTCCTTTCTGCTGGGCTCTCTTGGCCTGGGATGATGGATCGGCGCTGGGATGATGGGGAGGGATATTGTTAAACAGTAATTGGTTACTGAATTATTTAGCTGCACAATCCCTGTAGCAGCAACACCGCCATTCAGAGCTTAACTTGAAACTGTCTCATCTGAGGAACAGATACAGGGCCCTGCAAGCTCCACGGAGCACAAGGCAGAATAATTCTGTAAGACTGTGCTCTAAAGAAGAGGTTTACAGCTATTCTGGCAATGATAGCCTTATGCAGTGGGAAGTGTATGCTAATTGCTTACAGGCTGCAGCTTTTTAATTCGTGAGCTGGATTCTGCTGCTTTCGTAGGGAAAAAGTGATGTTGATCCATTGCAGGTTCCCCAGATTAAAGGTGAGCATCTCCCTGCACCTTCTGACTCCGGTGGTGTTTGCTGGAGGTGCATCTGAGTAGTATCTCTTGGGCTCCTGTCCTAGGTGCCTGCAAAAAATGGGCTGATTCACAAAGCAACCTGACTTGGCAGGCAGAAAACCCAACTCAAATGAAGTGTTAAGCTCCTCAAAATCGTGTTGCAGTGGCTGAAGACCACCATCACAAGTGATTCCAGGCTATTCTCTGTGCACTAACCTGCAGCAGAGCCTCACCACACACGATCCCCTCCTGAATTTTCAGCTTGGCAATTGCTGAAAGTCCTCTACCTTTGAGATGTGCTGAGAAAATCCTCTAGCAGATCCTGCTCCAGCTCAAAACCTGCTCTTGATTTGAGTTTCCCTGCATGTTGCAGGAAGCAGAGCCGGGAAGGAGGCATTACACGCTGGCACCTCTTCGTACCAACTCCCCTGTGAGTGCAGCTCTTCACTTGAAGCTGTTCCAGTTCCTCCCCTGCCAGGCGGTTCCTTTTGTCCCTTTGGTGCCTGTGTGTGTAGGAGCATGTAAGAACGATCTGGTGACTCTTCAGGGTTTGCTTTGAATTGGCCTGAGATCTGATGCCTTAAACTAATTTCCTCCTTGTAGGTGCTGCCTGTGTTCTCAGTGTGGATGGCAAAACCCTGATTTGATGCTCTTCTCCTTTAACTATAAGCCCAAAGCTTTTATTTTGATCCCTGTGGATGGATAAGGAGCTGGGAGGGGTTGGGGGGGAAGGAGGTGCAGGCTGTTTGCAGGGTTTTTTTCTCAAGCTGGTTGTCCCAGCAGTGCCATGGGATGGGCTGGTGTTTGCCACGGGATAGGCTATTCCATTACTGCCTCGTTTGAGTTGATTTGAGTTAATTTGGCACTGAGGAATAGGAGGTTCCCTTAATTTAGGAGTGAGGATTGTCATCCATGGCACACCCCAGAGCCGCAGAGGGTCTCCATGAGCATCACTGGGGATCAGCAGCTAAAACTTTTTCCATCCATCACATAGGCAGGGCCACTGGTTGATGTGCTGTTGACTTTCCCAAGCACAGTTTGGTTATTGCTATTAATTTTACTAACTCGCTTCAGTGCCTGGCAGATCCAGCACTGGGGCAAGGCACTGCTTTGCTGATCAGGGAATAAATATTCTGCTCAGAAGTCCCAAATGTCCTTGTCCAGTCCCACAGCAGGAGGTTTGATGCTCGCCAGTCCAGCCTAGCTTTGTTTTTCTTCCCTTTCTTGCAATTCTTGTAGTGCCAAGTAACCAAGAGCAGGATCCAACCCTGTGATTCAGACCTTCCCAAAGACACATCTCAGGGAAGATTAATCTCCCTAATGGAAGCTGGGCTGATGACAGCTGTGACTTTCAAACCCTGGTCCCAAATAAACCAGGGAGATATGGGAGGCTTGTAACTTTCTGAGCAAGTGATGTAAAAAGCCAAATAGTTATCATTAACTTCAAAGCGTGAAACAGTACAAGCAAAAAACAGTTCAAGCAAAAAAAAAAAAAAAAATTTCCTCCCTAGACTTGTGTTAAAAATGAGCTGATTTTTGTGTCACATTAGCTGTTCCTTTAATATAAAGAAGATTTTTTTGAAATTCTGAATTGTAATGGGTAACTGATAATGAAGTCCTCTCTTTCCTTGGAGTGGTGTGGTTCTGTCGCTGGAGGGAGCTGCCTGAAGGTGGTATGTTAGGAAACAGGGTTATTGTTGTGTAAATCAGCGTGAGGTCACTTAATTAAACACAGCCAGGGCTTTGTGGATCTCAGAAGACCGCTGAAGCAGAGGGGGTGGCAGGGCTGGTGCAGGGGATGGGGACAGAGCCTTTGGCACAGTCCCTATAGACCTGTTCATGATCTGCCTTGTAGCTGATGGAATCCAGCATGGATGGATGGATGGATGGGGAACATGGGGAGACCCCAGGGAGCTTTAAACTTTGCCCACCTCCCCGCGTGGGTTTTTTTGGGGTGCTGCCTGGACCCTGTGCGTGCAGCCCAAGCCTGAAGGATCTGGCTGGTGCATTCCAGGCACCATCCAGCAGCCCTGGCTGTGCAGCCCCACTGTCTCCTTCCTGCACGGAAATGCCGGGTGAGTTTCTTCCGAAACAAGCTCCACGTTGGCAGGGCAGCCCTGTCTCTGTTTCATGCATCCTTGCCTTCAGCATGGGGCTGGAGCTTGCATCCCAGGAAAATAATACATGTCCAAGAGGCCAAGACAAACAGTGTCTGCCTGCTTTTTTTACGACCTCTTGTTGCTCCTCCCCAGCCGTCACCACTATTCCCTTAATAAGGGACTTTTTGATCTCCAGAGGGAACTTCCTCACTTCTCAGGGTTGAAACCAAGGTGGCTGGCAAGGGAAAGTCCTGGAGAAACAGGGGACTCCTGCTCTCTGCAGCCCTTTGCATGGCAATATTTTGATTTAAACCTCATTCTGGTTCAGAACTGGGGATGATCAGGTTTTTAACTGCCAGAGGGCAGAGTCTGATGGAATATTGGGAAGAGATTCTTCTTTGGGTGGTGAGGCCCTGGCACAGGGTGCCCAGAGAAGCTGTGGCTGCCCCTGGATCCCTGGAAGTGTTCCAGGCCAGGCTGGACAGGGCTTGGAGCCACCTGGAATAATGGAAAGTGTCCCAACTGCTGATGGTTGAGATGGTGTGTTAGGTGTGTAAGGTTCCTTCCAACCCAAACCATGCTGTGATTCTGTGAAAAGTACTGTTAGGTTTTAGTGGCAATGCAGACAGTGCATTTTGATGAGAGGTGAGATGCTCCAGGTGCCATCTGTCTCCCCCAGGACTAACCCAGCAGCAAGTCTCATCCTGGTGACTTCAAGCACAGACGATGGCCCCAAAACCCCCAGGGCCCTGTGAAAACCCTACCAGGAACATTGGGTAGATGCAAATGATTCAGCCCAAATCTTGAGATTGCAGCATCAACATTCAGCTTGAAGTCCCAACTTCTGGTATTGGATGATGGAGTGGGCTGTCCACTTTGGTCAGTGGACTGAAGGGGAGAGCAGGATACACTTCTGTCTTCATGGTTTGGAGTGGAAGCTCAGAATCTTGTCTGCCATTCAGACTTAGAGGCAAAGAAGTAATTTGTTTAAGCCATGGGAATTTTTTTCATTTGGAAACTGCCAGGGGCGTTTTGAACCTCCAGGGCTTGCAGTTCCAAGTGTGACAATTAAAAGTTTGGGGGTATTTAGTGAACTCTGCATAGCTGTTTTTCCTCTTTCATAGCTCCATCATACCTTCTAATTAATTCCCTTTAATTGCTTTTAATTTCCTTTCCTCCTTATTTCTCCTTCCGTATAACTAGTGCTGTCATCCTTTTAGTTTGCCTTTCATGTTGGAGACTCTCTATTTGATTTCGTTTCATCCACATTGTGTCTTGCAGCTATTTCATTCCTGGAAAGCTCCAGCTCCAGAGATAAAATCTAAGTGGATTCAGAGAACCTGAAAGGATCGCATGCTTCATGGCTTTCCCTTCAGTAATATGGGAGATAAACAGGATGTAATAAAGGATCTATCTCTGCTTGGAAAAGGGCCATTTCCCGTCACCTGTATTTTTGTGGTACCGTCATGAGCAAGGGATGCTCTTAGTCACCAGGGACAAGATAAAGAGCCTGCTGGTCCCTGCTGCTGGCGGGTGTCTGAGGCTGGAAGGGGCCCCTGGGATGACACACTGTCTCTTGATTTACCACCCAGCAGCATTCCCACTGCTGGGACAGCCTGCTGGCAGCCCTGCTCCCTGCCTGGGTGGAGGGGACACAGCGAGGGTGGCAGCGTGCTGGTTTTTAAAATTATTTCAAAAATTAGGTAAAAAAATTATTAAAATCTTGACATTTATCTTGGACGGCTTTTGGTTTTAATGTGCACCAAGAGCGCTGTGTGTTTCGACTGAGGTACTTTCCAGCCGAGTCAAAAGTTAAAAAATAAAAGCAAGCTAAACCTCTTTTGTACACTGGAAGAGTCCTAAGGGGTTGGATGTGTCGGTGACTGTCAGCAGAGGTCCATGGAGTTTGGTCAATATTCACCATCTGAAGAGCTGGCTGAGAATCACAGATCAAAGTTTTCTGCACCTTCTTGAATGGGAATCAAATTGCTTTTTCCAATCTAGTGGTGTTTTTCCTGCTGCTTCTCCATTCATAATGGTATTTTAACACAGCCTGCATTGATGTTATTTACCCAATAGAGCTAAATGGGAGCTTCCTCTCTTTCTTTTCCTTGGAAAAAATGACCAGCAGCATCTAGTTCTGTCTGGAGTTGGCCCAGTTGCCTGCTTTATGTTGTACTGCTGGTAAAACCCTGGAGGAGTCAACACTGGGATCAGAGGAATGTGTCTGGAAGTCAGCTGGGGGCTTTTTGGTGAGGAAAGTTCCAGCACTCTGGCTGGGGAGCGGAAGGTAGCACGGAGCACCAAGGGCTGTCCCAGCTGCCCTGAGCTGGGGATGTGCACTTCTGCTAGGTTTGGGTTGTGGGGTAGTTCTTTAGAGCCTGCTGTAGAAACTTGGGGCTAATCAGGCTGCTAGGAGGAAGGAAACAGCTGAATTTGTGTGGAAATGGATAGTAGAGGAAGCTGTGGGAGGAACGTGATCCCAGGTCTTTGAGGTGCCAAGAGGAGCAGTTCTAGAGACAAACACAACTTCTGCCACCAAAAAGACTGACTCATGCTGCCTTGGAAGCTTGTAATGGATTATTAGTGTTATTTTACTGGCAGTGTGAATGGTAGCAGAAGCAGTTGAGCCTTGGAGGGTCCCCAGGCAGCCCTCCCCGAGTCAGTAGCCTGTTCTGGTGAGTGTCTGTCATGGTGAGTTGGTGCAGCAGAACAGGTGAGAGATACTCAGGGCTGGTCAGTGACCTGTAGGGTCTGGGTTTTCAGATTATAGCAGCCTGAAATCCCCTTTTAGGGGGCTACAGGACTAATGAGGTCTTACTGAAGTACTCCTTTTCGATAGGGGAGAAGTCCCACAGCTCTCTGCTCTGTCCAGGTGGGACCAAGCTGTGGGCAGGAGCTGGTGGCCTCCAGGTTAACCCTGGGGCTGTCCCCGCTGTCTGGGAGCCTGGGACTGAAGTGGCTCTGGGCCAGGCAGTCACCAGGATGTACTATTTTGCAATAAAGTGATCTGAGCACTTTGTGCCTTTGCATTTGAGTGTGAATCATCCTGGCGAGAGCTGAGAGTGAGCAATCTCTGGAGATGGCAGCGGGGCAGGTTGGTGGCAGCCCCGGGCTGGGTGGTGGTTATGGGGGAGCCTCCTTGTCCCCATCCTGTTTGGGCATGTCCTTGTGGCTGAATCTGGGGCTGAGGGACAGCAGCTGCATGCAGACTTGACCCCTGGTCCTAAGAGCAGGGTCTTTCCAGATCCTTGGGGGAATCATTAAGTAGTTGGGGTTGGAAGATCATCTTCTCCAACCTCCTGCAATGGGGAGAGATGTCTTGAAAAAGACCAGATTGTTCAGAGCCCCACCCAGCCTGACCTTGAACACTTCCAGGGATGCAACTGCCACAACTTCTCTGGGCAACCTGTGCCAGTGCCTCACCATCCTCAGTGTAACAATTCCATCCTTCTGTGTAGTCTGAACCTACCTTCTCTGAATTTAAAATCATTGTGATAGACCCTGCTGAAGAGTTTGTCCCCATCTTTCTTAGAAACCTCTTTTAGCTACTGGCAGGTGCTCTAAGAGAGCAAAAGGGGCTCTCTTCTCCAGGTGAACCCCCAGCACTCCCAGTCTAACTCCAGAGCAGAGGGGCTCCAGCCTTTGGAATATCTCAGTAGCTTCCTCCAGCAGGTCCAAGCAGCAGGAGCTGGAGATCCTTCTCCGGGGTGTGACGAGGAGATGCATGTCTCCTTTTTGCATGGATCGAAGAGGAGAAGCCATCACAAAAAGTTTTGGGGAGCCAGCCTTGAGCTGCTGCCCCACCCTGGGAGCTTGGCAGACCCTGCATCCCCCCGGGTGAGACAGGATGCTTTATTTCCCCGGCAGCTGGGCTCTTGGCCGAGCATCCCTCGGCGCTGTGCTCCCGACTCTTCCTGCTCCCATCTTAATAACTGTAAAGATCGGGGTTGCCAAGGTCTTCCCGTTGCTATAGTGAGATTAGATAGGGCAGAGCGCTGCATTCCCTCTGCTGAGGGGAGGAATCACTCCCATCCCTTCCCTGGGCTTCGCCAGCCAGGTTTTTTTTTTTTTTTTTTCATCCACCAGCAGCTACTAATTGCACCTGAAAGACACACCACGTATTTCACTGCAATTAATACTTCATAGCTTTAAAAAAAAAAAAAAATTAAAAATTTAATTATCGAGGCATTTTCTCCTGGAACCAACTTAAAGAGACTCTCTGGCTGGAACGAGTTTACAGCGCTAAACTGTGAAGTTAAAATATTTATCTTCATAAACACGTCACTCGAGCCGTGCTATTCCTCACAGGGTCATTAGCAAGAGGCACGTTAGTCCAATCAGGAGGTGCCTGGGAGACAGAGATTTGCCTTTTGCTTCTGGGCGGGGTTAGGAGATGATTTATTAAACGAATTTGAGAGCTGTGAGTCTGGCCAGACCTCTGAGTCAAACTGCTGTAGGAAAAAAAAAAAATCCCACCAGCTGGAGCTTTTGCAGGCAGAAGATGGGGTGCAGTAATTTTGGTACTGTTGGTTGTTTGCTGATGTGGAGGTGTCCTCCCCAAAACCTCCCGAGGACGTACAGCAACTGATCCAGGGAGCCGTCACATTGCAGGAGGTAGTTTGCATTTTAATTTCTTAGGTTCAATTTTCGTTTTCTCAGGTTTATTTTCACTTTCTCAGTTTGGTTTTGTGGTTTCTGGTGTAGTTTTTTTTTTTTTTTTTTTTCCTAATTAATTAATTAATTTTATTTTTCTTTCCTTGGTGCACCTGCAGGGCTTGGGTGGGTTTATGTAAGAATTCAGGTGAGATTTACCTGAGTGTAGGAGCATACAGCTTGGGGCATGGCATGTTGTCACACCCCTCCACCTCCTCCTTTGGGTTTAAAATGTTGGTTCTGAGGCCATGAAGTTTAACCCCTATAACCCAGTACCAGACATGCCCTGGAGAGTGATGCCTGTGATCCTCTCAGTGTATGGGGTGGGGATGGAGAGTTTAGGTAATAGTGTGTTTTTTTGGACTTGTGGCTGTATTTTGTGTGTGTTGGGTGATGGCATGCCAGGACATGTAAGGTGTAGGACATGGGTCTTTTAGAGGTGTGGTGCACTTCCCAAAACTCCTTTATTTTCTGGGGAGCCAGAGGTGTTTGTGTCTGTAAACCTCTCTGCTTATGAGACTGGGGAAGAGCTCGTGGTGGTCCCATATCCTGGGAGAAGATCCTTGGCTGGTGACAGTGGCAGAGCCTGGGAGAGATTACTCAAGCTGTAGATCTGTCGCTGGGTTTTTCCTCTCTGAAATCCCCTTCTACTCCTTGGGTCCCCCTCAGTTTATTTACACAAACGAAAGAGGCAATATCACAGGATGGTCTGACCAAGATCTTTCCAGGGTCTTGCAGCCCACTTGATGCATGGGGCTCACTCCCCTCTTGCTGCAGCCTGGGTAGGAGGGAGAGGGGGTTGAAGAAGTGTGTGATACCTGCCAGGTAGCACAAGTTCAGGACAGAGAAGGGCAAAGAGCAAGATGCTATTGGTGTTGTGTGGGGGCTCTTGTGTCCCATCCTCTGAGCAGAGTGATGTAGTCTGAGCTCTGAGCAAGGGTAGAGTCTTCCTTCCCAACAACACACGTTGACTTTGGGTGAAATTTTTGAAAACAGATCTCCTGAGCAGCACTTAGAGCTGTCTTTACAAAGACGACTGTTGCTAGAGACCCTGTTTTCTGTAGGAAACCAGTTCTTGCAGACGTTTTCCAGGAGGTCCCGGTTTGTGCCCTCTGCCCTCCTCTCTCCCACTCCCCAGATGTACTGAGTCTCACAGCCCAAGGTGTTTGTCAGATGGGCTTTCCCTTTCTTTGCTGGCATATTAGCAGTAGCAAACATCACTTAATGTTGACTGTCTGGTCTGTTCTGCTTCAGCAACCTCAAATCTCAATTCTTTCCTTGCTCCCACCACTGGTCTTGGCTTGAGGTTGGACTGGGAAGCACTAGTGCTCTCCAGGAGCTCTGTTCACATGTTTTTTTGGTAGGTCTGCCGTGATTTCACCTGGTCCTCTTCCAGCAGTGGTGGCATGGGATGTGCTCAGCACTGATCAGCTTGAAGGAGGTGTATTTAAAGGTTACACCCTTTTTGGTGGTAAATAAAAGGCTGATAATTCTGTGATTGAGGAGAGCCCAGATCTTTTGGCTGCAGCAAGAGCTAACCACCATTTCTGGGGAGTTTTCTTGGCTGCCCTTTACCAGCAGAAGGTTCCTGCTGCTTGCAGCTGCCACAACGAGCATCCTTGGTTTACAGGAGCTTTTTGAAGGAGCTTCTGCCTCACTGTGGTGTGTCATTGTAGCCGGTGTCCCAGACAGGTGGACCTGGGTGATTTCTGGGCTCAGTCCTGTCCCTTTCTGATGTAAAACAAAGGAGGGAGTCCCTGGTATGTGCTCCCAGTTTGGTTTCTGTGCCAGTGGAGCTGTGACTCTGCATTGGGAAGGGACCTGGTAAAACCTTGGCCCTGGAATGAAACCCAGCTGTGAGTGTCCAGGTGAAGAAGTCTTTCTGGAAGGCTGTGTGAGCTAAAGGGCATGGTTGCCCTTGGTGGAGTGAGTTTATTATAGTTTTAGGGAGAAGAGTGTTATGGGATTGTGTAAAACTTGCTGTAAGATGCTCTCAGGGGTTTCTAGAGATGTCTAAAACTTACTGGGATTTGTAGGGATGGACCAAGAGTACAGGAAATGAGGGATCAGAGGGCTGGGGAAGAACACGTGAGGAAAAATAAAGGGAAAAGCAGAATAAAATCATCATTCCTGTGGGAATAAGGATGGGGTGAGGGCTGGATCTTGATGTCTAAGGGTGTGTACTGGAGGCTGGATGGCAGGAAGGTGTCTGGGCTGATGGTGATGAGGTTGGTGGTGCATCGGTAGGGGGAATGGGAAGGAAGGTAGCAGAAACATCCTGCAATGGAGCAATTCCATACAGTGCTGTGAAACTACTAGAGACTTTTGAGCATGGGGTGTGTCATATCTGGAAAAGTGTGAGTGGTGCTTATGCCCATGCTTTGTGAGAGAGGGGCTGATGTGTTTGAGCAATAGGCTCAGCCTTCATCCAGGCTGAGAAGCAGCAGATGCCCACAAGCAGGTAGGTACCAGCCACAGTGAAACCATCTGCTGTGTTGGGAATATGGGGAAAAAGCTGTGAGCAGAGAGAGAGAGAGGTGAGCCTTTGGGGTGTTACCTGGAGCTGTTCTGTGGCTTTTGGGGTGTCCAGTTCTCCAGCGCCGTGGCTGGTGCTGCCAGCTGTGGTGCTCATCTCTGCTCCCCTAGCCGTGCCAGGGGACATGCATTATGCATGGCCACTAAAACTCTCACCCTGTTGCTTCTGATTACAGGGAAATTACGGGTTACTGGGCCAGACTGTGCAGCTGGTGACGTCTGTGGGGCTTTGATGCCCCGAGCAGAATTCGGTCAATGATGCATTGCTAAGTGCAGGTGCTCGGCAGCAGCCTGACCTCAGCCCTGGAGCTCCTCGTTATCCCAAGCCTGGATTTCACAGGGAATTTGCAAGCCCTGAGACTTGCCTCAAATAGTTTGTATGATTTTTTTTTTTTTTTAAAGTCTTGCACAGCTCTGGCAAAGCATCTGTTCTGGGTGCTGTTTCCCGTGACTCAGAGGGTAAATAGCAGTTGCTGTGCTCACCTGGTTTGCCTGCTAAAAATGAACGGGGAGCAGTTCAGGGGCTTATTTCCTTCTTGTTTCCTTCTATTTCGGGCCAGTTCATCTCTGATTATGGGCTGTCAAACCTCAGAAATTCCTAGCCGCCTGTCCGCTCTCTAATTTTTTATTTTATTTTAAATGAAACAAAAAAGGAACGTAGCCCTCTTTCAGTGGATAGTCATAAATACTCCTAGGAGCAGGTGGATTTTGTGGGGCCCTTGGTGTACAGCAGATGAGGGTGCATGCCTGGGTGGAGATGCAGGCATGGGGAGCAGCCCAATTTTTTGGCAGTGGACAGTAAGTACTGAAAAGCTTTATCATGAGCACATCAAAATATTTACATCCAGCTCCACAGATTTCCCTTGGGCCATTTGTTGTGACATGTTATACTGGGAATGTCGTGAAGAGGAGGGCTGTCTTTCTCTGCTACTTTTAAGACCAACCAAACTGTAATTACAGTCATTATTTCAAGGCTGTTTCCCATTTCGTGGTGCCCAAGTGGGAAGGCAGATGGACGGGGCTGAGCGATGAAGGCGTTGGAGTTGGTGTGGATTTACATCCTGGCAGGGCTGTTGGAGGGGATGGGGAGGTGCTGGTGTGAGTCTGGGAGGAGATGGCTGCACAGTCTGTGCTGTCACAATCACACAATCACAAAGGCACACACAAGCACCACTGCACACACTTCAGTATTCATGTTGGACTCCTGCCCCATGTGGTGTGGGGCCATGGTGTGTCCCTCTGCCACGTGCTGGAGCTTGCTGAGATCACCTTGGCTTGCAGGGGACTGGGATAAGATGGAGCATCTCTGCCATGGGAGAGCTGGGAGTGTTCAGCCTCTCTCCAGGGAGACCTCAGAGCCCCTTCCAGTGCCTGAAGGATCTGTGTGAAAGATGGGGACAGAGTCCTTAGCAGGGCCTGTTCCAGTAGGACAAGAGGTGACAGTTTTAAACTAAAAGAGAGTCTGCTTATAGTAGGCAAAATGGTGAAGGCTTTTACAGTGAGGCTGGCGAAACACCGGCACAGAAAGGTAATGCATGCTTCATCCCTGGAAGCATTCAAGGGCAGGCTGAGTGGGGCTCTGAGCAGCAAAGTCTAGTTGAAGATGTACCTGTTCATGGCAGAGGTTTGAATTATATGTCATTTAAATGCCTCTTCCAGCTCTAACCTGTCTGTGATTCCTCCTGGATCCTGGCATCAGTCAGCTTTTACTTACAGCTGGGAATGCTGCTGATCCCCACACTTGCTGCAGAACAGGTAACTACAGACAGGTCAGCTTGTGTGAGGAAGTAAGGTGAGGACAAATGGAAAAAGCTGATGTTGAGGGCTGTAATTCATCCCAGGAGGTGAGGTTTCCCTGTGGGGACACTGGGGTGTTTCCCTCCTTTGGCCACTGCCTGCCTGTGTGACCACAACAGGTCACTCCAGGTTTTGTGTTTCCACTGCCTTGCTTGTGGAGCATCTCTCGCCTTTTCCAGGGCAGGGATTGTTTTTGATGTTGCAAGTGAAGCGCTAGTAGCTGGCCTAGCATGATAATTTGCCTTCCTGGCAAGGTCTGTGGACCTCTCTGTAATATGGTCAGAGAATTGTAAGAATACAGCATTCAGGCAATGCCCAAAGCCAGTAGCTGGGATTCTTCTGATGTCTCTGTCCTTAAGGAGGTGGAGGATGTTAAGGTCTGCAGAGAAATGGTCCTGACGTAAGTAACTATCTAGACTTTTAGATAGCTGCCTCATAAAACTTGCACAAAATGCCAAATTCAAAATACCAAATGGCTTGGATTTCCCCCCTTTCTTTTCAAATACAAGGAGCCCCAAAGTTTGTTACTTTGATCCTTGAAAAGTTTACAGAAGGCAGTGATGGATTGGCATGGGTGGGACAATCACCTGGAAGGGAAGAGGTAATTGAAGGAGTTTTTGAACAGTGAAAAGGAGATGGGGAGTCTTAGGCTGCTGGTCATCCAGTTAATCTAACTATGGCCAAGGAGTGTCCATCTTCGTGAAAAGGGTGGTCAGACATTGGAATGGGCTGCCCAGGGAGATGTTGGGTGTCCCCATCCCTGGAGGTGTCCAAGGAATTCCTGGATGTGGCCCTCAGTGCTCTGGGCTTGTGACAAGGTGGGGGTCAGGCACAGGTTGAACTCGATGATCTGTGAGCTCTTTTCCGACCTGAATTCTTCCCGGATTCTGTGATCCCACTGGGCATCATCACTGCGAATGGGGTAGCTGGTGGGAATGGCTCCAGAAAGAGAGGACTTGGGGTGTGGAATTGGCAGCCAAGGCAGGAGCACCCAGCTCAGTTGGTCCTGCCAGGAGGCTGGAGCTGAATGTTGCCCTGGGGCTCATTTCTGCAGATGTGCAAAGGGCAAGGCTTGAGCTGCTCCATGGCTGGGTTGGTGCTTCAGGACAGAACAGGCTTGGGCTAATGAAAAGTAATTCAGATCTGGAAAAGAGTGATTTTATTCTCCCTTTTAAATCTTCTATGGGTTCTTCACAATTAATTTCTGCTCAGGCTCCATGCATGGCCTTGACCAAGCCACTCTAGGCTGAGCTGCATGAAATTGATTTTGGTGGGTACCTAAATAAGGGCTGGAATCTCTTGTTTACCTGGTCCTCAGCTGTGAAGCCCATAAGTTAATTCCATATGGGAGACTCAAGCACATAGGCTTGAGCATTCTTACATGCTAATTGAATTCCTGAGCTCTTTTTTCTAACTGGGGAAGGCAGAGACAATACTTCTCTTCCAAGCTCTTGGAGGTTTATGAAGCACCTGGAAATATGGGGCTGCAGCAGCGTGGAGCTTTTCAGAAAAAATAGAGGGAATTTGCCAAGAAACTCCTTGTGATTGTGATTTGTAGAGCCAGCTGATCCCCGTGATCACAGACTGCCGAGGGTGGATCTTTCAGGTCTCTGCTGCTCCAGCTCTTTGCTCGTCTGTGGGTGGAGGTGGCTGGGATTTCAGGCCACAAATCCCCAAGAGACCATCTGAGCAAGTTTATTTTGCTGTAGTGTTTTGCTCCTAGTCAAGGGGCCTCCTCCCTTCCCCTTCAGACCCTTCCTTTGCTCTGCGTTTCCTCCTCTGAAATCCTGTTTCCTTCTTCCCACCAGGATTCCCTCCCAACCAAGAAAATCCAAGCTGCTTATTTTGATGTTTGAGATAGATATAACATATGATTGAGGCTCTGGGCACCTCTATTTCAAAATGACTGCAGTGTCTCTTTGGTTTGGCCAAAGAGCTACTGCCTGCAGTTACTGGCCTGGAAGAGGCTGGCATGTTGGAGAAGGGTTTTTTGAAGGAGGTGACCCTGTGCTGAGGTTCTGGAGTGATGAAATGTGTGCTGGTGATTCCTTTCTGAGGGTTTTCCAAGCCCTTATTCCCACCTCCACATACCCAGGGATAAGTCTGGAGGAGCACCAGCTCTCAGTGCTTATCCTCATTTTGCTCCCATTTTGAAGGGAGCTCTGATCAGTGCTGCTGAGAGCATTGCCCCTGCGTGGTAAAGGAGGAGTAAGTCAGGGTTTTTAATCACTTATTCCAAGTGTAATTCCCAGGCTGTTCTGAGTCACGTCAGGAGCTGCAGAACAAGGCACCCCCGTCTCTTGTGCTGGCTGATGATGACATCGGTGAGGAAGAGCACTCCCAGCCCTGCCTGCCGTGCCCTGGCTCTGCACACGTGGCCTGGGAAAAAACAAGGGTCCTGTCTGGTAGGAAAAATAAATGCAAGGGGTAAAACGTGAGCCAGAGGGTGATCTTCCATGGTGAAAGTAAGTGTGGCTCTTGAAAATTGTCTTGGGGCTGTGTTGCAGGTCCGTGGAGGAACACACACAAGCACAGCAGGACGTGTGGCAGTCAGAGGAGGTGGTGCATCTCAGGAGGAGGCTGTGGCTCAGGAGGTACCTTCTCCCTGCCACAGAGGTTGCTGTTAGGCAGCGCAAAGGTGTGGCTGTTGGAGGAGGAAGAAGAGGGATGCAGTGGTGCCTCCAATGCTGCCTGGAGAAGTGGTGGATGCCCCATCCCTGAAAATATTCAAGACCAGTTCAGGCAGGACTCTGAGCCTGATGTAGTTGAAGATGTCCCTGCCCATGGCAGAGATGTTGGACTAGATGACCTTTAAAGATTCCTTCCAACCTGCAATTCTGTGATTCTGTGGTTCCCAGGAGCTCTCTGTTTCCCATAAAGCTAATTTGGGTGAAAGCCAGGGAAACATCAAGCTAGGATTGTGTGTGCCCAGATATGCTCAGTGGGGAGAAGCAGTCTCCTAGGAGAAGGATGAGGTTTTTGGGAAGGAAACATCCCATCTCCCTCAACTCAGCAGGCTGGGAGAGATTGGATTTAGCATCTCATTATTGCAGTTGCATTCAGGAGATGAGGCTGTTTTACTTTATTTTGATATTAAACACATTCTTTAAAGAAGTGTCAGCCCATAGACTGTCACTTTTATAGTTAAAAAATTGTAGCTGCTTGCCTGGGGTGTATTTGAGAACAGCAAGGAAGAGACTGTATTAGATTAATAAGTGAAGGTTTAATTAATTGTCATTATTTGCATAATAGTGTCCTCTAATTAATAGGTAATGGGCAGCCTCTGAATTAATGCACAAGTGGGGTCTCCAGTGATGCCATCAGAGGAGGGTTTTATTGCTGGGAAGTGCAGTTTTGCTTTGTCGTTTTAGTAAATATAGTAACTATAGTGAGAGCCAAAGGGTGTCTGTGACAGTGTGTGCTGTGCCTGGGGTGGCAGGGTCTTTTAGGGACAGCAGGCATCTTCCCTAAATGCATCAGACCTGGAATGCAACCAGGGTTTTGTTCAAGTCTGTTGCTGGCCTACTGCAAGCAGAGGCCAGGCAAGAAGCTGTCCTTGTGTTTTATTCTGTCCTCAGTAGCTTGGAAAGTGCTTGCTTGTATGGTGGCCATGGTTTTTCCTCTTTTTGGTGTCTAAAAATCCTTCGTGCTGCCCTTTGGTGTCCCTTCTCCAGCTGGTGGGTTCTTTTCTGCTGGTCTACAGGCACATGAATGGTTCCTGTCACAGATACGTGCTGGAGATCTCTCTCTCCATCTCTATTTCTCCCTTCTTTTTTATGCTTTGATTGTGACCGTGTTTGTGGTAAGTGGAGTGGGTTGACGTGGAATGACTTAAGATGCAGAGATTGGTGTAAAGCAAAACTTGGTGTTAAATTTGGGGCTGGAAAAGAGATAGAAGATGGGAGGCCAGACTCTGCTCTGTAGATATGTCCTGGCAGCAGGTGGGATTCCAGGCTGAGAGAATGCAGGATGCTATCAGCATCCTGAAGAGTTCACCATGTGAGAGGAGACAGGCAGAGGGATGCAGGTGTGGCAGAACACTGTGGAGACAGTGGGGCATAGATCCAGGACAGCTGTTTCTTCATTTTCCTATCAAACCACCCTAGACCTGTCCCACCTTAATTTTACAGTATATTTTATCCCTTGCCAGTCTAGTGATTAAAACACTCTTCACTGCATCCTAATGTGAACTTAGACATTGGCATGGGTTTCCCAGAGAAGCTGAGGCTGCCCCTGGGTCCCTGGAAGTGTCCAGCCCAAACCATTCTGTGATGTTACTTCCTGCAGTGATAATTGTGCTGCTTTCAGAGAGATGGGTGTGGATGGGGCTTTGGCTCTTGTGTTGGAATTTGCACCTGCTCGTGCCAGCAGAGAGCTGATTTAATTTTCTTTCAGTTAATCCACCCCCTATCCTCAAATGAAAACTTCAGTTATGTACCCAGGGAGTTTTTTTCCTCTCGTTTTCCATTGAACTCTTGTGAGATGCCATGATCTTTGAGTGAGTGATGGTTATAGGCTCTGTCAGAGGAGAAGCATCATTCTGACACACAGCAAGTATTTTGGAAATAAACAAGGGAAAAAAAAAAAAAAGTAGAAAAAAAGAGACCAGGTTGTGGAAGTAAAGAATGTGTATTTTTGTTGCTTCTGTGGTTGCAAACAATCTCTCCTCACCAAAGGCAGCTCTTCAAGAGAGGAAGCACAATTTGGCTAAAATTGCTAGAATGAGGTCATAAAATTATACTCCATGAATGGTCCTGTTATTCACACAGGATAGTTGTTTGGATGGAAATTGCTGAAGACCTTTCACTGGTACAGTGGGGAAAAGAGAGAGATTTCATGAGCCTCCCACAGTTGAGCTGCTGAGGGGATTAATACTGATGTAACAGCCAAATACTCTGTTAGAGACCATTTGTACTCTACTGTACTCCAGGGGCTGTTGCTCCTTGGATGTGATCTTGAGCAGAGCTCATCAGATACTGCTTGGGAGAAAGTGCATTTGTGTTATTCCTTAAATATCTAGGTGTATCCAGGACCCCCTTTGCCAAAGCCTGGAGCTCTTCCTTGCCATTACTCCTTTAAGGGTGCCACTGCTCATGCATGGGGTGTTTCTGGATGTGGGATTGGTGGGAGAAATCCCCTTGTGCTGTAGGATGCAGGGGGTACTCCCCTCAGCTGGAATGACAGAGAACTTCTACACGAGCAAAATAGTTACCGAAATTATCTGCTGTGCCAATCAACAAGGCCAGGGCTTCTTCTTGCAGAAAAGAGTCAAGGAGCCTTTAGTGCATCTTGCCTGGAAGAGTGCATGTGGATCAAGCCTTCGATATGCCACCTTAGTGCAGTGGTCCAGTGCTAACACACCTGGCGTGCTCAAGAGGATGTCCTTCATGCACTTGGTTTTCAGCTGGAGGATTCAAGTTGGTGAGGAGCCCAGATCCATACCAGCAGGTTTTTAGTTTAGGAGTCCAGAGAAAAGGAACAGCCTCTTTAGGAATATTAAACTGATAGAGGGCAGGCTCACATTAGATATTAGGAAGGAATTGGTGGCTGTGAGGCTGAGGAGGCCCTGTCACAGATTGCCCAAAGCAGCTGTGGCTGCCCCTGGATCCCTGGAAGTGTCCAAGGCCAGGCTGGACAGGGCTGGGAGCAAGTGGAAGGTGTTCCTGCCCATGGCAGGAGGTGGAACTGCATGGGCTTTTAGGTCCCTTCCAACACAAATCATTTTAGGATTCCCAGAAGCCCTGTATTTCTCATAAGATTGCTTTTTAATTTTTTTTGTAGTTCAGCAGATGAAGAGCCAACTTCATTTAATAAGGGATATTGGCTGAGCTTCAGGGCATGGATTAAATACAGCAGTGTGTGGGGAATGGAGAAAAGGCTGAATGTGAAGAGGCTGGTTCTTCTGTCCCTAACCTCAAAAAAAGCAAGAGGCAAAGGGATCCAGAGAAAGGACAACAGGAGAGAAAAGCAAAATATAGATCTTTCTCTTTATTTTCTTTTTTCCTTTTTTTTTTTTTTTCTCTACTGCATTAGTTCTTTTTTCTGCAGGTGTCTTACAAAAGCAGTGTTTTGTCATCTTCTGTATTTCATACCTCCTGTGTCCGTGCCAGGATACCTGCTTTTATATGGTGGACAATGGGAGTGCAGCTGGCACTGAGCCGAAGCCTGAGCTGTTCTGTACCTCATGTGGATTTGAGTTCAAATAAATAGTTTAACTCACTCAAGGAGTGAATCAGAAGAAGGAGCTCAAGCCTCTAGCCTACAAGCACCGTGCTGTGCAAGCAAGGTGTATAAACATGTAAGTTTTTCTTCAGTGTGCAGTTTGATGTGAGGCTTGTGCTGGAGCAGAGCTGGTGTTTCAGATCCACCATAGCCCTGCTCAGGAGAGTGCAAGGACATTTTGGTTTAGACCTGGTATTATAGACATCCAGGAGAGTGGAAGTTTGTTGTCTATGCTGCTCTCAGATCTGTCTTTGGTGCTAAGTCCTTTCAATATGTGTAAAACACAGTTTTAAGAAGTAAAAATAAGGAAAGCATCCCCTGGAGCCTCCACAGCAAAGTGGAGATAATATGCTGATCCTGTGTTAAGATTTTTTGCTGTTGGAAGAAGGTTGGTGCCCTGCTGGTGATGGCTAGGGACAAATTCTCCTGGCCTGGACTGACTTTGGTCCCTCAGTCACCCAGTGAGGTCACACCACCATGGTGATGGAATTAAGCCTAGTGGTGCAAGTTTCCCTTAGCCCTTGTCTATCCAAGCTGGATTGGAACCACTGAGTGTGACCAGGTGGAGTGGTTTTAGTTTTCAACTAAAGGTTGAGAGATTAGACATTGATGAGAGGTTAATAGACATTGGGAAGGAATTCTTGGCTGTCAGGGTGGGGAGGCCCTGGCACAGGTTTCTCAGAGAAGCTGTGGTTGCCCCATCCCTGGAAGTGTCCAAGGCCAGCTGGATGAGGCCTGGAGCAACCTGACCTACTGGTTATCATTCCCATGGTGGTTGGCACTGGAACAAAATGATCTTTAAAGACCCTTCCAACCCAAACCCTTCTGTCATTCTGAGTGGCATCTTCTAGAAACGCAGCTGCAGGAGAGCTCCACTGGGTTGGACAGCCCAGGTTCCTGGTGAGCTCTGCAGCTGCTCTGGGGTCTCTTCTGTGTCCCACCAGCAGCCCCTTGGAAAGCCAGAAGCGGTGTGACCACTGTGTCCCCAGAAGTCTTCACCAAGGCCTCAGGTGATGAATGTGCTTGTCTGCATGAGTATTGCTCATCTGAGGAGGGGCTGTGGGACGATACCCTTGGTTGTCATTGCTGGCTGCTTTTGTCAAGCCTCCAAAGCCTTGCAAATCACTCAAGGCGTGACACGGTCGTCTGTGTATGAGGTGAGATCTACTCAGAAATTGTTTTTATTATGTGTTGGTGATAGAAGATAAATAATGTTCCCTCTGGCTTGTGCACGGGGAGATGGTTTTCTCCCGTGCCTTCAAATGAGGTGATTAATAACAACCATTAATCCCCATGAATGACAGCAGTATATTAGGAGCAAAACACATGTTAAAATAATTTGAGAGGCTGTTGTTGGGTCATAGGCTAACTCATTCTCTTCTTATATATTTTCGTAAGGTGTAAATATTTCTGGGCTAGAGATGTTGGCCGGAGATCAAGTTTTGGGTATCAGCGTCACTGTCTGGACCAAAACTGAACTGAACTTCCAGTGTAAGTTAATTAAAGTAGATTTAGATTGGATATTAGGAAGAAATTTCATAATGTGAGTGTGGTGAGGCCCTGGCACAGGTTTTGCAGAGCAGCTGTGGCTGCCCCTGGATCCCTGGAAAGGCCAGGTTGGACAGGGCTGGGAGCAACCTGGGACAGTGGAAGGAGTCCCTGCCCTTGGCAGGGGGTGGAAGGAGATGAGCTTTAAGGCTTATTCCAATCTAAACCATTCTGGGATTCTGTGGATTCAAAAGTTGGATTTCAGAAAGCCTGAACTGTTCATAAGCTTAAATTGAATTTGGCAACTGGATATGTTGAAAATCCCCAGGGGGAGCTAATTTATTTTTAATGTCCAGGCATTTCAAGTGAAATGTCAGAATGAAATGTGTCATTTTGGAAATGCCAAAACATTTTCTTTTTGACAGCTTCTCAATGAAGCTTTTCAACTTTTTGTTTGGGAATTACCATTAACAGTTAAAAGGAGGAGAGATTAAACAAGACTTGGTAGTAGTGGACTAAGACATTTAGTTTTGATTCAAACAAAATGTAAAGGAGTGCTGAGCTTTTCTCTTTTTTTTCTTGTTCTGTCTCTGAGCCTCTTTCACTTTCCCCCAGATCTGTTTCTCATTGACTCAAAACATTTTCCTCCTGCTTTTAATACAAGTAGGACATGTCATTAGATTAAAAAAAAAAAAAAATTATTTACCTCTTCTAGCTCCTGGAACGCCCTGGTTTGGAATTTGTGAAAATGACTGATGGAAAACTCGTGCAGGAACATGTAAAACAGCCCATGATGTGTGGTGATCCTAAATTCAGAATTTCATGGCAGGGCTGTAGGGCTGCCCCTGGTGCCCAGGGCAGCATCCCAGCCCTTGCTGGCCATCCTGGGCTTCACAGTAAAGCAGGTGAAGTCCTGATGAATCCACTGGCAGGAGTTATTGGGGCATCATCCCAGGGCTGGAGGAGGTGATGAGACACCTTGGGGTGTTGGCACCACAGCTTGGGGAGCCTTGTCCTGACTGAGCCCACCAAGCACAGAGAGGTGGTGGATTCCCTGTCTTTGAAAGCATCAAATGCCAGGCTGGACAGGGCTTGGAGCAGCCTGGGAAAGTGAAGATGTCCCTGCCCATGGCAGGGGGTGAAACAGGATGATCCCTTCCAACCCAAACCGTTCTATAATTTTACAATCCTGAGCTACTGCACTGCCTGCTCTCCCTCAGCGCCATCTTCCCACCCTCCTAAAAGCAAAGCCTGTGATTTTTTTTCAGGTCAGTGCCCCTTTTTTTTTTTATTTTGGAGGGTAAGCTCAGCAGACATCTCAGTGATGCAAGATGTTTTCCTTTGTGGGGCTCGTTGCCGCGCGTCTGGCGGCGGAGTGACATCATTCCCACGCCGGGGTCTGCAGTGAGCCATTGATCTTGATGTACCCTCTTTGCAGGCAGTAATGTGTGTTCTTTCCTTAGCATTTTGGGCAGGAGATGCATCATGCTGCCTGCTGGAGCCTGGGGAGGAGCATCGTCAAAATGAGGGATGCCAGAGGCTTAATTGGTCTTTGAGGATCAGCCCCCAGCTCGTTTCTGTCTTTGGCTCCTTTCCACTGTAGTTGTTCCCCCGGGTATGAAGAATTGGTATGAAAAAAGAGTTTTCCATCGCAGTGAGTCTCAACTAATTTTATTCTGTGTTCTGGAGGAAATTCTGTGATATTCAATAGGCAGGAAACAGATCAAATTGGAGGGAAAAAAAAATAAAAGAAATCACAAGGTTGTCCAGAAATTAGTCTGAAAAAGCTGCTGATGTTTCAGACCAGAACATGAAATCCTTTACACCTTGCTCCCCTTCTTGAACCATACCTCAGCAGTTTGGGGGCTGTAATTCTCTGCTGTGTTATCATTTGCTCCCACGAGGCAGAGAGCAGCTCTCTCATGCCAAAACACTGTCAGGTTTTTAGCAAGGGCAATGCCACCAAACAGAGGAGCTGAGCACACTGGAGGTCAGGGCTGGACATGTTGACTTCCTTTACCCCAATTAACAGGCTGAGCTTCCAAATGCAGCCCAAAAACAAGTGTGTGGTGGTGGGGGGGAAGGCAGAGAGAGTTGGGACTCATGGAAGGGTGAGTGTTCCCTCTGGAATTGCTGGAGGATTCCTGTGCCCACTGGGCATTGGGAGCTGTCAGCACCGCGGCGGGTGGGATGGAGATCCCAAACCTCTGGAGGGACGTTCTGCACAGTGTGGATATCCTGTAGCTGTCATCCACATCCGAGGTTTGGGAAGAGCTGTGTGCAGGGGACAGCAGCAGCCTCGTAGCTTTTGTTTCTTTAATTGCTAACAGCAAGGCACTGCTGTTCTCTGGAGGAGAGGGGAGATACTTGGGTTTATATTGGCTCTTCTCCCATTACTTTTACCTGGCTTGCTTCAGTCTCTGCTGCTGAGATCTGGAGGATTTTCGTGCTGTTAAAATAGATTTAGCCAGTACCAAAGCAAGGGATTTTTTTTTTTTTAAAGCTTATTTAGCTGCGAGACAGCAATAGGGAAATGTCACCAAACATTTGCTTGGTTCTGCCGTCAGGTTGGTGTAGCAGGGCTTTCAGATGGCTTGCCCATATGTGGGGAAAACACATTTTCTGTTACTCATACTGCAAGCAGCTGTGTCTGGAAAAGGCAACCTGCAGCTCCCTTTGCTACAGGGCGCAAGGCAAAATTGATTTTCTGTGGCAGTGGCAAACTTTGGATGGGATCGAGAAGTTTTTTGGGTAGCTGATGGTGTAAAAGTATTCCTGCTCTGCATGCTGGCTGTTGTTTTGCTTTAGCTACTGTGGCCCTAATGCTAAGACAAGTCTGAATTGTCACCCTTGGGCTATTTTGTGCAGGTCCCTCCTGCACCAGGGTTTGCAACTGGTTGTTGGTGGAGATGTCTCCACTTTGCACAGTGGGAAAGGATATCAGAACCCTGGAATGATTTAGATTGGAAGGGATCCAAAGATCAATTTAAAGCCTATCTTGTCCCATCTCCTACCATGAACAGGGACACCTTCCACTGTCCCAGGCTGCTCCCAGCCCTGTCCAGCCTGGCCTGGGACACTGCCAGGGATCCAGGGGCAGCCACAGCTGCTCTGGGCACCCTGTGCCAGGGCCTCCCCACC
The DNA here is from genome assembly GCF_009819655.1 of Sylvia atricapilla. NCBI lineage: Eukaryota > Metazoa > Chordata > Aves > Passeriformes > Sylviidae > Sylvia > Sylvia atricapilla. The sequence goes on along the minus strand of NC_089174.1, from coordinate 87,023,845 downwards.
CTCACAGCCACCAATTCCTTCCCCAGATCCCAGCTGGCCCTGCCCTCTGGCCCTGGGAAGCCATTCCCTGTGTCCTGTCCCTGCAGGCCTTGTCCCCAGCCCCTCTGCAGCTCTCCTGGAGCCCCTTGAGGCCCTGGCAGGGGCTGGGAGCTCTCCCTGGAGCTTCTCTTGTGCAGCTGAAGAGCCCCAGGTGTCCCAGGCTGGCTCCAGAGCAGAGGGGCTCCAGCCCTGGCAGCATCTCCGTGGCCTCCTCTGGACTGGCTGCAGCAGCTCCATGTCTTTCCTGTGCTGAGAACCCCAGAGCTCCACGTGGGACTCCAGATGGGGTTGTACCAGAGCAGAGGGACAGAGTCCTCTCCCTTGACCTGCTGTTCAATATTTCTTCAGATGTCCTCTGGGGCAGTGGGTTGACCCTGTCTGGATTTCAGGTACCCATCAAAGCATTTCTCTCACTCCCCTCCACAGCTGGACTGGGGAGAGAAAATATAGTGAAGAAATCATGATTTGAGATAAGAACCATGAGATATCCCTCACCAAATACCTTCGTGGGCAAAACAGATTCAGCTTGGGAATATTATTTGAATTGATTAACAACAAAATCAGAGCAGGGTAATGAGAAGTAAAAACAAACCTTAAATCACTTTCTCTCCATCCCACCCTCTTCTCCCAGTGGCACAGGGAGACAGGGAATGAGGGTTATGGTAAGTTCATCACATGATGGTCCTGCAAATGCTTAGGGAGAGGAATTGGAGTCCTTCCCTGCCCCAGCATGTGCTTCCCTCTCTGCAGGCTTTTAGTGGGATCACAGCCTCTCTCAGGCATCCCCCTGCTCTGGTGTGGGCTCCTCCAGGGGCTGCAGGTGTATCTCTGCATTCCTGGTGCCCTCCACGGGCTGCAGGGCACAGGGCTGCCCCACAGGTTGAAGGGGAATCTCAGCTCTGGCACCTGGAGCAGCTCCTGCACCTCCTTCTCCACTGCCCTTGGTGTCTGCAGTTGTTCCTTTCCCATGTTCTCCCTCAGCTCTTCAGTGGCCACAATGAAAACTGGGCAATGGCTTTTTTCTTCCTAAATCCATTATCCCAGAGACATCATCATTCCTGACGGGCTTGGTCTTGGGGTCTGTCCTGGAGCTGGCTGGCATTGGCTCTGCTGGACGTGGGGGAAGCTCCTGGCAGCTTCTCACAGAAGCCACCCCTGCAACTGCCAAAGCCTGGCCACACAAACCAAATAAATCCGGGTGAGAGCATTTTCCACCCACACGCTCACAGGCAGGTGTGAAGCCCTCATGGACACTGGGATCTCCCATCCATCAGCTTGTGCACCAAGTTGGTGTCTTCAGGGTGGTCAGGGCTTGCTCTTGCAACCTGTGCCATAGTTATCCTTCTCCAAACCTAGCAGGATCTGTGCCCAAGGACCACATGCTTGTCTGGCTGGAAAAAAAACAACCAAACAAACAACCCACTCTTGAGCCTATTTAGGGTGCCCGTGGTTTATTTTTTTTTTCTTTATACAGTGCAAATGGTGAGTGTCTGTGTGGCAATACAAAGCAGGAAGAGAAATGCTGCTAAGTGCTGATTACTTCTTCATGTGGGCACAGCAAGGGTTCACTCAGAGGTCTGGGGAGAATGGTGTTTTTGTTATTCTGTGAATGGCTGCTCTCAAAGGTGGTAATTTGAATTTCTCTAGTCCCTAATATATATATTACATATATGTTTTATATATATGTATGTATTTATTAGCCTGGATAGATCTAGTGGTGAGGCTCTGGCTCACACACCCCCTGTCCCTTGTTAGCAGGATGCTTCTGTTATCTTTTGAGATGAAAGGTGCCCCAGAAATGTAAACCACCGGTGAACTGTGCTCCTTTTAATGTAAAATAGTAATAATAAATACTGTCCTGCTGTTCCCCTCATCCCTTGTCGTCACAAAGCACTCCATAAATTGCACTCCAGCCCCTCGCATTCCAGCTGCTATGCGTACCGAGGCACAGCCGTGCGTGGGAATAAAAGAAATACTACCTTTGGGGTCACTGCTGATGTTACCCACAGGTTAATGTGAGTGGTTTGTATTTCCCTTCACTCCCCCTTAATCCAGTCTCTGATCCATGTTGATCTGGAGGCTGAGTTCAGCCTGCAGCAGTTTATGCCTTTATCTCAGTTGAGTCCTGATACCAGCTGGCACAGTGGCTGTCTCGCATCCCTCTGGCTGGGCAGAGTCAGTGACTTGGTCTCTGCTCACCAGGCAGTAGACTGAGGCTCAGAGGAATCCTGGGTGTTTACCTGTCCTACAAATGGGGCAAGGTTGTGCTTTTGACGGCCTGGCTTTGCCGTCTTTTCCCATGGATTTAAAACTGCCGCCTGGCACGCTGCGATGCCCTGGTTTCCCTTTGGCAGGCAGTGTTCCTCTCCTCCTGGGATTGGGTCTTTGCTCATGGAGGAGAGTCTCAGCCATGCCTGTATCCTGTTTTCCTTCTGTCAGCCACACCTCCTTCCCATCCAGCGTCCACTCAGAGGAGTGAGTGTTTTGGAAGGAGGGATGAGTGTGCCTGAGCTCTGCAATGTCTCCATGGGGAGCTCCTGGCTCCTCAGAACATCCTCTAGCTCCCTGACTGTCCTTCCTTCCTCATCCTCATGCTTTTTGGCCGGGGAGAGAACATCAGCCAGCAAGTCAGATGCTGTCCCAGCCCACGCATGGCAGTGGAAATTCTCCCAGTGAAATTAATTTTTGAATTTCGTTACACATACAAAACGCTTTCCTAGCGATGAACCAAATTTATCTTTGGAATCGTAAATTGGTTTGTGGAGGCCATCTAGTCTGCTTGTGATGGGCAGGGACATCTTCCATTAGACCAGGATGTTCAGACCTCCATCCCACCAGGACTTGAATGTTTCCAGGGATGGCACAGCCACCTTCTTTGGGGTCTTCTTTGTCCTCCAAAACTGGAAGGCTAAAGATTTAGTTGATGCTCAGCTGCAGACTGGCCTCCACACTCATTTGCTGGGGCTCAGGCATATCCAAATTACCCAAATTCAGACTGAGTTCCCGTGATCTGGTCGCAGCCTGGGGGACGATAACCCCCATCACAAAGGTCCAATCCAGCAGCCTGGGTTATTTTAAAGCAGGTAAGTGGAAGAGCCCACTGAGATAAATGCTCAGGTAATCACACAGGTCCAAACTGTGAAACCACCTTATGTCATCAAAGCAATTTGAAAATCAATTTGATGTCTGGCAGGGAGGCAGACACGTCGGGTCCCTTCGGCGTTCATTAGCATTCAGGTGGCAGCACTCTGCCAAAGCTGCTTTTTCTGGAAAAGCTATTGAAAAAAAAAATTAAAGGAGGGGGAAAAATTAAAATTAGGCATTAACCATAATTTCTTCTCATTAAAGGTAACAACAGCCCCAGCACCAGTCTGGAATGGGGCTGGTTGATGGGTTTTTAAGACGAGGAAACAGACTGCACACCACAGAAGTGAAGTGATGATCAAATAAGGAAGCAAATGAGGCTCCCCCCTCGTTTTTAACAAAGGCAGGAGCGGGGCCAGTGGCAGAGTGGTTTAACTGAGCAGTTAGAAAATTGGAGGTCAAAGCCTGACATGGCTATTGATGAATTGAGGGTGTTGGAAGAAGAGTAGCAGACATCACGAGTGGGCTGTAGGGACTGAAACATGAAGCAAGATTAAAAGAAGTTAAGTACCTGGAGGTGGTGTGGCTGTGCAGCAGTGAGGTGAACCATAATTACAGTCACCACATGCTGCAGACTGGAGAGAGACCAAGGGAGAGAGGATCAGAGTGGGGTAAGGCAGAGGAAGGGGGGAAAAAGATTCAGGGCTTTGAATCTGTGTGTTCCAGATGTGTTTGGGCAGGTTGTGGGGTGCAACACCTGCTGGTCACCTCTTTTTTTTCCATCTCCTCCTGAGTTTATTCTAGTTCATATCTTGACGTTTCCCATATGTTTCCCAGGTCATTAATGAAGGGCTGGATTGTGCTCTGCTGGCTGAGGATGAGACTAAGGCAGCCTCCTGTAAAGCATCCTCATGGACATTGGGCTCAATGCTTGAAGAAGCAAACCCTTTGAAGCTCTGGCCTGGTGATTCATACCTTGTGGGATACACTGGGCAGAGTGCTGAGATGGAGCTGGCTTGGGGCTAGTAGCATCTCTCAGGAAGGAATTCCTGCCTGGTATTGTCAGGTGTCAGACTCCCATTGCAGCTTTTCTTGCAGTGGTGTCACTTAGTTGCTCTCACTTGATGAGGTCTCTTGTTTTCGTGAGGACTTTATGAGGTTCATATATTCCTGTCATCATGCCTCCCTTTGAAACTAGAGTGGAGATGATGCCCTGGGCAGGTGATGTACTGAAAATTGTAGGTGCAGAGACTTGCATGTATTTTTTTATTAAGCTTTCTGGTTTACAAAGGCAAGCTCTAAATGAATCCTTAACGACTGCGACGGCAAAATTATCTCCATGAATCCAAGCATAGCAGCACCTCCCTGAGTCTCCAGGTAGCCTGAGACAGTAAAATAATGAGTGAGCACTTCTGCTTCTTACCAGATGCTTCTTCAGGGAGTTCAGCTGGGTGACTTTGCCTTCATTGGTCTTGACTAATTTTTCCTCTGATGATTATTTTGGTGTCTTAAGTGACAGAGGGAATGGACTAAGGGATGGCACAGGGTGGTAACTAGGTGAGCTTTAAGGTTTCTTCCAACCCAGAGAGTTTTCTGATTCTATGGTTCTAAATCTCCCAAAGCCTGCTAGCACCATACTTCTCCATGTTTTCACTGACTGCATGATCAATTAACTGATTGAAGCTGTGTTTGCATGTAACATCTTTCATCTGGCTTCTCAACAAATCTGACACCTGGCTCCTTCTCTGTCTCATCAGTAATTCTTCAGCCATGAAGTGGGTAAGGGTCAGATTTGTTGGAGGACTAGGAATAATTTGAAGTGCCTAGATTTCTTCAGAATAAATATCTTGCCAGAGATCCTAGTGACCTGAGTGAGGAAACATTTTCAGTGATAGGAGACACATTAGTGATGGTAGAGCCATGCCATGTGGTTGCCACCCAACTGCAGATGGGTGGATGCTTTTAAACAAATTAATCCTGAGGGCGCCTGCAATCTCTATGCAGCCAGAGACTCCTGGGATAAATCCTGGACCTAATTCCGAGCTGTCTGGCATCTCATGTAGTCATCCAGCTTTGGCAGAGCAGGGACAGGGAGCAGCCTCACTGGTGTTTGACTGCAAGGCACTGAGGGACTGGACCTTTTGCATGTGTCTGAGCTGGGCAGACGCGAGTCTTGAGTCAAATTAAAACACACAGCAACTTGTGAGTTCATTAGACATGACTAAGGGCTGCTTGGGTTAATGGAAAAGTTGAGCAGAGCTTAATTGTTCCTGCATGAAGAGCACATGGAGGAGCTGTGGAGGCCATCAGAGGGGATGTGTGTAAGGTGTCACTTGGGTGCCTGTAGGGTGGGAGGGAGTAGATAAGCCAGCATCACAATTTAAAACTAAGACTCAGAAGCTTTTATTGTTAGGGCTGTTGGTGCCAGAGCAGCTGTGGCAGGGAGCTGGCCTGGGATGCTGTGGTTCAAATTTTTTATTTTATTTTTTTTTTAACACATTTGTTTTATATGAGGAGGGCTTTTGTGCCAAATGAGATACCACGTGCTGGTGACAGTCTTGCTGTGTGCCATGTGGCTGGCGCAGAGCCCACGTGTAAGTGCTGATGGGTGGGAGGTTGTCTTGTCAGCTGAGTGCTGCTGGACACATGGACTGAGCCACAGGTCTGCCATGGAAGTTGGGCAGTGACATAGAGAGGGTCAAGAACTTCCTTCCTGCAGTGGTTTCTCAATGTCCTCTCCAGCCACCCTGGAATCTTACAACAGTTTATGCTGGAAGGGATCCTAAGGATCACCTAGTTCCACGCCCCTGCCATATGTAGGGACACCTGCCACTAGACCAGGTTGCAGTGACAGTGCCCAAGGATGAAAGGTGAGGGGTGAGCAGCCTTCAAATCTCCCAGCAAAGCCTCTTCCCTCCTCCCCAACCACTCCATCCCATGAACAGATGTGTTTGTGCCTCTCAACTTTCTATTACTTAAACCCCTGGTCTCCGTGACCAGCCTCACCTCCTTGCTTGCACGTCACTTGCTGATTTGTTTTGCAGCTATTTGGGAAGGTGGGAGAAGAGGCAAAGAAGAGAGAAAGGATTGGGAAAGGCATCACAGTTGTTAGAGTGAGTGGTCAGATCCCTGCTGTTGCTCCCAGAGGAGACAGGGACACCCAGCCAGCATCCACACCCCTCCATCACAGCTTTGAGGACACAAGCAGAGTTTACTAAGTGTTACATCAGCACAGGAAAACATACTTGATGTAGAAACATCATGAGGAGAAATAAAATTTTTATACGTCTTGTCTTTCCCTTTCTCCCTCTTTTACGCCTCGGTAGCACACACTGAAGTTGTCTGGGTGGATCTGATCTCAGCTCTTGGGTCATTTTATGACTGTTCCTGCTGTTTTCATGGGAGTCAAGTGATTTATGTGCATCTTTGCAGATCTGGGCCTTTAGCTAATATCGAAGTGCACACCCACGCATGCCACTATGGCAACATCTAATAACCCCAGCGTAGAAAAATATTTCCTTTTCATTGTAGCAGTTAAGCTGGAATTTCTGAGAGCACTTCTGGCATGAAGTGCTGAACTCCCACCCAGGTAAATAAGAGTTGAGCGTGTTATTCTTTCCAATTCTCTTTTTGAAGAACTCCTTGGAGCGTGTCTCTGCTGATGGTAGATTGTGTGGGGAGAGGAGGCAGCTGGAGCCTGGGTGGCTTCCTCACAGCCATTCTCACTCATTTGGAGCATTTAGGCATTACCCCAGAGCTTATGTGCTCACCATCTTGCCAGTGCTGTGCAGAGCAGGGTGGTGCTGGATGAGGATGCTGAGATCTGTCCCTAGCTTTCCTTGATAAGTGACTCCTAGCCCTCCATAAACTGACTGCAGGACTGGAACTCTCTTTTGGCAGCTCTGGCTCCTAACCCTGCTGCCTTCAAGGGCTGTGCCTTCCCCTAGAAGAGGTTTGCACTGTGGTGATGATGGTGAGGTCTCTTCTGGTCCTAGGCTGGGCTCCTGGTCCTCAGCAATCAGGTGCCAGATGCTCAGTGTGCTCCAGCGTGCTGGTTTTGGGTGCTGGTACCAGGATTTAAGATCTAGCAGAAGTATTTGGCCCCCAGAATGTTGCCTCTCTCTGGGTCACACTGGGAGATGTTATGTGTGGATACCCAGGGGAGATCCCTGAAGGTGCTTTGAAGCTGGGGGAAGAGAGGGGAGGAATTAAATAAAAATAAGAATGTTTGTCCCCCCTGGCCAGCAAAGTGGGATTAATGAAATTCTGCAGAGGGTAGAAGGAGGGCAGAGGGAGGGCAAGGACACAGTCAGCAAAAACAGATCTGGATGGCTGTAAGATAAATATGGAGGAAGCTGGAGACACTGCCCTGCAGAATTAGCTCGACACTGACAATATTTGAAGCCCCCCACGGCCTCAAAGGCCCTCATTCAGTACCCATTTTGTTTCAACAATTAGAAAGGCAAAAGAGCATCTGTCATGCAAATTGTATGGTAGGACAGATGCCCAGTGTGAGGTCCTGCACTGGCAACCAGTGGTTCACAATAAACAAACAAAAATGGTCCCCTTCAGTCAAGAGATCTGCTGTTGGGTTGTCTCCAAATGCCTGTACATTGACAGAGGAAGGTTTTTTTCCTCAGGGTGTCCCTCCAGAGCTGGGCTGTGCAGCAAAAAAAAAGCTGCTCTGCTGTGTGCGTCCTGAGTTAATTACCAACTTCTAATCACATCTGGTGTGGCTGTCCAGGCCACGTCCTGTCTGTCACTATGACGTGGTGAAACCTGCTGAAAAAGCTGACCCTGCTCATTGTCCTGGGTTTTCCAGAGCAGCTGTGGCTGTCCCTGGATCCCTGGAAGTGTCCAAGGCCAAGGTTGGATGGGGCTTGGGGCAACTTAGGATAATGGAAGGTGTCCCTGCCCATGGCAGGAGGTTGGACTGGGTCATCCTCAAGGTCCCTCCCAACCCAAACCATTCCATGATCTTCTGTCAAGGAACTCCTGCAAACAGCTCTGGAGTGCTTTGGAGGAGAGTCGTGGGACAGTTTGGGTTGGAGGGAATCTTCAAGATTGTCTTAAGTTTCAATCCCCCCTGTCATGGGCAGGGACATCTTCAAGAACATTAAGTTGCTCAAATGCCCATCCAGCCTGGCTTTGTGTGTTTCCAGGCTGGGATGTGAATCATTTCTCTGGGCAGCTTGTTTCTGAGGATTGATTTGGCATCAGAATTCCAGAGGCTGATCTCATGCCCTTAAGTCCATGATGATGCTGTTTCTTTGCTGCTGGATAAGTGTCAGGTCCTGTTACAGAGTGCAGGAGAAGAAGAGATCCCAGATGGCCTCTCAGTTTGAAATTTAAGATGGAGAGGAAAACCAGCTTTTCATTCCTACCTACTCATCTCATTTAGGGGTTGATGCAGTTGTGGGAACAGCCCCACAACAGAATCTTGCCTTTATTCAGGGCACCTCCCTGTCTCCTGCTGACAATGCCTGCTCACAGAGTGTCTGAGGAGAAATATTTTCCGAATCTTCTTAAAATACGTGATAAAAACAGACTTTGGGGTCAATACTGCTGAAGCATCAGTCACAGGGAGCGCTGCTGGAAGTGGAAGCAGGATTTCATGGGAGAGCTTTAGTCCAAGGCAGGGTGGACCCAGTGGTGGCTCCCATCTGGAGCATGTGGATCCTCATGGAGGGTCTCGTGGGTTGTTCTCCTCTCAGAGGTTAGGACTGTTGAGGGAGCAACCCTTCTGATGGAATAAAGAGAAAACAAGCAGTTGACTCTCCAAACAAGTTCTGTAGGCGCTTGCTTGGAAAGCAAAGGATTGATTTCTCCTCTTGAGGGCTTTCAGATGCTCCTCCGTGCCTGGCAGTTTAAAGGAAAACGCTGAGAAAGATGAAATTTCCTATTCACTTCACCCTCTGAAGCTCGAGGAAGGTCAGTGGCATCTCCTGCAGTGGCGAGATGGACTCATTTCCCTTTCCCCCACCCCAGACAGCCCCGTTCTGCAGGCCCTGCTGTCACGGTACAGCTGTGCCGAGCGGCAAAGTGCAGATGCTCTTTTTTTTTTATTATTTTTTTTTAATTTTTTTACGAGCTGGCCGAGCCTTCTGCCATCCCCCAGCTTTGGCAGAGGAGGCTGCAGCAAGGCATCTGCCGGAGTGCCCGGGGGACTGGCAGGGCATGAAAGGGAAACTGCCCAGCCAGGCGGGAGGCACTGGGGTGGCTCGGGATGGATGCGAGCTGGGGAGGAGCTGGGACCAGATCCCATTATTTTTTTTATTTTTATTATTTTTTTTTTAATTTTTTTTTTTTTTCTTTTTTCCTCTTCTTCCCCCAACCCTCCTACCCCCGGTGTCTGTTTGTGTTGGATGTCCCGGCAAATCGTGCCCTCTGCAGATGGGCTCTGACCTTGGCTGCCACCCAGGCTGGCTCTGCTGGGGTAGGTAGGGGTGGGATGGATTCACATTTGAGACCAGCTCGGCCCGTGGAGCATTTTCTAAATATGAGGTCCGATTTATGCCTGGTAACTACCTTTTTCCACTGTAAGAAAAAAAAAAAAAAAGAAAAAAAAAAAGTAATTTATTTTCCCAGGGTTGTGGGAAACTGCACTTACTTGAGCTCGAGGTAACTTCAGCTGAGCTTGTTGAAATCTCTGATCCATCCCAAGGCTCCTGAGTTCAGAAAATAAAAATAAAACAGTGGTAACAGTCCCAGTGTGCCCCATGAAAGACAGAATGGGGCAAATAGCAGGAGTTTGGGGAGTTTTTAATCTTGTAAATGGATGTGCTTGATGGAAAATAAATGCACTACAACTTTAAGACTTTGCCTGCAGCTAAATATAAGGGTGTGCTGGCTCCACCCTGCTGCTCTGTTAGGGATACAGGCATTTATTTTTCTGGGGTGGGTTTCTGCTTTATTTTTTTCCCTTCTCTTTTATTGTTTTTATTTTTTTTTTTTTTTATGTGTGTGTGTGTGTGTGTGAATCTCTACCATGAAATAACCGACAGTTTAAGAGTGGTCCTGGAGCGTGCAGGAGAGCTACCTGCTAACATTCTCCCCGTGGAAAGTTAAAGAACTGGGGCTTGACCAAATTTCAACTTTCATGTAAGTGCTGTGTGCTGTTGTCCGACGGGGAGATGAGGATGGCAGGGATGAAGTCTTAAGGCAGCAAGTCTGTTTTAACCTGACTTTCCCGAGCCCACGACCTGCTTGGTGTTAAGCCAACAGCCAGGTTAGCCTGGGGAAGCTGAACTTCGTGGCTTGGGGATGGTCAGCCCTGAGGGGATGATTATCCTTTTCCTAATTTTTTTTTTTTTTTTTTTACGTGGATAGTCTGTTGGTGTCGTTAAAACTGAGAGAGAGGTGGTGGCAGGGTGTTTTCAGTCAGCATTTGCTCGGTCTAAACTAAATTTTTCTCTGACTTTCTGTTTTTGAAAGAGAAGACAGTATCTCCATTTTTCTATAATCATCTGCTTATTTTATTAGCTTTTTTTCAAAAGGCTGTATTTCCCCCGATGCCTGGCCACCTGTTTTCTATGAGCTGCTGAAGGTCTGAGCTCTTGTTCTGCGTGTGCAGAGCAGATTTCTTTCAACAAGCCAAAAGAAACGACACAGCTATAGACTAAAAAGGGCAAAAAACCCCACATGCTGTGCTATTTTGGTAGTAGCAAATTATGCGTCCTACAAATTACCATTGGTTATGAACATTGTCCGTCTGTCTGGATGACAATGTCCTGCTTTCAGACCACTGCTAATACGTTTAGAATTAGGATAATACTCATTGAACTCCAAAGTGGCTCCTCTTTTCTTTGCCCTGATTTATTCCTACCAGCAAATGTCACATGCAAGTGGAAGTTTTATGGCTGGATAATTCACAGCCTGTTGGGCATCCTATTAGGCAGGGCTTGGACCTTTAAAAAAAGTGACTCGAGGTTGTTCTTTTAGTGTTGGGGAGGTATCAGTTCTCTAGGTTTTCTTGCTTGCTGACTTTTTTTTTTTTTTTCTTCTTCTTTTCTTAACCTCACCCTTTTTTGTTTACTTTTTGTTCTCCCTTTCTCTTTCCATTTTTGTTTTCTCACCCCCCTTTTCTTTTCCCGCCTTTTCTTTCCCCCTTTCACCCATTTTCTTTTCCTCCTTTCCTTTCCTTCTTTTCTTACCCCTTTTTGTTCCGTTTTGGTGTTTTGCTTTCCATCTTCTCCTCTTCCATCTTCTCCCGCTTTCTCTCCTCTTTCTCTCCCCTCTTTCTTTCTCGACCTGTTCTCCCACATCTTTCTTCTCCCTCTTTCTCCCTCTTTCTCCCTCTTTCTCCCTCTTTCTCCCTCTTTCTCCCTCTTTCTCCCTCTTTCTCCCTCTTTCTCCCTCTTTCTTTCTCCTTCCTCTCTTCTTTTTCTTTCTCTCTTTTTTGCTCTTTCTTTCTTTCTCTTTTTCTGTCTTCTTTCTCTCTTCTTCTTCTCTTTCTTTCTCTGTTCTTTCTTTCTTCTTTTTCTCTCGCTTTTTTCTCCTTTCTCTTCTTTTTCTCTTTCTCTTTTCATTCTCTCTTTCTCTCTCTCTTTTTCGCTCTTTCTCCCTCTTTTTCTTTCTCTCTTTCTCACTTCTTGCTCTCTCTCTCTTCCTCTCCTTTTCTTTCTTTTCTTTCTTTTCTTTCTTTCCTTTCTTTCCTTTCTTTCCTTTCTTTCCTTTCTTTCCTTTCTTTCCTTTCTTTCCTTTCTTTCTTTCCTTTCTTTCCTTTCTCTCTTTCTTTCTCTCTTTCTTTCTCGCTTTTTTCTTTCTCGCTTTTTTCTTTCTCGCTTTTTTCTTTCTCGCTTTTTTCTTTCTCGCTTTTTTCTTTCTCGCTTTCTCCTTTCTCGCTTTCTCCTTTCTCGCTTTCTCCTTTCTTTCTCTCTTTCTCTCCTTTTTCTTTCATTTTCTCTCTGTCACTCCCTCTTTCCTTCCCTCTTCCCCCCCTTCTTTTTGGCTCTCTCTATCTCTTTCTCATTTTTTCCTGTTCTTTCAATTTTCCCTTTATTTTGCTTCCTATTTTACTTTTATTTCTTTTTCTTGTATTTTCTCTTTTCTTTCCAGTGAAGTTGAACTGAGGGCTTGCTTTCCTTTCCATCTGAGTTTCATGAACATCAGCTCTGAAGTACAACCCTGAATCCACAGTGGGGACTGTGGTACTGTAAACACTGTCAGAAATAGATGAGGACTGTAAACAGTATCACAAGCATGTTCACCATTTGATATGCCTTGCAGAGGTAGTTCTTGCCCACATCTTGACCTGTGGCTGGTCCTTATAGGCAGTGTAGAGTGAATACCCTAAGCAGGTATTTCCAGATGTGATGTTGCATGGGGGATCATGGGCAGGGGTGGAAGAAGAGTGAAGCCTGCTCCAGCTCAGTGATGGGTGTCTGTGTGTGCTGGGTGAATCCCAGTGCAGGAAACCCAGCAGGCAGCTTTGTCCTCTCCTACAAGTCCTCTCTGGACCAGAGTGTCCCCTGCAGCCATGCCAAAGGCAGGTTGTGCCCTTTCCAGCTGCGAGGCTGGAGAACAGATGGTGTCTTGTTCCACTTTCACACCACCCCTGCCTTCCTTTCCAATTTTCCTGAGTCACCTTTTTCACAAAAGGGACTGAAAGGAGGAGACTGGCACGTCCATGGGGGCAGGTAGGTTTTTCCCTCCCGTGCTGCCTGGCACATTGCTGTTGGAGAGCGTCTGGTCGGCGTTTCTGCAGCATCTCTCTGCCGTAACGCGTCTGTGCTGCTCCTCTCTGGGGTTTTCCATGCTGGTTATCTGTGCCAAGCGGGAGACAGGAGGTGAGCTGCTTTACTGACTGTCTGGGCGGGGGAAAACAGCGCTGTGGCCTCGTTTTGTGTCAGATGGATTCAGGCATTGCTCCATGATGAATTCAAAGACTGCTTCCTTCCTTCTCTTCATCACCTTTCTTCTTCCTCTCCTTCTCCTTGTCCTTCTCTGCTTCCTCTCCTTTGGTGCTTCCCTTCCTTCTCCTCCTCTCCTCTTTTTCCTTCTCTTCTTCTGCCTTCTGCCTTCTCCATCCCTTCCTTCCTCTCCACCTTTTCCTTCTTTCCCCTCCTTTCTTCCCCTCTTTCCTTCACCTCCCTCCTCTCTTTCTCCTGCCTTTCTCTCATTCTTTTCTCTCCTCCCTCCTACTCCACTTCTGTCACAACCATTACTGCATGCTGATGCTGCACAAATCCAGATGCTGCACAATTCCAGGGCAGCATTCCCAGCTCTGACTGCCATGTACACAACCCTTAGCCCATGCCAGAGCTGTCTCTCCCTTGCACTGCAGAGGCAGCTTTTGCAGAAGGGAGACCCTAGAGTGTCTCAGCAGAGGGTTGGTGGTGTGTGACGCCCAGGAACACTTTTGGAGCCTCCTCCATTCAGGTCCCGGGGGTGTTTATTGCCAGGATCAGTCTCACTGTCACCCTGCAGTTGCTTTGGGTGGCCAGACTGGGCAACTGGTTTACACCCATGAGTACAAGAAAGGTGTGAAACCCTATCATTGTAAAGGTGCTTTCAGAGGGCTCCATGCACAGGGACCCGTTGTCAACAGGTTTTATCCACTGCAGGGTGAGTGCAGGCTGGGCTGCATCCTCAGATGTTCAGGAGCTGCTTTGGGTGGTGTTTCAGGTCATAAAACCTGAGTGTTGTGCCTGGGAAAGACAGATTGCTGCCACAGCATAAACAAATCTATTGAGCCCAGGCAGCCAACAAATTCACCATGTGCAACATGTGTGTGTCTCTACCCCTCTTGGGCTTTCCTGTCCAGACTAAGAATGGCTTGGGCATTGAGGGAAGGTCTGTGGGGGGTGGCTGAAGGAGAAAAGGAGGCTCAAGGGGGACCTTCTGGCTCTGCACAACTCCCTGACAGGAGGAGGCAGCCAGGTGGGGGTCAGGCCCTGCTCAGGGACAGGAGGAGAGGGCATAGGTTGCACCAGGAAAGGTTGGACGTGAGGAATTTTTTCACACAAGGGGTGGCTAAAAATTGGAACGGGCTGCCCAGGAAGGTGTTGGAGTCCCCATACCTGGAGGTGTCCAAGGAAGGCCTGGATGTGGCACTCAGTGCTCTGGGCTGGTGACAAGGTGGGGATCAGGCACAGGTTGGACTCGATGATCTTGGAGCTCTTTTTTCAACTGAGATGATTCTGTGATTCTCTGCTGCCCTCTCGAGAGGGAGAAAAGTGTGATGTGTATAGATGGCAGGTGCCTCTTACTTAAAATGAGCCCCACGTGGGTCCCACAGAGCTGGGACTGGCATGAGATGCCACTGAAACTTTGTCAGAGCTCAGAGCCTTTGTCATTCCATTGGCATCAAAGCCCTGGAGTAGGAGTGAATCTCCTGTCCTCCAGGTGGTTTTGGAGGAGCTGTGTAAGCATTGCTGGAATGTGGGTGTGCAAATCCCTCCCTACAGGTCCCTGAACTTGTGGCAGTGGATAGGAATTAAAGGCTGGTTTTTGCTGAAGGATTGATGAGCTGTGGCTGGTGCTGCTCTTTTACACACCTTTTCCATCCACTAATGGCAAAATGAGCAAAAGCTCTGCAGAGCACCTAAAAAGGGCTGTGTCTGTGTGTGGGGGGGCTGCAGAGGGGGAATGCACACCCACTTGGGGGTTAGCAGTGCTTAGAAATGGAGGTTCTCCTTTGGAAGCCTGCATGAGCACCATTTCCCGGGAGTTGCCTAATTTAAATCATCTTTGCTCTGTTTTGTCCTATCCATTATTTTCAGCTGTCAACATTAAGTGCCACAAAGACCCTGTAATAGGCTTCTTTCTGCTTCCCTCTAATAATCCCAGGAACAGTCACTGGTCCCTTTGTCTGGGGCTCTGTGATGGCTCTCAGTGTTCAATTTGCTGGAGAGGAACCACTTTGTGGAACAGTAGGACAATCAGTGAGGCAGTGGCTGAAGTGCTGCCATCCTCCCTTTGAAGAGGCTGGAGAGGAGCGAGATGGAATTGTGTTTTGCTCATCATGGTTAATGACTTCTAAGAAAAGCTTTTGGTGACAGCTCAACAAAAGTGATCCTGGCTTACAGATACAGATGCATTTAATTTGCCCCAGAATTTGTTGGGGTTTAGAGTGATCTTTGGAGCTGAATGAGAACAGTGAGATCTGGTGTTCAGGTCTGGGTTAGGACTTGGAGTCTGTGTCCAACAGGAGGCTCCAAGCCTTGTGTGTCAAGGCCAGGATGAAATCCAGCAGGAGGTAAGTGTTGCCAGATTTTCTTGGCTTTTTTTAAGCGTTGGTAGGACCCAGTGAAGGGTCTTTACACCGATATCAGGTCCACTAAAGAAAGGTGAAAGGTGAAACAGCAGGGTTCTGTCAATGCTGTGGATCCTGTGGATCCATCACTGGCAGTGCTGAAATAAACATTGCTTACATGTCCTCAAGGATGCATGCTTTGGGTTGGAGGTGAACCAGAAGGCTTCTTGATGGCTCTTTCAATACTTAGATGCTGCAGTCTTTATGTCTTCCTTGGGGCTATGTAAGGCATCTCATGCCTAACTCAGCATAGATTGGGGAAGCTTCACCCTGGTTTCTTACTCCTCATCTTCTACTGAAGTGGAGGAACAGCAAGTGCCTCCATTTCATGAAATATCTCAAAACATCCAGCATTCCATGTGATTCCATAGTGATTTTGTGCTGAGCTTTCCGTATCTTACTTGTGCTGCTGCCCTCAGCCTTGCCCATCTCCTGCCCCTTCTGCCATCAGTTCTTGCTGTAGGTTTGCCCTCCCAGTCACACACCAGGCTGCTTCAAAAATTCCCCTTGTCGAGGGATCAGCTCAAGGCAGCTAAAAGTACCCTGATTTCAACTAAAAGTACCCTAAAAGTGCTGTGCTGGGGATTAGAAGACTGTCTTTATTGGTGAAAAAAGGCTCTGTGGCAACCTTCTTGTAGAGGTTTTAGGGAGAGTAAAGGTGGAGCTTGATGTGTTTTTGAGGAACTCCTCCATGCACTGCCTGTGATTCCTTTCTTGTTCATCCCTCTGGTCCTGGATGTGAAAGGTACCAAGATGGAGTGAGTCAGGAATGGATCAGAAAACCAGGTGAAGAAGACTAATAATTCAGCTTTTCTACTAGTGCATAAACAAATAAGCTATTATGGTGGGAATATAAATAATGAGGAGAAAAAAAGACTTTCCAAGTAAATGTTGCAAGGAGAAGTAATTTTGATTTTTAAATTTGAGCTGTGCATGCAGAAGTACAGGATGGTTGCTTCTGAGTCTATTTATCCTGACACTTAATTCTTACAGGGACCACTGTTAGGGGTTTCTTTTTGCATTGGTTTTATGTTGGCTGGTGCTACATTTAATCTGCCACCACTCTGCACAGTCCCTTTGCCTGCTGCTTGGTTTTCTTGAGTCCTGCTGGAGTGTCTGATGGGTTTTTGTGGCCTTGAAGCCTTATTCCACTCCATGCTAAGACAGCAGCTTTAGGAATGAAAAACGAGTTTAAAAAATGCTATTAAAGAAAAGCTGTTGGCGTAACATGATTTTTGCTCAGTCCCTTATGGCTTGGGGGGTTCCTAGGCTCATTAAAAAAAAAAAAAAAACACTTAAAGTGTGCTCTGCCTCACAAATGTCCCATAAATATCCCCTTGATGTTAGCATGGCCCACGGCTACACCTGGGTGCTTTCCCTGAAGTCCCAGGTCTACGATTGTGTGGAAAGCTGAAAATCTAAGAAAAACTACCGTGACAAAATCCAGGCTTGTTTTAGCCCATTTGATTGTGGAAAGAAAATTTGCAAACTGGACCTCTAAGCAATCTCAAAGGAAAAGAAGAACACTCAATGTGTTAGAAAAAAAAATAGAAAAAAACCCACAGAAAGACGCAGCTGGAAGTGTTGAAGGCAGTCTCATGGGTTTGGGATGGCGTGAGCAGTCAGCTCTGGCCAGGGCTGGCAGTAAAGCTGAAACTGTGGTCGAGGAGAGAACTCGCCCTTGGGCTCTTCCTCGGAATCAAGGAAGGTGGATTGTTTTCTGGCGATGAAATTTCCTATTGAAAAATTGGATGCTTCCTTCTCTCCCTCGTGAATGGGATGCCCAGGAAGCGGAGCATGCTGGTTCCAATTACCAGCACAGCCAGCCCAGGTGCTGCAGTCAGTCGGGAATTTATATCTTTTTGTATGTTCTAGAAAAGATAAAAACTTTATTTTACATATTTTTAAATTCTTTTTTTTTTTTTCTTTTCCAATCTATGTAATGAATTCAAAGCAGAAGCCCATCCAGACTGCTTTTGATTTGTTCCCATATTAATGTTTTATGTCTGAATATGTGCCTGATCACTCAAATTAGTCGAACTTGCTACTGCAATTGAGCCCAAAAAATGGTGCCAGGCAATGCAGGCTCATTGGTAAGGCTGGAGCACCTCTCCCGTGCAGACAGTCTGGGAGAGCTGGGATTGTTCAGCCTGGAGAAAAGAAGGCTCTGGAGAGACCCTCTTGTGTCCTTTCAGTACTTAAAGGGTGCTTGTAAGGAAAACAAAGGACAGAGTTGGTTGTGATAGAACAAAGGATGATGGTTTTAAACTGAAGAAGGAGAGATTCAGATCAGATGTAAGGAAAAATTTTTTTTTACTGTGAGGATGATGAGGCCCTGGCACAAGCTGCCCAGAGAAGCTGTGGCTGCCCCATCACTGGAAGTGTCCAAGGTTAGGCTGGACAAGGCTGGGAGCAACCTGGAAGGTGTCTGGAATCCCTTCTCCCCAGACCTTTCCCTGCCTGCATGGGCAGGGTGGATGGCCTAATTTACAGCAGTGCTGGCTGGACCTGGTGTGAGCTGTGACTGCAGATGGGCCCGTAGGCTCCAGCTTTGCATGATGCCTTCTGCAGATACCTGGCAGAGCACAAAGGCTTTGTTGAGGCAGCCAGTTTGACTGCAAGTGCACACCCCTTCCAGGGCACAATTGGCTAAGTGGTGCTGCTCCTGGACCAGGCTATTGAACACCCACGCTCCTGTTGATATTTAAAATAAGAGCACAGATCTCTGTTATTGTTTCCATCCAGAGTTGCCTACAGCTCTTCAGGCGGGATCCCCACTTTCCTACAGGGTTGCACAAAGCTTCAGCTGAGGCAAAACTTGCCCTGAAGTCTGAGACAAGGGGCAGCAGGCAGATCATGGACTCACAGAATCCTTTACAAGGCAAAAGACCTCTAAGATCATTGAGTCCAACCATTCCCCACCAAGGTGCCAAGGCCACCACTGACCCTTGTCTTGACGTGGATTTTAAATCCCTGCAGGGATGGGGACTCCACCACTGCCATGGGCAGCCTGTGTCAGGGCTGGGCAGCACTTTTCATTAAGAAATTTCCCCCAGTATCCCATCTAAACCTGACGGAATTTGAGGCCTTTCCCTCTCATCCTGTCCCTTGTTCTCTGGGTGCTGGGCCCGACCTCCCCATGGCTGCATCCTCCTGTCAGGGAGTTGTAGGGAAGGAAGAAGGTCTGTCTCCTCTCAGACTTCTTTTCTCCAGGAATAACTAGCTGGAGGAGAATGGAAAAAATACACAAAGCAGCTTACAATGTATGGAAATGTTGGAAATACGTGTGTGTGACTGCAGAAGATTCCCGTTGTACACTTGTGTTACTGGGACTACGCCGTCATTAGGAGTGAGCTGCAGTGGGAACACCTGGAGGGCCAGAGTTAAAGGTGGTTATGCAGCCCACCCCTGGCTTTTCTTCACTTTAGAGAGCTGCACAGCATAATTTCATCATAGATTTATATACAGCTAATTGGAATGTAGTTTGATATGCAAATAAAACCATATAAATATCAAGAGAAAGACTTAAAGCTGTGCTTTCCACTGTCATGCTACAATCCTTGCTTTTCTGGTCAGTCTAATCTACTTGATTTCTCCTTTCATCATCTTGTGTTTTGAAGACATGATATCTCTTTCAAAGAACATCTGTCAGACGTATATTAATTAGTTAATTTTTCTGCGTGGAATGTGAACACGAGGGTGGAGAACCCAAAGCCCTGAGGATCCAATGAGGTGTGTGGCCAAGTAATTATTTTGGGGTAATGCAGAGATGTGGCCTGTGCTCAGTCTATAAAGGCAAGAAACAGGTTTCCTGCCAGAGATAGTCAGTTTATGCTAAAGACTGAAGTGAAATTTCCTTGAGGTGGGCAAGGTGCTGTGTCACAGACACACCATAGAGATGGCATGTCCAAACTGAGCTTTCTAAGCCAAAGATGCTACTGGCAGTGGTGCTGAAGTATGTTTAAATTCAGTTTTTAATTAAGATTATTACATTTAAGTAGTTCTAGAAAGGCAGAAAGCATGGCGAGAGTCAATATTTTTATGTTGAATGAAAGTTGAAGGTGTAAATTTGTTGGCTGGTAGCACCAAGTTTCACTCCTGACTTGGGGCTGCCTGGATGCTTCTCATGTGGTTCACACAGATTTACTGGGATTTTTGTGTTGTGATCTTGGGCGAATGTCTTCTTCTGCCACTGTGAGTCTTGAATCAGATATATTTTGTGTGATAACAAGGAACAGGTTTTTGTGTGAGGGATTTTGTGTGGCGTGGTGTCCATGCACAGCAGTTGAGTTGGACAAGAGCTTGGTGTGCAGTTTTGGGGACAAATCCAGTGCTGGCAGAGAAGTGAATTGCAGCAGGGTCATGCACATGTAGTGGCAGTAGAGGAATTCCCAGAGGGTTCCCCAATCCCGGCACTGGAATGTGTCTTGCCATTGGGAACATTCAGAAATCCTGCTAAGGCAGGGTCGTCTCTGTCAAATCCATCCTTGGCCCCTCTGGTTCTCCAGGCTGAGGTGTCCCCAAGCTCTCTGGTGGTCACTGAGCTGGATTCCCATTTCTCACCCTGTGTTGGACAGCTGCCCCTCTGTCCTTGAGAACAAGGCTCTTTCCTTTGGCGAGAAACAAAATACATTGTCCTTTCAGCAGAGTGAGTTTTGGATTTCTGTGGGTTGCACCAAAGCCATATTTAACTTCCACCATCTGTCTTTACCACTTCTGCCTTTCCTTATGTGTGCTTTTTATTATTTTTTTTTATTTGATTCCTGGCTTCCAGTCCTCTTAGTAATGTGTTTAGCATGGGCTATTAATATATCCCAACAGGAGCAACCCTACTTATGTTTTCCTTTTGGAGTAAAGATTAGGGAATATCCCTTATGCCTTCTTTTCCTTCCCCCTCCACTTCTTTGGTTTTTTCTTTTTTCCATCCTTCTCCTTCAGAGCTGAACACCACTGATTCATGAGAGTTTTTTTGGTTTGGCTTTTTTTTTTTTTTTTTTTTTTTTTAGTTTTTTAGTTTTTTAAAGTTTTTTTTTTTGTTTTGGTTGGTGGGATGCTTCATGGCCTGGATCCAGCTCTGGGGTTCTCAGCACAGGAAAGACAAGGAGCTGCTGCAGCCAGTCCAGAGGAGGCCACGGAGATGCTGCCAGGGCTGGAGCCCCTCTGCTCTGGAGCCAGCCTGGGACACCTGGGGCTCTTCAGCTGCACAAGAGAAGCTCCAGGGAGAGCTCCCAGCCCCTGCCAGGGCCTCAAGGGGCTCCAGGAGAGCTGCAGAGGGGCTGGGGACAAGGCCTGCAGGGACAGGACACAGGGAATGGCTTCCCAGGGCCAGAGGGCAGGGCCAGCTGGGATCTGGGGAAGGAATTGGTGGCTGTGAGGGTGGGGAGGCCCTGGCACAGGGTGCCCAGAGCAGCTGTGGCTGCCCCTGGATCCCTGGCAGTGTCCCAGGCCAGGCTGCACAGGGCTGGGAGCAACCTGGAATAGTAGAAGATGTCCCTGCCCATGGCTCTTCCAAACCACACCATTCTGTGAGCTGTGGAATTATGCAGTAGAGTGCAGATCAGTACTAAACGTTTTTTTTTTTATTTTTTTTTTTCCTTAATAACCATTGTTTTGCCATACCTGTCCAGCCAGAGAATCACAAAAATGCCTCAAGGAGAAAGAGAGATGGCATTCACCATCAGCTGGGGATCTGCAAAACGCCGTGTATCACAAGATTGTCAGTGAAGCCACGGCACTGGCAAAGCTAAGCAGAGGATTTTTTTTGCTGGGGCCCGTGGTTTCCTTGCCTCTCTGGATAAAATAAAACCTGCCAAAGCAGCGGCAGTGAGCTCCCATCTATCTGTTCTCATACTCCCAGCCGCTTCTGCCTGAATTATTCATGCTCCGTAAGTGATCTGCAAACAGCTCCTGTGATCTCCCTGTGATCTGTGGGTATGCCAGACTCACCCCTCCTTAGGTCAGGGCATTTTCTTGTTTCCTTCCCCGCGGCAGGGAGTCTGTGGGAATCTCCTCACCGCCTCTTTCTGATTAACCCAGACGTGTATTTATTATTTACGTGGCAGGAGTTGTTCAGCTGTCCCAGGCACACGGTTTTGTCGGCGGATAAGCAGGAAGACTCGCTGCAAACATCTGTAGTTGTTGCTTGACAAATCCTGTTTGTATAAATAATATTAAAGAGCTGCAGAGGCTGTTGTAGTGTAAATACCCTCGTGACTGAAGGCAGCACTGCCAGCTTTTCACCTGCATGTGCATCTCAATAGAGATTTACTGGGCTGTTTTACACATGCATATATATACATATATATATATACATATTAAATACTCCAGCTTATTTTTTTTTTTAATCTTAAAGGTCCTTTCCGACCCAAATTATTCTGCTGTTCCAATGTATATGTATATATGTTTCATGTATTTGCCTTTTTCTCACAAGCTCTTCTCCTGTGTGTATTTCAGCTTTTAAATTTTTTTCCTACTGATTTGGTCATGGAAATAGGTTGGCAAAACCAGTGAGCAGGGCAGTTTATGGGATTGTCAGGTATTCTGTGTGCTCTGCTATCCCTATCATTAATGAAATGGACTGTAGGCCCACCTCTTCCACCACACCCACCCCAGATCTATCTTGGATCTGCCTCTCCAGTATCATCTGCTTCAACCACTCTTTATTTTGGGGTGAGACTGGGATGCCTCATGAGCCCACTGCCAGTGGAGCTGCAGCTAAAGCTCTGAGAAAGGCACATGGGACCCCCTGGTCCCCATCTCTAGCTGAGGGAGTAATTTGGGTTGGAAAACAGCTCCATTTAACTACCTGATTTTTACACTAACCCATAGGAGGACTTGTGATTTGCTTAGGATATCCCTCACCTATGACATAACCGGGATACAGTGAGTTTGTTAAAATGTCCTGTCTCTCTGCATTCTGGAAAGAGGATTTTCTATTAAACCTTAGGGAAATTACTGGCCTTGTTAACTAGTGTGGAAGTAATGAACCACAGCAGGGTGACTCGGGAGATTTGGGCCCTCGCTTCGTAAGACTGCATTGTTTCTTCAAATGAGAGAAATAATTTAAGCAAACAAACGAACAAAGAATTTCTGGAAATTAAAGTACGGTACAAATGGGATGATTTGCTCATCCTCTGTTTAATAGGAGCGGTGCAGTGAACAATTGTGTGGTCGACCTCAGAAATCTATCCATGGTAACTAGTCACAGGAGAGAAAATAGACAGCCTGCCACCAACTTGGTATTAAAGTTCTATTTTCCGTTTTTTCCACAGTTGTGGGCCAGTCAGGGACTTTCCATGAGCGATCAGCACAGCAGAAATCCCCTTCTGCTCCCTAGCAGCTTTCTCGGCTCAACAATCAAAGGTGCTTTTTGTACTGGTTTTGGCTTAAGTGGGGTTTAAACCAGTTTTCAGTGGGATCAGGCTGGGGCAGACTCTTCCTGCCAAATGCATGCTGCTGAAACAGGGCTGTCATAGAATCACAGATTGGTTTGGGTCAAAAGAGACCTCTCAACCATCCCGTTCCACCTCCAGCCATGGGCAGGGACACCTTCCACCTCACTGGGTTGTTCCAACCTGGCCTTGCCCCTTCTGCCCCGTGGCCGAGGTGTGTTTGTTGTGGGGTCTGGTGAAGGAACCTCGCTTTTGGTTTTGTCACCTCTACAAGACGCTGAATGTTGAATTTGTGGTAGGGTTTGGGGTGTGTGCAAGCCCTGCACGACCCCTGTGGCTTTGGGCAGGTCCTGCAAGAGCCCAGAGGAAGGACAGAAAGACACTGCCAGGCCAGAGTTCAAAAATAAACACAGCAGAATTAATGGGCCTTCAGGCTGGATGGTCTGTTCCTCAAAAGACAATTTTGGAAGGGATCTCTGTGCTTTTGTTCTTCCATTAGGCTGCTGAGGAGAGAGCATTGTTTTCCTCTCCTCATCCGTTCCCCTTGTAGGGAAAGAAGGAGGACTTGGCCACCCCGAGCCCAGCATCCCAGGGGACCTCCCTGAACAAAGGGCTGCGTGGAGGAGGATTCTGTCATCCTGTCCCCGACGTCCCCTTCCCTCCCTTCACCCTGCCCTTGGCACAGCCGTGCCTGCCCACTCTGGGGAGCACGGGGAGGGGAATGTTCCTCGTCTTCCTCCCTGGAAACCCGGATAACTTCTCCTCCCTCCAAGTTTTCTGCTGCCTGTAGGCTTGGTGAGGCAGCCCTGGGGTTTGTCTCCTGCCAGGAAGGTGTGTGAGCCGTGGGGTGGTGTGGCAATGTGACGTGTCCAGGTGTTTGGGAAATACACTGAGGAGTGCCACGTAGGTGTTCCTGGATGTGGATTGAAGCTCTGTGGACACATCTTGGTGTAATTCCTCTCCTGTGTGCTCCAGGTCTCCATCCTGATCTGCAGAAAAGGCCTGTGGGTTGGAGAGCATCTCCCCAGCCACACTCTGTGTGACCCTTGAGTTGATTCCCCGTACAGGAAAATGTGGCTGGCACGTGGAGATGGAATGGTTTTTGGGTTTATTTTTTTAAATTATAGGTTATGTAGGTTTATTTACAAATAACTGGACTAACACCGACCTATCTTGTTTTGCCCAGGCTCCAAAACTGACCCTGCTGAGAGCCCCTGAGATACTGAACTCTATGAGCGGAGACCACTTGACTGCACTCAGCACCTTTCAGGATCAGGCTCTAGGTAATTATTCTAATTCTTTGCCTGGATAATGGGAGAAATTTGCTGTTCTGGGCTATACAGACCGTGTGAAATGACATACCTAGTTGTTCATCCCATGAACCTGTGGACTTTTTTTTCCTGCTGAAGGTTGTCACTCTAGATCAGTGGCTTGGCACTACAATAAAACCACCGATCCCTCAAACATAAAGCAAAATACCAGCCTTGCTTCCAGAGGGGAAATTATAGAATGGCTTGTGTTGGAGGAATCCTAAAGACCATCTAATCTAGAGGAACTGGACCAGGTTCCTCAGAGTCCCATCCAGCTTAACTTGAACATTTCCAGAGGTGAGGGATCCTGGAATTGCTGGATCACCATTCTGGTAGTGGTCACCAGCTCTTGTGCTTGGGAAGTTCTCCTGAAGTTAACTCACTGAAAGCTGTAAAAACAAATGATCAATATTAAAAAGAAAGATACCCACTCCCAACAAAAGCAGTTGAAGGCTTAAAATACCAGTATTCGTTGGCAAGGATGCTTGTTCAGATCAGGCTTTTAAGAATCGTTTGAAAACTACAGCTGCAGGAGCTGTAGTTTTAAAATAAACCCAGCACCTTATTTGTCTGGGTTTACAGTAGCTTCATTCTCTCCTCCAGACTTGGCCTCACTGTTTTGCCTTTGAGGAACTTCAAATCCTTGCTCCAAGGTAGATAGATGGAAATGAAAGAGCCTGGAGCCCTGGCATCATCCTGCTCTGTATCTTCATGGAGATATGTCAGATTGGTGCCTTCCCTGGAGGGTGTGGGCAGGATTAGACTCAAGATTTGTGGTTTTGTCCCAGCAAGGCCAGCTCAAACACAGAGCCTGAGCTCAAGAGGTGAGGATCTCAGGGCTGGGATTTAAGAGCAGTGAGAAGGAATCCAGCAGGATGCTGTGGATGTTACTCCAAAGCACTAAGTGTGAAGGATTTCCTGTAGATTTGACTTTCTTAAGTGGGATGGCATTCCATACAAAATTCTCCATGCTGATAGAAGCATCAGTAAATAGAAGGTTATGATTTTTAACCTTATTTGCTGAGTTTTCCCCCAAGCTAATAAAAAACAGCACCACACTGATGTCAGGAGACGTTAAAGCCCAGCTCTCAGATCAGAGTGGCATGAGGGCAGGATGTCTCACTGCCCACTCTGCCAGGGCATCCTCTGCAGGATTCCATGCAGGAACAGAGGGCTTTTCTCCATCTGTGTGGTGACATTTTCAGGACCCAGGCAGGAGGACATTGGCTGGGTTGTTTCCTGTTTTGACAATCTCCATTTCAAATCCTCTGTAACACAGCTTCGTGCAGGGAATTAGAACACCACAATCCCATGCCCTCCTCCCTTGAATATTGCATTGGGGAGCTAAGCTCATGTTTCCAGTGGGGAGGGAGAATGCACAGGTCATAAAACAGGCTCAGAAAGTGAAAGAGAGGAAAAATGAAGAATGAGAAAGAAGAAATACGTTCACCATGAGGGCTGCAGTGTGATGTTTTTCTGTATCCACTCAGAATTTGTGGGAATGGGGTGCTCCCTCGGTGCCAAAAGTCATATGCTTTGTGTTTAAACTGCTGCTGTCAAAGCTTGGAGAATAACTAAAACAAAAAGGTCGCAGGTCAAGTGGATGTTTTCCAATTGACCAGAGCTCAGTATAAATCCTAGGGAAGGAAATAACCCAACAAACATCCACCAGCCCTGTGTCTGTGTCCCCTGCTCTGGTGCTGGCTGCTGGTGGCAAGTCCTACTGGGAAATGCCACTGGCAGGCAGCTGCCTCAGCGTCCTGAAACAGTCCTCAGGCAGCATCCCCTCCCCGATAAATTTTTTGTGCAGATTTCAAATTCAGCATTGAATTGGATCCAGACTTGATCTAGGTCAGCAATTAGGAGGGTCAAGAGGTTGCTGCAGGTGAGTGTGGAAGGTGAGGAAACACCTGCCTGCGAGGAACCTGGGCTGGAGACTCAACCTAAACCCCTGAAACACATCTTCAGACAAGGGCTGGTGTTTGCTGCTCTGGATTCAGCAGTTTTGGATAGGCAAAGCTCCGGGGGAACATCGAGGCAAACTCTCTTCATTGTCCCTTGTAAAATCCCCCCCAGGGTTTTGGTGTGGCCAGTTGCTCTTCCCTGAGCTGTAACCTGAAAATAGGGATAGATAAAGGCAAAGTGCCACGCCAAGCCAAAGGCACAAAGTTGTTACAAGATCCATATCTCGAGAACAGATTTTTTTGCACTTTATCAGCTTTTAAGAGAAAATACAGTGTTTGCAGGAGCAGATTGGGATCATCCTAAGGAATGGAGCTCTCCTTTTAAAATTGTATTGCTTTTATTACTATTATTTTAATAATAATAATAATATTTCCACAGTGAAGCCACATATGAGAATGTTATTTGTGTAGGAACTGGAAATGAACCTGAAATGATCAGCGTATTTTTTAAAGGCACTTTACAAGTCATTTGGCATTGGAAAAGGTACAACTATCCATCAAAGCAGAGCTTGGGGATAAAATAATTAGAAATCACACAACCATAGCAAAGGAAGATTAGTGCTAAAATTAGAAGCCATAAAGTTGTTTTTAGATTAGGCTAGAATCTGGGAAGGCTGCTTTATTGTAGCCTGTTACTTTAAAAAATACTTTACTCATTTTAAAAGGTGAGAGGTGTGAATTGTCTGTATTTGGTCATGTCCCAGTGGAAATGGTGTTGAGAATTTTAGGTGGGATGATCTATGAGATGAATTTCAGGGAAATCCTTAGGGGATGGAAATACAGTCCTATGTGAAAGGTGACCAGCTGCTAAAGGAGCTGGGATCAGTGCTGAGCTCTTCTCTACCACAGTGTCCCTGTAAATTTGTTTTGCTCTTAGTTTTATTTCAGGGTTGTAGTGGCCAAATACCTACATTGCATCCAGAAAAGGTGGTGGGGTGGCTGGAACTGGGAATTTAAGTTGGAACTTACACACCCACAGGTGAGGTGGGTGTGAGTTGGAGCTGCCGTGGTCCCCAGGCCTGAGCTGTGCCCTTGGGGCCAGACAGTGACATCAGATGGGCACAGCCCACGGAGATTCATCACTTGGTTTTTCTGCTGGACCTCCTCAAGCATGAGTAGGAACGAATCCTCTATCAGAGACAAACACAAAATTGATCAGAGGACAGACCAGGAGAGCTTGGGGTATTCATCCTGGAGAAGAGAAGGCTCCAAGGAAACCTCAGAGCCCCTGCTCGTGCCTTAAGGGTCTCCAGGAGAGCTGGAGAGGGTCTTGGGACAAGGCAGGGAGGGACAGGACAAAAGGGAATAGTTTTACAGCAAGAGGGGAGATCCAGACTAGGCAGAAGGAAGAAAATTTTTTATGATAAGGGTGATGAGGCACAGGTTGCCCAGAGAAGTGGATACTCCATGTATAAATCGCTTCAGGAAAAAGGGTCTTGATACTAAAGCCTTTCTGGTATAGCTGGAAGGGTGTAACATGAGCAAGAACTTGGAGAAGACAAGGTCAGGCACATCCAGGTGTTTTCAGTGAGGAAGAGGCCAAGTAGAGATCCTTTCACCCAGAGAAAGGTGATTCTTCAGGGCTGATGCCTTTAGATTTGGAATGGGTGATTTCTGGCATAGAAACCTGAACTTTGTGGGATGTGCTGCCTAAATATGGACACAATCAGGTGTCCCTCTTCCCCTGGTCCCAGCAGAGGTACCAAGTGAGAGGGTCTCAGGTTCCCTGCTGGCTGAGAAGCACCAGCCCTTTTGTGACCACCCACAGCATCTTTCCCGCACGTGCATTTCCCGGTGTCTGGAGGGGAAAAGTGGAGTTGAGCAGAGACTGCCTGCTCCCCCCAGGACACTCCCCGCTGTGCTTCCAGCTCAGTGAAAGCAGGACAACTCCTCATCGACTCTTTGTAGCCTGAGAACAGAGCCTTGGAAAAGTCCTGCAGCGGGAACTTTACTAATTCCAACTAATGACTCCGAAATACTGACTGAGGGGAACAATTGCGCATCATCAAAAGTCTCAGACAAAAGAAATGCACTGCATTGTAATAGCAAACGAAGCTGAATTTGATCTGATGGGGCACCTTTCATATTCCAAGCATTTCAAAGCCCTTGGCAGAGTAATGAGCTGCGTGCTGACAGCGGGGCCACTGGACTGGGCTTTATGTGCCCAACAATAGCCAGCACAGTTGTTGGCGGAGGACTGCTCATGGTGGGAGAAGGGATGGATGGTGGCTGGCATGTTGGGGTTATCTCATGCTTTCCTAGTTTTTTTTTTTAGTGCTGTTGGATCTTTGAGTAGTGTTTGGTCACTGGAGGTGACCAGGGAAGATTTGTTGGTCTTAAAGGAGGCTTAGAAGAAAGATGTTTTTAGTGAGCGTTATAGTGAGAGGAAAAGGGTTGATGGTTTTAAATTAGAAACAGGGAGATTCAGACCAGAATGATGAAGAAAGTCTTCACGATGAAGGTGGAGAGGCCCTGGCACAGGTTTCCCAGAGCAGCTGTGGCTGCCCCTGGATCCCTAGAAGTGTCCAAGCCAGGTTGGACAGGGCTTGGAGCAACCTGAGATAGTGGAAGGTGTCCCTAGATAGTGGAAGGTGTCCTTGGTGCTTGGCAGGGGATTGAAACTGGATATTAAAGTCTCTTCAATCCAAACCATTTCAGGATTCTTACTGAAGAGGAGTGGAGAAACATTGGGACACACGAAGATCCCTTGAGCAGCTGAGAATAGACCTCGGCCTCCCAGGTCACCATCCAGCCCTCTAATCTTGTGGTCCCCGTGACAGTTTCATGAAGGCCCACATACAACTTCAGCTCTTTAATTTTAGCTAAGCCAGAATAGCACTGGTGCAGCTGTGGGAACAGATATCTTAGTCTTCAAACTATTTCTGTGGCAGGGAAGTTTCTTGCCCGTTGCAAGAAGAGGAAAAGGTTAATTGCATTTTTTTTTTCATTTTTTCTTTCTTTTTTTTTTGTCCCAAAGAGGAAATAAATGTACCTACCCCACCCTAAGGGGACAGCACAAATCTGTCAGCCCTAGTTGGGTGGGGGCAGGCAGCTGGGCTGTGTTAAGGAAGTCACCCTGGGGAGGGAAGGGGTTCAGCAGCCTTGGCTTTCTGCCCAGAGCTGCAGGCAGAGAGGGGCTGTGGTCCTGGGCTGCATTAGACAAGGCTCTAATGCTGTCTGCAGAGCCCCAGGATCACAAAATGCTTTATGTTGAAGGGACCTTAAAGCTCATCCAGTGCCACCCCTGCCATGGGCAGAGACATCTTCCACTGTCCCAGGCTGCTCCCAGCCCTGTCCAGCCTGGCCTGGGACACTGCCAGGGATCCAGGGGCAGCCACAGCTGCTCTGGGCACCCTGTGCCAGGGCCTCCCCACCCTCACAGCCACCAATTCCTTCCCCAGATCCCAGCTGGCCCTGCCCTCTGGCCCTGGGAAGCCATTCCCTGTGTCCTGTCCCTGCAGGCCTTGTCCCCAGCCCCTCTGCAGCTCTCCTGGAGCCCCTTGAGGCCCTGGCAGGGGCTGGGAGCTCTCCCTGGAGCCATGGGACTTGTGCTGAGTTAATCTCACCCAAGTTTGGAATAGAAGATCTGTAAGCCTGGTTTGGAGTTAGAAAATATGCTGAGAGGAGAAGATCCCAGACCTTGTCCTGTGTGACCCAGTCCTTCGCAAACTCCTTCCTTCAGATCCCTGCTCAGCAGGACAACCAGATTCCAGCAGCTTTAGGGCTTTCCTGGAGGAACATGCTGGGTTGGTGTTGGGTTTTCTGCATCGCCCTCATCCCACCAGTTAAGAGAGGGTGGGAAACCGAGCTGCTTTGGAAGCCTGGATCCTCCTCGCTCCATCTGTGTTTCCGTGCACTCCAACTGGGTCGGGCTGATGCCATGGCAAGACTTCCTCTTGCAGACAGCAGTCTTGCATGCTGTCATCCTGCAGCAGGGGCTTGATGGTGTGCAGATGGGTTTGCTTTCCTGTTTCCCTTCCTGCCAGCCTCGCACTGAGGCTGGCCAGCCCTGCTTCCCAAGCTGGAATATCTCAAGAGGCCGGCCCAGCATCTCTGTCATGACCCAGCCTCGTGTAGGTGTTCTGTTTCCACTTCTGAATCAATGCTTGAAGGATTATATAAAGAACCAACATTTTAAGTTTCTCTGGGAGCTGATTGTGACAAAATGAAAAGTACACAGAGCCTATCCAAATCTTTCTTCTTGTGGATTTATATTGGCAGGGCTGGTGTGAGCAACCTGTGCTCCTCATCTGAGCATAGCAGGAGGCAGATCAGCTTTGAGGGCCCAGGGGAGACTGTGCTCAGAGGAGGAGCAAGGGAAGGTGGAAGTGATGTTGGTCCTGGTGGTGTGTTTGAGGTGGATTTACATCTTTACATTTCGCCAGAGGGGTGCTTTGCTCATGGTTCTCATTTCAGCTGAATGCTGTCATAGGGGCAGGAGGGAAGACGTTAGGAAGTGTTGGATTTATAATTCCAAACCAGCACTGTTTGGTCCAGAACAGCATCAGTGAAGCCTGGGTGCTGTTTCCCAGAGGAAGGGGTGGTTTTGCTGAGTCTGTGCATCCCTGTGGGGCTGTGGGACAATGCTGTGCCCAAAACTGGGCACTGCCACCTCCGGAACAGCTCATCTGGATTCTGCCAAATAGGTTTCCTTGCCTCCTGTCTGGGATTCACCATGTGTCTGAGCTTTTAATATCACTTCACTCTCCCTCCCTACATCCCCTGCCCCTGTCCCAGATGTATTTGTTTAAGTGGCTTTAATTAACTTACATTTTCCTGTGCGTGACAGCTCCTTGAGGCTTTGGTAGCTGTTTTCTGCCCTTCCACAGTTGTCACTGACATGTAGCACTTTCCCTGCAGACCAGCTTTCAAGCCTTCCGTGTTTTTCCCCGGCTCTGCAGAATTATTTTAACATACTGAAGGAAATGGTTTCCATGTGAGCATAGTTGCACACTCTCAATTGATTATTAGGTGTGATTTTCCTGATCTCTGCTGGGATCTACGAGGATTTTGAGCAAGGAAGCCAGAGTGGTGTAGGATGATGGCTTAGGTCAGATAGATTTATCTTCATGAGTGACAAGACTGATAACTCTGGAGTGGCATGGCTACAGGTGTTATCATTTGGGTGTCTCCTCAAGAGTGAAGGTTAATGTCTTGCCACTACTGATCCATCACAGTGTTATCTGCAGGATTTACAGGTCTTCTTGTGCCTTTCCAGCAGCAGCAGGTCCAGTTTTCTGGAGTTCTGAGCTGTGTACCTGCTTGCAGCAGCCATAGTGACCATACTGGCCACCTCGTGCTCTCCTGGATTTATTTGAACCCAAAATCAGGGAGAATTCCTGCTTGTCACTGCATAGTTTTGTGCTTCCCTGGTGGGATGGACTGGGACAAGCCCAGAGGTTGACTTCTCTGCCAAGGGAAGGCATCACATGATGGTTTGGGTTGGAAGGGACCTCAGAGCTCATCTGGTTCCACCCCCTGCCATGGGCAGAGAGACTCCTTCCACTATCCCAGGTTGCTCAAAGGCATCAGGCAGGTGAAGGCAAGACAAACCTTGAGGATCACCCAAGAAATCTGACCAGGAGGATGGAAAAGATCCAGGAGGGACTCAGATCTGAAGTAAAATCTCTCAGGGAAAAGAAAAAAAAAATAAAAAAAGAAAGAGCAATAAATCCAGCAAATTAAAATGAAAAGGCAGCTAACATGAGTGACAATTGTACAGCATCAGATAACGCTGCATCCTGAATTCCAGTGGGATAGGAAATATGAAGCAAAAATCACTCAGGTGCTTCTAGATAGCGATAAGGAAACCAATTCCCATTTACCGGTAGAAATAAAATAAGAGGTCGTGATAAACCCTCCATGACTAGACTGGATTAGGGCTCTGGCTGTGAAAATTCATTACAGGCATGCAAAAGAATGCGTATCGTGCCAGCTAAACTGACTACAAACACCATTTATTTGGAGAAGAGACGATTCAGTCAGAATAAATAGATTTCTTTCAAAGGGAAGGGAGGGTGATCTGACACAAATCTATATTCCTGCCTTGTCATTTATTATGCAAATAAGTCTCACACCTCTCTAAGACATGAGGGATGAGTTTGTGCTGGAGTTTTATGATGGAAGAATGATTTTAAGCTGTTCCAAGGACTCCAGGGCCGGGCTGGGGTTTCTTGCACGCACACTGGCAGGAGATGCTGATTTAAGGGGGGGTGTTCTGATGGCAGTGAGGGTCATGCAGCTTGGTCAGATGTTTTCAGATTTCCCATAAACCCATTTCTTCGCATTTTTTCCTACTATTTGTGATGTGTTACTTGGGATTTTTTTTTCTATTCTATTCTATTAGAATCATAGAATGGTTTGGGTTGGAAGAGACCTCAAAGATCTCTTAATTCCACCCCCCTGGCATGAGCAGGGTCACCTTCCACTGTCACAGGTTGCTCTAAGCCATGTCCAACCTGGCCTTGGACACTGCCAGGGGATGGGGCAGCCACAGCTTATATGGGAAATACATTTTCTTGTATTTTTAATATTTTATTTTACTTAATTGGCCCATTCTCTGTAGGCTACATATGGGGGTCATGTGCACAAGGGAACCTGTGGTGTATTATCTCTCCTTGTCTCCAGTTCTCTTTTATTTTGGCATCAGCACCCACTAAAGCTGCATCACTCTGTTGGGCTCAGAGGAGCAGGGCTCGTTTGAGGTTCAGACTCTGAGGTGGTTGTAGTGGCTGCAGAAGCACTCAGCCTGATGTGCAGGGACTGAAACGTGACCTAACACCTCATGTTCTAGCAATTACATCTCTCAGGATGCTAATTTTAGAAAGAGAATTGAGCTGGAAGGGGCCACAAATAGTGGATGAAACCCTGATGTTCCTTTCGGTGGAGAGAGGGCTAAGCCAGCATCAAAAGAACGAAAAACAACAACAAAAACAAAACAGAAAAGTATCTCTAGAAGGCTTTTTTTTTTCCTGACAAGGAGGTTGTAATTTTTGTAGTTTTTGTGTTTTGGAAAGACTCCTGATGAATCATGTGGTTACATACATTACATATGTGTGAACGAAGTTCCAGAGGGGGAATCCTGACCCACAAATCCACCAAGCTGCCATCTCCAAGATGGGCTCTGAGCATGGCTCAGGACAAGTGGATCTTCTCTTTTAGGCAGCATGGAAGTCAGGGGGATGCTTGGGGAGTAGAGGGGTCCAGGTGGGACGTTGTACAGTTGTAGGACACACAGAGAATCTGGGTTGTAGCAAAAACACACTTGAAGGACTTCTCTAGATCCTTGATCCCAGATCCTTCTCCATCACAGCCAGTCAAGCAATTTGCATGGATTTCTGTTTCTGGTGACCACAGGGGACTGGGGCAATAGATGGCTTATGATGGGAATATGACAGGTCCTTGGATGAGCAGGGAGGATTGACCACCCAGCCTCTGCTGGGGGATGGCAGTCCACATTGGTGTCTTACTTTTTCAGGGATATTTTACACTTGTGTTTTGCCCTCAGCATTTCTCTGGTGGTGGGCTGGCTGGGCTCTTGCAGTGCTCTGGAGAGATTCTGCTAATGGGATCTGACCTGATGGCTTTGCATGTTTTAAGTAAATTAAACACAGCTGCTAGGAAAATCCAGTAACCTTAACAGCACCACGGCTCCGTTGTCTGCATTGTAATTACAGCGGCAACCACTGGGAACTTCTACTTTCTGGTTTACTTTTAAATAACTTCTGAGCCACCCTTTGATCAACTACTTCATCCCCAAGTCCTGCCTGTCCTCTCCCAGTGTTTAACCCTTGCTGTGTCTTTAAGTATCTGTCTGATCACACTTTCAGTCAGTCATGAAGGCAAGCAGCTGATTGCAAAAATTACTTTTCTCCCCAAATATATCCTGTAATTTTCAGCTGAGGGAGAATTTTAAGCCAGAGCTTACAGGGTCCATGCAGTGTGTGGACACTGAGTGAAGTTTTATGGCTCCTGGGGAATGGCGACTTGAAATATGTGTATTTTTGTTATGCTTTAGCCAAAATCCTTTGTACCCTTGCAGAGAAATGGGTTTTCTGTCATACCGACAGCAGTGAAAGGACTTAGATTTATGTAGGAAGTAAAATTAGAAGCCTAATTAGTTTTTCCCTTGTCAACCCTTGAGTGCAAAAGCAAATGGTCAGCTCATGGCATGGGCGTAGCTGTGTACTCCTTCCCTGCATTAAAAACTCACACCATCCTCTCTGTAGGAGCTGCATGGGCTTAAATTTCTGAAAGACACCCAGGGTTAGGGAAATGACTCGGGGTATTCCCTCAGAACCTGCAAAAGGGCACAAACCAGCTATGTTTAAAGCATGTCCCAGTGCAGGGAGGCTCAGCACCGTGGGATGCTGGTGCATGTCCAGGGCACCAGAGATGCTGCACCTGAGGTCATGTTGTATTTGATTATATAATCACAGAATGGTTTGGGCTGGAAGGGACCTTTAAAGGCCGTCTGGTTCCTCCTGCCGTGGGATACCTTCCACTGTCCCAGGTTGCTCCAAACCCCATCCAACCTGGCCCTGGGCACTCTCAGGGATCCAGAGGCAGCCACAGCTTCTCTGGGCACCCTGTGCCAGGGCCTCAGCACCTTCATCATAAATCATGGTTCTGGCCACCCTTCATCCTGCTGGACATGGGATGAACTGTCTCACAGAGATCTGAGGGTACATTTTCCAGCTTGTTTTCCAACTTGATTCCTTCTCCTTTCATCCAGGCTGCCTGGGACAGGCAGATCCCAGCTGTGGTGCCCTGCTCTGCTCTCCCATCTGCTGTCAGCAGCACGTTGTTGTGTGTCTGCCTTGCAGAGCAAAGTGGGTGCCTGTGCATATGATTTGGGCGAGAGCACTGACGGAGTGTGATTGAGGTTGTAAAGTTTATGAGATTCTGCGTTTTATGGTAAATTTTAAATTGACACTGCAATCAGCAGCATTAGGGTCGGTAAAGGAAAGTCGGCGTGATGTATTGCAGAGCACAAGGTGGTAATTTCCTCTCTTATATTGATCCTATCAACAGCAAAGAATGAAGCACCTGCTTCTTGGAGGACTGGTTTTTTAATGCATTCATTTCATGTAATTTGTGGAGTATTATTTATTATGTGGAGTTTTTCCCCACTTTGCTGCCTTTCCCTCTCCCCCCATTTCTAGAAGGGTGCAACACTGTCTTACCTACACGTCTCACCTGCAGATTTCAAAGCCCTTTCCAACCACAGCTGTTGTTTCCATTTTCACACAGGAAGGAGAAAACTGAGCGTTGGGGATTGGACAGGATGTCAGCCCAAAGATGCAGCCAGGTCACTCCTTCTGAGCATGATCCACACACTCAGTTCTTTCCAAGCTGGGAGGGATGATGTGTCTCAGGGCAGGTTATTTTTGCTGGAAGAAACAGTCCCCGGCAATAAAAAAAAAAAAAACCCAGCAGTAATCATCCCAAACACTCTCCTAGGCAGTGAAAAGTCCATGTGTGCCAGGGCATGGTAGAAATGCCTTTTCAGAGTATGTTTTCCATGTGGGATTGGCTGCAGGGGTGTGGGTGACTTGGCTCCTGTGATTCTAGAGGGCATCTCCAGGGCACTGCCCCGTTTGAGGCAACACAGGCTTTCAGTGAAGCTCAGGAACAGTCTGGGGAATTCAAGGACTCTTTAGAGATTATGAAAGAAACGGGCAGAGGCCTCTGGGAGGAATTTGGGGCTCACCTGGGTATGAAAGGAGATGTGAGATGAGCTCTTCCCCAGGCTTAGACCCGTTACAGCTGTATCACAGCAAAGGGTTTTTTTGTGATGTTTGGTTTTCAGATATGCCAAAAGATTTAAAAGGAACTGATTGCAAAAGTCATGGGCATTTTAAACTAACATTTGATGGGGATTTCTTGGGGATCCTGTAATACAGCCTGCTGTAGCAGCATCTGCTTCCCAGATTAAGAGAGGGTTTGCAAACACCGCTTGGGAAGCAACCTCCAAGATTATTTCAAAATTGCAGAACAGATTTGGTGAATGATTGATGACATGGATTTGCATATCGGTTGCTCTTTCTCCTTTCTTTGTCAAATTTATTTGTTTCAGTCCTATTATGCAGGAGGCACACAAGCACTGGAGCCATCCTGGAAGTGTGGATGTGCCACGATTGTGCTGCTCATCACAGCAGGGGCCTGAGAGTGCAGAGCTGCAGGGCATCCCCATCCCATGCAAATGGGTTTTAATTTGGAGCTGTTGAAACGTAGACCAGGAGCTGGAGGTAGGCTGCAATGGCAGATAAAAATACTCACTTGGTGCCCAGTCTCCTTTTAGAGTCAGTGGGTGTTTGGCCAGTGGACTGTTTCACAGCACAAAAGAGATACTGAAGTCTGAGTAACTCAAATGGCTTCCCAAACACCCAAAATTGTGTCAGCTGCATCCCCATGGGCTGCAGTAAGAGCTGGGGCAGCCACCACATGTGTAGTCACAATTCAGCTGCTGGCCATAGGTGTCCATTTTAACCCTAGGACACATTGCTTGGTCTCCATCTGTCAGTCAGGAGGAATGCAGCTGGTTTTGTCTGGCAAAGCCAGGCATGGGTCTGGGGTAGCTCAGAGAGTCCAGTGTAGCAATGAGAATCTGCATTAAGGCGACTAAAACCAGGATCTCTGTGGGCTGAAATGCCTTATTTGGAGCTGAATCCTACCTGGTGTGCCAGGGATTGCTGCAGGTTTATCAGGCTGTCCCTGGAGGTCACCCCCTGGGCTGGACACAGGGAGGATGTGCCTGTGGTCTGTGCTGTCTGTCAGTCCAGGACAATCCTCTGCTTCATGTGAGCTGAATTCCAGCTGCTAGCTGGTCAGGGCTAGAGCATGGATGGCAGCCTTGAAGTCCACTGGAAATATGTGAATGCTTGTTCTGTTGAAGGCAGGGCTGTTCCCAGTGTAGACACTCTGGAGGAATCTCTGATGTCCTCAGCATGGGCATGGACCTGTTGGAATGTCCAGAGATGCTCCCAGGGCTGGAGCCCCTCTGTGTGAGCCAGGCTGGGAGAGCTGGGGGTGTTCACCTGGAGAAGAGAAGGCTCCAGGGAGACCTCAGTGCCTAAAGAGGGGTTAGAAGAAAGATGGGGACAAACTTAATGAGGTGTGCTGCAATAGGACAAGGGATGATGGTTTTAAACTGAAGGGAGATCAGTTTAGATCAGCTTTTAGGAAGAATGGTTTTTTTTTACAATGAGTGTGGTAAAACACTGGCATAGGTTGCCCAGAGAAGCTGTGGATGCCCCAACCTTGGAAACATTCAGGGTCAGGCTGGACAGGGCTCTGAGCCACCTGGTCTAGTTGAAGATCTTCTGCTCAGGGCAGGGGGGTTGAGCTAGATGGCCTGTAAAGGTCCCTTCCAACCCAAACTGCCCTGTGATTCTGTGATAAAGGCTGTTTCCTCACGTGGGCTTGGCCTCAAGGGCAGGAAGAGCATTCCACATCACCAGTTCATTTGGGAATCATCTTTCCCAGCCCAGCAGCTCAGCCCAGCCAGATGATGGGGAGGTCAGTGTGCTGAAGAGAGGCAGAAGCTCCACTGCTGGAGCAGCCCCGCGGGTGAGCTGATGTGGCACATCAGTGATGTATTCAGGGAGGGTAATTAGAAACCTGAATGTCATCTGCAGGAGGGTGTGTTCCAGTCATTCTGCAAACCACCCCAAGAAGCTAAAAGGGACCTTGTGGCTGAAGGGGAAGCCACAGGCAAGCCTGGTTGATTTGTAGCTTCTCATTGCACGTGTGTTTTGGGAACGGGAGAATGAAGCCTGGGCTGCCCTCTGCAGTGCCCATCCTATTTTGGAAACTGCTACAAGAGCACCAGGGCATCTTCTGGTTCAGTAGGTGGATCGTGAGTGTGTTTATTCACAGTCACTCCTCTTGGAAGGTTAATGAAACTGTGATTCAGGTGCAGCCTTTTCTTAGCCCAGGAAGTCCCATTTATGGCCCCATGAGAATTCTTCTGTGCCTCAAACAGTGATTTGAATGGTTTTAGGTGGAATCATGGAATCACAGAATCGTTTAGGTTGGAAAAGTCCTCCAAGACCATTGAGTCCAACCATTCCCCCAACTCTGCCAAGGCCACCACTGACCCATGTCCCCAGGTGCCACATGCACAGCGCTTTTAAATCCCTCCAGGGGTGGGGACTCCCTGGGCAACCTGTGCCATGGCTGGATGACCCATTCTCTGAGGAAATCTCTCCTCATATCCTGTCTCAGTCTGCCCTGGCTCACCTTGAGGTCGTTCCCTCTTGTCCTGTTGCTTATGAGAAGACACCAACCCCACCTGCCTACAACAAGGTGTTGCACTGCAAGCTGAGCTCCCCTTGCTCTGGGGAGCAGCTGCAGTGAGGGAATTGTGGATAGAAGGAGTCTTTACGTAGAATTTAGAGCTGAAGCCCAACACTTCTCAATGGAAATGTGGTGCCAGGGGGAGGTTGTGCATTGACTCAAGCAGAGCTCATGCGTTCTGCCATGAAGCCAGGATCCATTGCAGGATTTTTGCAGCCTCCCCTGTGAATTTTGCCCTAAACCAAGACCATGGTGCTGGCCCAGTGTGGGCATGTTGACAGTGGCCTGCATTAAACTCTTTGCCCCCTTGCTGGTCGCTTTTGGCTGTTGAATGGCAAACAAGCCATTTATCCTCGACAGTGGTGCCTCCTTGTGAGTTAATGATCTGAACAGGGCTCTGGCTAAGGAATGAGATCCTGCTGGAGGGTCACAGCAGCTGGATGCCCTTCAAATCACATGGACTCCTTGGCTGCAGGGAAGTCCCATTTTTGGGGCTGTTCATGGCCTTGGGGTTGGTCTGCAGCCACTCCAGGCTGGACCCCTCACCTGTGCTCCAGGCCTACTGCCTGAATGTCCTCAGATTGCCTTAATGTCCTCAGGCTGGTGGCTGTAGACACATGAGAAGGAGAATTAGAAGCCATCACAAAGGTTACCCTTCAT
The DNA here is from genome assembly GCF_009819655.1 of Sylvia atricapilla. Lineage (NCBI taxonomy): Eukaryota > Metazoa > Chordata > Aves > Passeriformes > Sylviidae > Sylvia > Sylvia atricapilla. The sequence goes on along the minus strand of NC_089174.1, from coordinate 86,984,841 downwards.
GGTTTTGCTCTGTTCCTTGAGTGTGTGTGCTGAGCAGTAATTGATCAGGGTGATAGATTGAGTAGGGTGATCAGAGCTTGTTGGTTTCTCCATCCCAGGATAGTCATCCAGGTGTCAGCTTAACTTGGAAAATGCTGTTGACGCTTTCCCAGGAAAATAATAAAAATGAGAATCTCATAAAGGCTGAATCAAGATCAGTGGCTCTGTCTGGGAGAGGAATCCCAGTTGCTTCCCTATGTTATGAATAATAGGGAATAGTGCTGGTGGACCCTGCACTAATAAACGCACTCAAGGCTGGAGAAGAAAAAGATGCTTCTATGACTGATTCAGTCAGGAACCTCATGGGGAACCTGGGAAGAGAAGGCAGGATGGAGAAGGATGAGAGAAGTCTCCATCTCCAGCTGCCCCATGATAACAAATGTCTCCTCTCCTTGATTTCAAGCTTCTCATATGAAATGGAGAGAGAGTGCACACAATGAGTGGCTGTTCCTTGCTTTGCACACCACTAAGCCCTGGCAGAGAGATCCTGTTTCTCTTGCAGCTTCCATGAGTAGTAGAGAACCTCTTGACCCTGGCCAGGACTCAGGTACAAACCCAGGTTCAAGGACAGGTGTGAGTTGGTGATGCCATTGTAGGGAAGATACCCCAGTTTGTGGGGTCTTTGGTGTGCAAACAGTGCATTTCCATCTGCCTGCTGAGCCACAGGAGCATTTTCCAGCTGAGCACTTCTGCATTATATGTTCCCAGCGTTGTGAGAGCCACAGTGGTCTTCCTCTTGTCCTCACCCAGGAGAAATGCCAGCCCCTCAAATTGTCCTAGGGGACCCTGTGGCTGCCTCCTGGTGGGCATCTCACACCTTGAGATTGTTCTCAAGAAGTGGCATAAAGCACCCCAAAACATCCTTCTGCCTATCTTCTTCATCAGCCCTGAGTCCTGCCAACTCCAGCCAGGCTGCTGAGCCTCCCACATGGAGGTGTCAGCTTCTGCAAATGCAAGCTCCTTGTCTCCCTCACTTGGAAGTGCAGGTGGTGGCCAGGAGCCTCTGTAGAACTCCATTTCTCCGAAAGGTTTTCCTAAGCTATGAGGGACAGGGAACTTTTATGGGCAGAGCTGGGAGGATGCTGGTCGTACACCTTCTGTCTCTGCACCCCAGCACTTGTGGAATGTGGGTTTGTCGTGGGTTTGTACTGCAGGTGCCACTGATAACTGACCCGTGGGTGTAGGAAGTCCCAGGAAGCTGATAATCCCGAGGGGCCAAAGTGTAATGTTTGTCTGGGAGGTGGGATGGGTGGAGCAGCCCAAAGCTGCTCCGGTGTGATCCCTTCCCGGGGTGTTCATCTCCCAGCTGTCACTGGAGATGTGATACAGTGGGAGGATGGGGTGGGCTTGCACCTCCGTGGCACGGTGTTGCTAGGTGATGTTGTGATACGGGGAAGGGTGATGAGCAGGGGAACTGACCGTGGGAACACGTGTGGTGGGAGAGCAGGAGCAGGCCTGGCTCCGTGTTTTCTCATCGTCCCGGCAGAGGCTTCTCCACAGCTGGCCCTTCTTAACCACATAATCAGTCCTGGATCTGATGAGGGGTTTTGTTTTGTGTTTTTCCCTCTCTGTTTTTCCTTAGGAAATGGTCAGAGGAGCGAAAGGAGCATCGCTGTTTTGAAACAAAACCAAGGGCACTGGTGAGTACGCACCGGGGTGAGCTTTGTGGGGAGAGCTGGCAAGCAGGATGCAGACTGGGGAGAAGGATGTGGTTGTCCTGATACCTTTCTGGGGTCCTGGGGTTCTGATCTGCCCTTCAGTTATTGAGATTTCCTGTGGGAGAGGAGGTAGTTTGCTGTGTTAATGGATCAGCACAAATCATCTTTACCACCACCACCACGGTTCTCTGCTGTCGTCAACGACCAAACCTCTAATTGCTCTTCCTGTAAATCCGTGGAAGATGCTCTCATCGATATATGTGTTCCCAGTGCTGAGTGCTGGAAGGAAAAGGCAGCAGATACACTGCCAGCTGCACAGGAGTGCACCAAGCAACACTGTTTGCTAAGGCTTGGACTGCTTTTGGCTGTTGTTGTGCTTGGCCCCGTCCAGACCCAGTCACGGGGCTGCGATCTGGGTGGCATTTCAAGGTCCTTTTCAGACCTGTTTTCTGCAGCTGTCACACAGGAGGCTGTGACTTGGATGTTTGCCTAGAGGTCTTGAACAGGAAAAAAGGAGAATCCTTTTTTCATCATCTGAGCTGGTTCAGATATGCCAGAGCCAGATCCTGAGCTGATGTTTTTTGAACTGAGGTATTTTGCGTTTTGTCAGGTGGGAGGCTGGGGTTATTTTCACCATCTTCTCGTGGGCAACTTCTTAGTTTAGACTGGCCACAACCTCAGCAGAGCCATGCTGTGAGCTCCTGCAGGTTCTCATCCCTCAGGGATCAAATTCCCACATCTTTCCTCTGTGCATGTGTGATGGATGCTGAGGAGCATCTCGGTGCTGGGCTTTCACAGAATTGTAGAACTGTGGTTTGGGTTGGAAGGGGCCTTTAAAGCTCATTTCAACCCCCTGCCATGGGCAAGGACACTTTCCACTGTCCCAGATGGCTTCAAGCCCTGTCCAGTCTGACCTTGGACACTTCCAGGGATCCAGGGGTAGCCGCAGCTTTTCTGGGCAACTTGTGCCAGGGCCTTACCATCCTCACCAAAAAAATTTCTTTCTTATACCAATTCTTGTGTCTCTGCTATAGCCTGGGCTACAGGAGCAGTGCTGGTGGAGCTTGGATCATGGAGAGATGCAGTTTTTAAGACACACTTCAACTCTGTAGTACAGTTTGAGTGTAGATGAAGGGAGAAACACAATATTGTTTCAGGAAGCAATCTTCAAACATTTAAAAAACATAGGGGCCCTTTATAAATAGTGGAGATGTTTTTTATCCCACGTTACATCTGGTCTAGTTTGGTCAGCATGTGAGGATGAGCAGAAGTCTGTCCCTCTTCTCTGCCTGCAAGAGCAGCCCAGATGAGGGGATGGTGTGTCTGCAGGGTCCCCTCCTGTCAGGGCAGCCAGGGAGGGTGGTGAGACCCTGTTTTTCCCCAGCACCCCTGCCAACAGAAGAGCTTGAGAAGGGGTGCTTTGTTCACAGGAATCATCCCTGACTCCAAAACAGGTTCTAATCAGTGCCTGGAGCACAGACTAAACTCCTTTCTGTCTCCCACACCTCCTCCTACAGCTTCCCTGCTGCTTCTCTGCAATCAGCTAGAAAATAAACCCAGGCTGTTCCTGAGAACAGCAACCCCTTCTCCTGTAAACAGGGCAGCCAGCAAGGCTACTGACTGCAGAGCTGAGTGCTGGCAGCCTGGGGTGGTGCAGGTGCTTCCCCACCCCGGGGACCTCTTGCACAGCTCCAGCTGTGTTTCCCCTCCGTGCCCCCCAGTCTCCTGGCAGAGATGGTGATGACTGGGAGGGCCAGCGTGTGTCTGAAACATCGAGTGTTTCATCATGCTGGCTTTCCAAACTTACACCAGTGAGGGTTTGGCCCCTTGAGCTCCAACAATCCTGAAGTGATCCAGCTTATTAAACATCCGTTTGCACTGTCTTTAGCATTAAATAATTGGTTCCTCAGCATATTTGAGTTGGAGGGTATCTGATAATCTTGTGAACTATCCATCAGGCTCCATTATCATCTCTGCACTCCTGTGCCAGCTGCCTTGTGTCAACTCTGCCTGGGGTTTACAAATAGGTTTCGTTTCTCCCGCAGTTTTGCTTCTTTTCTTCTGTCTCCCTCTCTCAAAGGAACTGTTTCAGGCTCCTTAAAAATTTGTGCAGACACCCCCGTCAGCATCTTTCTGCTGACTGGTGAGTGATGGGTCCCATCCTTGTGTTCCCTCTGCTCCTGACAGCGGTCCCCAAGCAAAACCACTTCATTTACCTCAAAAAGAATAGAATTGTTGTCTTGACTGAAAGCATTTCCACCTGCAAACTGATAAATCTTCACATTGTTTGAGTTTTCTTATCAGCTCAGAGGATTTGTAGCGTGCACAATGATGACTTGTCAGCTGCCCTCTGGCAGGCCAGCACTGCACACAGACTCACATATGGGGCAGAAACCATGTGTATCCTGATGGTATTTTAGTAAGGGTGCTTCAGAGGGCTCCTAAAAAGCCTCCTAGCCAGGTGGGTAATGTGAGAGCTGAGAATAGAGTAGAGTGGAGTAGAGTAGAGTAGAATAGAATAGAATAGAATAGAATAGAATAGAATAGAATAGAATAGAATAGAATAGAATAGAACAGAACAGAACAGAACAGTTTGGGTTGTAAGAGATCTTTGAAAGACATTTGTCCAACCCCCCGTGCAATAACCAGGGACATCTTCAACTAGACCAGGCAGCTCAAAGCCCTGTCCAGTCTTCATCATACTGTTTTTGGTACCTGTTGCTGCTACTGCCATGCCAGCTGTGAGAGAGATGCTCAGCATCCTCAAAAATCAGGCTTGTGCTCACCTCTGCAGGTCTGCAGCATCCTGGAGGAGGTGGATGGGTTGGAAGATTATATCCTTGTGGATCTGATTTGCTTTTAGAGTTAATTCTAAAATCACACACACCAGGGTCAGAGCCTGCAGATACATATATTCCCATTTTGCAGAAGGTGTTGCTGGATGTTTTTTTTAGGAAAGACAGGAAAGACATAGCTGGGTTTTTCACTCGTGCAAGATGAACTTCTTCCTTTTTATATAGCTTAAGAAATGTTTCTCCCAGTGAAATGCTGGTCAAAGCTGGTCTCAGGCTGACAGGATGGGATTGCAGGTCATACCAGGGTGTAGCACTGGGGCAAGAGGAGTCAGAAAAACAAGACCTGTCTCTTTTACAAACGTCTTCCCATATAGTCTGAACACTTGTTTTCTGACTTGTTCCAGAGGCATCTTTTGCTCCTGGGGTATAAAACATGCAAGGCAAATTCCAGCAGCTTCAGCCCATTTAGGAGCACTCCGGCTCGTACATTAGATTTTACCCCTGCATTTCCAGATTGCCCTTTAAAAATTTTTTCCTAGTTCTAACCTGTCAAGAGGAGATTGATAAGAGGAGATTAATATCCTAAAATGGCCACCTGGTACTTCTGTAAAAACATGTCTGGAGGTGTGATTGTCTAGAGGACAGAAAACATGGTATTTTGTATCGAAATATATTTGCTTTTGCAATGATGAGTTTCACTTTACATCCCTGCACTGGGTCCAGTGTTGGACAGGAGCCATCTCTTAAGTGAGCTTGCTGTATAAAGAGGGAAAAAAAACAGGGTGAAAAAAAGTATAAACAGGGTAAATTATTATGGAACAAGAGGTATTAATTCTGGTTAACACACAGAGGAGACTGACGCTGGATGGCATAAAGTGACCCAGCAAAGTCCACATACCTTCAGCAGAGGCAGAGACCTGCTTTTCTGAGACATTTGCAGTGCTTTAAAGCCTACAAATTCAGCTTGTCCAAGAAGACGTGACAGCACCCTGGTGTCACTGTAAGACAAAAACCTCCCAGATTCCCGTGCCTGTGCCCTAATGTCATTACTTTCCTTCTTTTGCAGATCCGCATAATGACATTCATGGTCACACACGCACACAAAAAAAAAAATACTTTATATAAAGAAAATGAATCTGGCTTCAGCCGGCTCTCGCCTTCTGCTGCGCTTACCTCCAGACCCCAGCTCGCCCAGGGTGAAATGAAAAGGGGAGTTAATGTAGCGGGGTCATTTCTCACTGCTGAATTGGTCAGCCATCTACGGAGCCAATTTCTGCAGCTTTTCAGTGGCGTGGCAGACCCCTGGGTAATATTTGCCTGAATAGAGCCCTAAGTGTTTAAGCTGTATTGCTAGGAATGGCTGTTTTATCCTATGCATCTGAGATTTCAACTCATCAGACATGAAGCAGGTCAAGACTCTCATGCCATTGTGTGCATTATAGCGAACAGAACAGAATATGCTTGATAAAAGGGAGGACTTAAAAGAAATGCTTCTTTAGACCTGAAACTTTCAAGTCCCACAATGCATCAAAGACCCCTCGTATAGACTTTGAAAGGGGTGAAAGGCATTACCTAATATTTGGAGGAAATGAATAATAAAGCATCCCAAGTGCCTGGAAACTAATTTAGGAGTGCACGCTGCACTGTATTGCCTCTGCTGGATTTGCTCCCCAGAAGAGTTGCTAACAAAAGGTTTAAAAAATAAAATAAAATTACGTTTGGCGACCAACTTTTCTGCCTTGAAATGCCCCCTTTTTTGTAGTGTTTCCTGGTAAGAGTTACTTATGAAAAGATGAAATGCAGCCTGTGCTGCAAACACCAGGTCTCAAATGAATCTCGAGAGCCCGCAAGGTTTCCCACCATTCTCCTCCCCACCGCAGCCTTTTGTTCCTTCATGTTGAAAGCACTGCTTGCAGGATGCTTGCAGGATGCTCAGGCACTACCTGCTCATGGAGTTTAGTCATATCTTAGGAAAAAGAGGAAAAAAAAATCCAGCCTATTTCTGTGGCCTTTGCTTTTGTTCCAGCAAAACCACCTTTGTGTAAAGCTGGGGCTGCTCTGTTGGTGACCTGTGGCTGCTTGCAGCTGGAACTGGGAGCTGGGTACCCTGCTGCAGGTACCACTTGTGTTTCTGGCGTCCCCACGGGTGCTGGAGGTTCTGTTTGGTGTGTGAGATATTTATTGCAGAGTCACAGAATGGCTTAGGTTGGGAAGGATCTTAAAGCTCACCTAGTTCCTAACCCTCTGCCGTGGGCAGGGACACCTTCCACTAGACCAGGTTGCTCCAAGTCTCCATCCACCTTGGCCTTTCCAGAGGTTTCCTTCCAACGCTGCTTCTGAGATGCACTGACTCCTAATGCAGCGGTCTCCAAGGCTCCTGTGGGATTTGGGAGCTGCAGAACTTGTGTGGGCTCAACCTCTGCCTTGTGTCATGGGATGGGAGTGGCTGGTGGGACATGCACCCCATTGGGATTTTGGGAGAGGCCTGATGGCTCTGGGATTCAGCAGAGGGGAGGTTTGCAAAGATAACCTGCTTCAGAGCAGAGAATCAAACCTTATGGCATGCAAACTTTCTTAAAATCCCATGAAGGGTTGGGAGATGAGGACAGCTGGGCAAGGATGTTTGGGCAAGAGGGGCTCAGCTGTCCTGCTTGCCCTGCCCTTGCCCATCCCCTCTGCCCGTGCTTGTCTCATTGAGCTCTGTTCTCACCATCTGTGAAGATCAGTTAAATTTGAGTGCTTTCTTACCTGCTTCTCCCCCAGGCCATGATTAATTGAGGGCAGGAGGGCAGGCAGGAGTGCTCAGGCAGTACTTACAAGAAGAAGGGGATGTTAATGGGCCAGCAGGGCTGGACCAGTGGGGGATGGAAATGATGGGCAGTGGTGGTGGAGGCAGCGAGTTTCCTGCTTTTTTTTTTCCCCCTCCAGTTACCAGCGATGATTAAAACCTCAGCTTTGTGTCCAAAAGGAATTAAATCTGGACTTCTACCCCCATAAAACTTATGGTGCTGGGGCTGCTGTTTCAGTGGGACCTTTTGTAGTGGGAAAACAATGGGATATTGGGATGGGGAGGATGCCTGTGAGTTACCAGTCATTGCCAGATTGGGGGAAGGATAACTTTTACTAAAATAATGT